>NC_083402.1:3957531-4265031 GCF_020745735.1 Hemiscyllium ocellatum
GGTAGTACCCATGATGATAAGAAAACGACAAACACATAACCTCAACACCAAGGAGAGGGAAGCACTGAAAGCAGTGAAAAATGACAAAAACATAATCATACTACCGGCAGATAAAGGCAGAAGGACGGTCATCCTAGATAAATCAGACTACATCAGTAAAGCACAACAACTACTCGCAGACACCAACACCTACCAAATGAAGGATTCCGACCCCACACCACAACTCACCAATAGAATAAACAACACACTAAGGAATCTACAAAAAAACGGACAGATAACCAAAGCGGACCAGCAAAGAATGAAACCTGAAAGCAACAACACCCCCAGATTCTATGGACTACCCAAAGTACACAAACCAGACATCCCACTCAGACCCATAGTATCACTACCAGGGACACCAGCATACAAACTGGCCAAAGAACTACAACAAAAACTGAAACACCTAGTCAGCGGATCCAAACACTCCATACAATCAACACAGGAATTCCTGGACGTCATCAGGAATACACACATAGACAAAGAAGAAACCATGGTATCATTCGACGTGACGGCACTGTTCACATCAATTGACAAAACCCTAGCCAGAGAAACAATAGCCAACCTACTGGACATACATAACAGAACACAGGAGGCCGAACCTATCAACAAAGACGGCATACTTAAACTACTGGACCTGTGCCTCACCACACACTTTACATTCAACAATCAGATATACGAACAAATCAACGGAACACCCATGGGATCACCAATCTCGGGACTCATAGCAGAGGCAGTTATGCAAAGGTTAGAACATACAGCCATACCACAAATCCAACCCAAACTCTGGATCAGATATGTTGATGACACCTTTGTAATCATCAAAAACACAGATATAGAAAAAACACACCGAATCATCAACGCCACACTCACAGGAATCCGATTCACACGAGAAGAAGAAAAGGATAGCCAACTCCCATTCCTAGACGTGTTAGTAGAGAGAACACCCAACGGAGAATTCACCACAAGGGTACACAGGAAAACAACACACACAGACCAAGTCTTAAACTATGAAAGTAACCATCCCAACACACACAAACGAAGCTGCATCAGGACACTATTCAAAAGGGCCACAACACACTGCAGTACACCAGAACTGCGAAAAGAGGAAGAGGAACATCTATACAAGGTATTCGCCAAAAACGGATACCCACGCAACTTTATCACCAGATGCCTAAGAGATAGACCGAGGAACGAGGACATGCCACAACCAAAAGGACTAGCCACTCTACCATACGTCAGGAGCGTCTCAGAACTGACAGCCAGACTACTGCGACCCTTAGGACTCATAACAGCACATAAGCCAACATCCACGCTCAGACAACAACTCACTAGAACAAAGGACCCAATACCCAGCATGAGCCAAACTAACGTAGTTTACAAAATACCATGCAAGGACTGCACAAAACACTATCTAGGACAAACAGGAAGACAGCTAACAATCCGCATCCATGAACATCAGCTAGCCACAAAACGACATGACCAGCTATCTCTAGTAGCCATACACTCAGACAACCAGCAACATGAATTTGACTGGGAAAACACCACTATCATAGGACAAGCCAGACAGAGAACAGCCAGAGAATTCCTAGAAGCATGGCATTCATCCCCAAACTCCATCAACAGACACATTGACCTGGACACCATATACAAACCACTACAGCTGAAACTGACACCCGGAAATGGCAAGAACATCCATCAACAGACACATCGACCTGGACCCCACATGCAAATCACTGCAGTTGAAACTGACACCCGGAAGCGGCAAGAACAAACCAATATAAATACCGGAAGAAACATCAAAGCAGCGCTTCACACGAGGCTCCAACAGCACTGATGATGTTCCCTAGCCAGGGAACGAAACGTTTGCAGCAAAAACTTCCAGCTCGGCGAGCAGAACCACAACAACGGATACCCAAGCTACAAATCTTCAATCAGATTTTAAAGTAAAGGAAGTAAATTAATCATGGCAGATACTAATTTTCAGAACAATGCATTGTGGATCCAAACAGAAACAGAGCATTTTGGATCTGGTGATGTGAGATTTAGAAAAATGAGTGGAGACCTTATTTAAATATACAAGACTCTCAGAGGTCTTGGGAGGGTAGATATGGAGAAAGCGATTAGGCAAGAATTAGGAGGCATAGAATGGGATAGCAAAATTCAGGGGATGCAACAATCGAAATGTGGAGCTGGTTTAGGGAACAGATATTATGTGTCCTTGATAGGTATGTTCCTGTCAGACAGGGAGGAAGTGATAAGGTAAGGGAACCATGGTTTATAACAGAAATTGCATCTCTTGTTAAGAAGAAAGAGGCGTATGTGTTGATGAGACAAGGTAGTACAGATGAGGCAATGGAGAGTTACAAATCAGCTGGGAAGGATTTAAAAAGAGTTAAGAAGAACAAAGAGAGGACACAAGCAATCTTTAGCAAATAGAATAAAGGAAAACCCTAAAGCTGTCTATAGTTATGTGAGGAATAAAAGTATGATTAGTGTAGGAATAGGGCCAGTCAAAGACAGAAGTGGGGAGTTGAGTATGGACCCTGTAGAGATCGGAGAGGTGCTAAATGAACATTCCTCATCAGTGTTTACTCAGGAAAAGGAGAATATTGTAGAGGAGAAAAATGAGGTACGGGATATTAGACTAGAAAGGATTGAGGTTAGTTACGCATAAGTGTTATGAACTCTAGAAGAAATTAAAATAGACAAGTCCCCTGGGCTGGATGGGATTTATTCAAGGATTCTCTGGGAAGCTAGGGAGGAGATAACAGAGCCTTTAGCTTTGATATTTGAGTTGTCATTGTCTATGGGTTTAGCACCTGAGGACTGGAGGATTGGAAATGCTGTGTAAGATTTATAATCACCTTGCAATTTGATTTCAGATAGTCAACATGGTTTTGTCAAGGGCAGGTCATGTCTCACAAACCTCATTGAGATTTTTGAGAAGGTGACCAAGCATGTAGATGAAGGTAGGGCAGCTGACGTGGTATACTTGGACTTCAGAAAAGCCTTTGATAAGGTTCCACGTGGTAGGCTGATGGAGAAAATGCAGAGGCATGGAATTGAGGGTGATTATTAGAGACTTGGGTTTTTTCTCATTGGAAAGAAGAAGGCTGGGGGGGGGAGGGGGGGAGGGATTTGATATAGACATACAAGATGATCAGAGAATTAGATAGGGTAGACAGAGAAAGACTTTTTCCTAGGATGATGACATTAGCTTGTACGAGAGGGCATAACTACAAATTGAGGGGTGATAGATTTAAGGCTGATGTCAGAGGCAAGTTCTTTATACAGAAAGTGGTAAGGGTGTGGAATGCCCTACCTGCTAAGGTAGTCAACTCAGCCACATTAGGGAGATTTAAATAATCCTTAGATAAACTCATGGATGATTTTGGGATAGTGTAGGGGGAAGAGCTGAGAAAAGTCCACTGGTCGGCACAACATCGCGGGCCGAAGGGCCTGTTCTGTGCTGTATTGTTCCATGTTCTATGAGAAGGTGATTCCGCTGTTGGGAGAATCCAGGACCAGAGGACATATCTCGGAGTCTGTGATTGCCCATTTAAGACAGAGATCGAAAGGATTTCTTTTCTCTCAGAGGGTAGACAATCAGTGAAATTCTCTACTTTAGATGGCTGTTGAAGGTGGGTGTTATGACATGGGGTAAACCCTCCTTCTTAATTTAAACCAGCAACACAGAAAATATTTACCCCATGCAGTAATCTGTGAAAATTCAAGAGGCCTAGAAGTATTTAAGGTAAAAATTAAAAACTTTATTTCTTAAGGTATAACAGAGAAGAATTAACTAACAACTTTTTACAACTCCTTCCTTGAACCTATCTTTTACCTTCCCCTTCTATAATACTCATCTGATAAAACATCTGATTAGGATTTATCAAAATTCAACTTTTCAAAACCAGCCAGATGTTGAATCTTTTCATTATGTCTTCCTCTGTCTTCTTTTCTTGTTCTTAGAGATTTCTGTTTCACAGGTCACTTATCGATAAAGGTACCTTTAAGAAAGCTACTCACTGGACAGTCTGTAAATGCTTGGGGCTTGGCAGTTCTCTTCCTAACTGTTCAGTTTTCCCTGATCTTATAGCTCCAAAGCTTCGGATTGTCAATAAACTAAATTCAAACTTGATTGGAGTTTGGTATTTTTCAGGATATAATTTAAACTGATTGGCCTAATTCGAATTTGTTTTTGTTAGACCAAATGTTACATTACATCTTGTTCAGAACACTTGGTGCTGTGTTAGGTAGCTCTGTTAGCTTTTAACTCTCTTAAAGGTAGGTACACCCACATCTTCATAACATGGGCCATTAAGTATTTTCAAGGTTGAGATAGATTTTTAGTTAATAAGAGAATCAATGGATATGGGAAAAAGGCAGGAAAGTGAAATTGTGGATTAGCACAGAAAGTTTGCATTAAGTAGTTTGACTTCAGTGGAGGGGAAACTTCTAGAAACAATTATTTGGAGTAGAAATAATAGTCACATGGAAAATATGGTTGATCTAGAAGAGTCAGTATCAACCAGCTTGCCAGAGCATTTTTGAATAGGTAACAGAAAGGATTGCCAAGGGGAAAATTGTTGAAAAAACTCAGCAAGTCTGGCAGCAGCTGAAGAAGGATCCCTGAACCTAAAATGTTAATCCTGTTTTTCCAAATGCAGATTAATTCTGCCCCTCAGAATTACTTTCAATATTCCCCATCACTGAGGTGAGAGTGACTGTTGTGTAGCTTCCTGGTTTATCACTTGCTCCCTTCTTGAATAACAGTACCTCCATATCGGCTGTCCTCCAGTCCTCTGATACCTCTCCTGTAGTCAGAGAGGAATGGAATCTTATTACCAGGCACTTCTGCTGTTTCTTTGCTTGCCTCACTCAACAGCCTGGGATACTTTTTACATATATATTCATTCATGAATGAGGGCATCGCTGGCCAGGCCTGCTTTTATTGCCTATACCGATTAGTCAGAGGGCAGTTAAGGGTCAACCACATTGCTGTGGGTCTGGAGTCAAATGTTGGCCAGGCCAAGTTAGGCTGGTAGTTTCCTTCACATTAATGAACCAGATGGGTTTTTTCAACAATTAACAATGGCTTCATTGTCATCATTAAACTATTCTAGTTTTTTCTTATAAATTGAATTCAAATTCCACCATCTGGTGCAGTCATGAAGCATCAGGACAAATACATGAATAGGAAGGGAATAGAGGGATATGGATCCTGTAAGTGAAGACAGTTTTAGTATGGCAGGGTAAAACGTGTTGGCGAGGCTTGGAAAGTCAAAGGGCCTGTTCCTGCGCTGTATTATTCTTTGCCCTCAACCAGGTCTCAGAGATAGCAATTATATCATTCCCCCATGTTTTAATTTATACCCTCAACTCGTCTGCCTTGCACCTCAGACTCCTTGCATTAAAATAAATATCAGACAAAACCTCTTGTGCCTTAACAGGCCTATAATTCTTAGAGTCTTAGAGTTATAGAGATGTACAGCATGGAAACAGACCCTTCAGTCCAACTTGTCCATGCTGACCAGATATCCCAACCCAATCTAGTCCCATCTGCCAACACATGGCCCATATCCCTCCAGACCTTTCCTATTCATATATCCATCCAGTTGCCTTTTAAATGTTGCAATTGAACTAGCCTCTACCACTTCCTCTGGTAGTCCATTCCATACACGTGCCACCCTCTGCATAAAAAAGTTGCCCCTTCTGTCTGATCATCTTCCCCGCTGAACCTTCTCTTTGCATCCCACCCCGCACTAAGTTAATTTAAATACTGCTCAACAGCACTAACAAAACTCCCCACAAGGATGCTGATCTTATTCCAGTTTAGGTGCAACCCAACTCCCTGTACCGGATTCACTACCACCACAAATGGTCCTAATGTATCAGGATTCTAAAGCCTTTCCTCTTGTACCATTTCTCCAGCTGTGCATTCATTGCGAATAACTTCCTATTTCTATACTCACTAGTGCAACGACTTGAAGTAATCCAGAGATTACTACCTTATTGGTGCTGTTCATTCATTTATTTACTCGTTCCCTAAATCTGCTTGCAGGATATTATCCCTTTTTCTACCTAAGTCATTGGTACCAACATGTACCATAGTCTCTGTTTGCTCTCCCCGTTTGGAATGCCCTGTAGCCATTCGGTGACATCCCTGATCGTGGCACTAAAGAGGTAATATACCATCCTGAAGTCTCTTTGTAGCTGCTTGTTCCCCTTACAATTGAATCCACCACTACGATAGCCCTACTGTTATCCTTCCACCTCTCAAATGCTGCAGACCTATCCATGCTGTCATGAAGTTGGCTGCCACTGCTTTCCCTGCACAGTCAGCACTTTCAACAGTATCTAAAGTGGTATAATCTGGTAGAAAGAAGGATGGCCACAGGGGACTCCTACACCACTTGCCATCTTCTTCACTGCCTGGATGTCACCCATGCCTTTTCTGTCAGTTCAGTCATTACCTGCAGTGTGAGCACAGTGAACCCACCAGTATTTCCAACTCCGAAATGCAGTTTGCCAGAAGCTGCAGATGGCACAGCTCCTGCACACTTAATCACCAGGGTGACTCAAGTTTTCATGAATTACCACATCTGAAAATGTGTTGCTGGTTAAAGCACAGCAGGTTAGGCAGCATCTCAGGAATAGTGAATTCGACGTTTCGAGCATAAGCCCTTCATCAGGAATGAGAGAGAGTAGCCAAGCAGGCTAAGATAAAAGGTAGTGAGGAGGGACTTGGGGGAGGGGCGATGGAGGTGGGATAGGTGGAAGGAGGTCAAGGTGAGGGTGATAGGCTGGAGTGGGGTGGGGGCGGAGAGGTCAGTAAGGAGATTGCAGGTTAGGAGGGCGGTGCTGAGTTGAGGGAACCAACTGAGACAAGGTGGGGGGAGGGGAAATGAGGAAACTGGAGAAATCTGAATTCATGTAAAAAATGAGGTCTGCAGATGCTGGAGATCACAGCTGCAAATGTGTTGCTGGTCAAAGCACAGCAGGCCAGGCAGCATCTCAGGAAAAAATCTGAATTCATACCTTGTGGTTGGAGGGTTCCCAGGCGGAAGATGAGGCGCTCCTCCTCCAGCCGTCGTGTTGTTATGTTCTGCCGGTGGAGGAGTCCAAGGACCTGCATGTCCTCAGTGGAGTGGGAGGGAGAGTTAAAGTGTTGAGCCACGGGGTGGTTGGGTTGGTTGGTCCGGGCGGCCCAGAGGTGTTCTCTGAAGCGTTCCGCAAGTAAGCGGCCTGTCTCCCCAATATAGAGGAGGCCACATCGGGTGCAGCAGATGCAATAGATGATGTGTGTGGAGGTACAGGTGAACTTGTGGCGGATATGGAAGGATCCCTTGGGGCCTTGGAGGGAAGTGAGTGTGGAGGTGTGGGCGCAAGTTTTACATTTCCTGCGGTTGCAGGGGAAGGTGCCGGGGGTGGAGGTTGGGTTGGTGGGGGGTGTGGATCTGACGAGGGAGTCACGAAGGGAGTGGTCCTTGCGGAACGCTGATAGGGGAGGGGAGGGAAATATATCCTTGCGGAACGCTGATAGGGGAGGGGAGGGAAATATATCCTTGCGGAACGCTGATAGGGGAGGGGAGGACAGATCCACACATAAAGTACATAACAAGTGCAAAACATGCAAATCATATTGCAATAAAAGAATGATGATTAATAGACAGTGTTCCAGCAGCAATTTGAAATTATCCAAAGAATTTCAGATGGAAAAGAGCCCAACCATAGAGTTAAGGAGCCTGATGGCTTGAGGGAAGAAACTGTTGCAAAAGTCTGGCCGTGAGAGACCGAATGCTCTGGCATTTTCTGCCAGGTGGCAGGAAGGAGAAGATTTTGAGTGAGGGATGTGTGTTACAGATGATACAAAGATAGGTGGAGGGACAGGTAGTCTTGAGGAAGTGGGGAGACCGCAGAAGGGTGGACAAAGAAGTGGCAGGTGGAATACAAAGTGTGAAAGTATGAGGTTATGCACTTTGATAGGAAAAACAGAGGTGCAGACTATTTTCTAAATGGGGAAAAGTTTTGGAAATCTGCAGCAAAAATGGACTTAGGAGTCCTAGTTCAGGATTCTCTTCAGGTTAACATGCAGTTTCAGTTGGCAGTGAGCAGAGCAAATGTAATATTAACATGCATTTCGAGAGGGTTAGAATACAAGGTTAAAAATCACATAACACCAGGTTATAATCCAACAGGTTTAGAAGCAATGCTCCAAAAGCATGTACTTTCAAATAAACCTGTTGGACTATAACCTGGTGCTGTGTGATTTTTAACTTTGTCCACCCCAGTCTAACACCAGCACCTCCACATCACAGAATACAGGAGCTGGGATATACTGCTGGGCTCTGTAAGGGTCTGGTCACACTGTATTTTGAATATTGTAAGCAGTTTTAGGCCCCATATCTAAGGACGGATGTGCTGGCCTTGGACGGGGTCCAGGGGAGGTTGATAAGAATGATCATTGGATGAAGGGCTTATCAAATGATGAGCAGTTGAAGATTCCGGGTCTGTACTCAATGGAGTTTATAAGGATGAGGGGAATCGGATTGAAACTTACAGAATACTGAGAGACCTGGACAGAGTGATGTAGAGAAGATGTTCCCAGTAGTAGGCATCTCAAAGTGAAGGGATGACTGAACTGAAATGAGGAGAAATTTCTTCAGCAAGAGGGTAGTAAATCTGTTGAACTCATTGCTTCAGAAGATTGTGTCATTGAGTGTATTTAAGACAGAAATAGATAGATTCTTAATTAGTAAGGGGATCAAAGATTATGGGGAGAAGGCAGTAGAATAGGTTTGAGAAACACATCAGTCATGGTTGAACAGTGGAGCAGACTCGATAAGCCAAATGACCTAATTCTGTTCCTACATCTGATGGTCTTAGAGCACAGGAGGAGCATATCATGGGTGTGAATTCTTACCCTACTTTGCCCATATCAGTGATTATACTGACACTGACTTACATTTATTCCGGTTGTTCCTCAGTTAATTCCTTCTTCCAAAAGAAATGCGGTTTTTAAAAATCATGAACCAATCAACACAGCACTTTCCTGTGATGCCACTATTTGATTTGTTTATCCAAACAGCTGCTAAATTAGAACTGCTATTTTCTCTGCTCAGTTGAAATTGAAGAACAGAACATTGCAAACTATAAAAGCAAAAAGTATTTCTCTCCTCTGCACAAAATTCCCACAATGTTCCAAATTCCTAGCAACACACACTCATTCAGGCTGTACCTCACTCACGGTGCATTTTCAACAGCTTTTCTCTTAAAAAGTGCAGCTGAAGTGAGCAGGGATGACACACAGAGGTAAACACAATGACTGCAGATGCTGGAAACCAGATTCTGGATTAGTGGTGCTGGAAGAGTACAGCAGTTCAGGTAGCATCCAAGGAGTAGCGAAATCGACGTTTCGGGCAAAAGCCCTTCATCAGGAATAAAGGCAGTGAGCCTGAAGTTGGAGAGATAAGCTAGAGGAGGGTGGGGGTGGGGAGAAAGTAGCATAGAGTACAATGGGTGAGTGGGGGAGGATATAAAGGTGATAGGAGAAAGTGAGGTCTGTGGATGCTGGAGATCAGAGCTGAAAATATGTTGCTGGAAAAGCGCAGGTCAGGCAGCATCCAAGGAGCAGGAGATTCGACGTTTCGGGCATAAGCCATTCCTGAAGAAGGGCTTATGCCCGAAACGTCGAATCTCCTGCTACTTGGATGCTGCCTGACCTGCTGCGCTTTTCCAGCAACACATTTTCAGCTCAGATGAAGGTGATAGGTCAGGGAGGAGAGGATCCGACCCGCATCCATGAACACCAACTAGCCACGAAACGACACGACCAGCTATCCTTAGTAGCCACACAAGCAACATGAATTCGACTGGGACAACACTACTATTATAGGGCAAGCCAAACAGAGAACAGCCAGGGAATTCCTAGAGGCATGGCACTCATCCACAGGTTCTATCAACAAACACATCCATGTGGACGTAATATACCGGCCACTGCAGCGGACAGCAAGAACTGACAACCGGAAGCGGCAGAGACAAACCACTATAAATGCCGAAGGAAACATGACAGAAGCGCTTCACAGGAGGCTCCCAAGCACTGAGGATGACACCTAGAAAGGGGACGAAACATTTGCAACACAAACTCCCAGCTCGGCGAACAGAACCACAACATCTTGCCATAGTAACTGCTCCTTTCCCTCTCCATGGCTATGGTAAGTGTGAGGCAGTTATGGCCACTGCCACTGAAGTGTCTCCCACCGCGAGATCTGTCACCGTCTTGGCTCATTGCCGAGCACCAAATCTAAAATGGCCTCTCCCCTTGTCGATCTGTCTACATACTTAGTAAGGAAATCCTCCTGAACACATCTGACAAAATGGCTCCATCCAAACCATCTGCACTAAGGAGATTCTAGTCAATATTGGAAAGTTGAAGTCACTCATAACAACAACCCTGCTTCATCTGCATTTTCCAAAATCTGCCAGCCTATGAGATTTTCAATCTCCCTACTGCTATTAGGGGTCCTGCAGAAAATGCCTAATGAGGTGGCTGCTCCCTTGCAGTTCCTAACTTCAATCCATATTGACTCAGCAAACAAACCTTCCTCAGCAACCTTCATTTCTGTGGCTGTGATGCACTCTCTAATTAGCAATGCTACACCCCCTCCTCTCTAACCCCCCACCCCCCACTTCTGTTCTTTTTAAATGTTCTAAACCCTGGAACATCTCGCAGTCATTCCTGCCCCTATGAAACCCACATCTTCTATGGGCACTACATGATAGTCCCAAGTACTGATCCATGCTCTAAGTTCAACACTCTTATTTCTGACACTCATTGTGTTAAAGCAGACACTTTAACCAATCACTTTGTTTCATCACATGTAAAACCTCCCTGATAGACAGTAGACAATATACAATAGGTGCAGGAGGAGGCCATTCTGCCCTTCGAGCCTGCACCACCATTCATTATGATCATGGTTGATCATCCTCAATCAGTACCATGTTCCTGCCTTATCCCCATAACCTTGATTCCACTATCCTTGAGAGCTCTATCCAACTCTCTCTTAAATGAATACAGAGACTGGGCCTCCACTGCCCTCTGGGGCAGAGCATTCCACACACCCACCACTAACTGGGTGAAGAAGTTTCTCCTCATCTCTGTCCTAAATGGTCTACCCCGTATTTTTAAGCTGTGTCCTCTGGTTCGGGACTCACCCATCAGCGGAAACGTGCTTCCTGCTCCAGAGTGTCCAATCCTTTAATAATCGTATATGTCTCAATCAGATCCCCTCTCAGTCTTCTAAACTCAAGGATATACAAGCCCAGTCGCTCCAATCGTTCAACATAAGATAGTCCCGCCATTCCAGGAACTAACCTCGTGAACCTATGCTGCACTCCCTCAATAGCCAGAACGTCTTTCCTCAAATTTGGAGACCAGAACTGCACACAATATTCCAGGTGTGGTCTCACCAGGGCCCTGTACAGCTGCAGAAGAACCTCTTTGCTTCTATACTCAATCCCTTGTGTTATGAAGGCCAGCATGCTATTAGCTTTCTTCACTATCTGCTGTACCTACATGTTTGCCTTCATTGACTGGTGTACAAGAACACCCAGATCTCTTTGTACTGCCCCTTTACCTAACTTGATTCCATTTAGGTTGTAATCTGCCTTCCTGTTTTTGCCACCAAAGTGGATAACCATACAGTTATCGACATTAAACTGCATCTGCCATGCATCTGTCCACTCACCTAACCTGTCCAGGTCACCCTGTAATCTCCTAACATCCTCCTCACATTTCACCCTGCCACCCAGCTTTGTATCATCAGCAAATTTGCTAATGTTACTATTAATTCAAACTTCTATATCATTAATATATATTGTAAAAAGCTGCGGTCCCAGCACTGACCCCTGCGGTACCCCACTGGTCACCGCCTGCCATTCTGAAAGGGAGCCGTTTATCACTACTCTTTGTTTCCTGTCAGCCATCAATTTTCAATCCAAGTCAGTACTTTGCCCCCAATACCATGCACCCTAATTTTGCTCACTAACCTCCTATGTGGGACTTTATCAAAGGCTTTCTGAAGTCCAGGTCCACTACATCCACTGGATCTCCCTTGTCCATCTTCACAGTTACATCCACAAAAAATTCCAGAAGATTAGTCAAGCATGATTGCCCCTTCATTAATCCATGCTGACTCTGACCTATCCTGTTACTGCTATCCAGATGTGTCGTAATTTCATCCTTTATAATTGACTTCAGCATCTTTCCCACCACTGAGTTCAGACTAACTGGTCTATAATTTCCTGCTTTCTCTCTCGCTCCTTTCTTAAAAACTGGTACAACATTAGCCACCCTCCAATTCGCAGGAACTGATCCCGAATCTATCGAACTCTGGAAAATAATCACTAACGCATCCACGATTTCTAGAGTCACCTCCTTCAGTACCCTGAGATGTAGACCATCAGGCCCCGGAGACTTATCAACCTTCAGACCTAACAGTCTCTCCAACACCAATTCCTGGCAAATATAAATTCCCTTCAGTTCAGGTCTTTCAGCCACTGTTACCTCTAGGAGATTGCTTGTGTCTTCCCCAGTGAACACAGATCTGAAGTACCAATTGAACTCTTCTGCCATTTCTTTGTTCCCCATAATATATTCCCCTGTTTCTGTCTTCAAGGGCCCAATTTTAGTCTTAACCATTTTTTTCCCTTTCACATACCTAAGAAAGCTTTTACTATCCTCCTCTATATTTTTGGCCAGTTTATCTTCGTAACTCATTTCTTTCTCTGCATATGTCCTTCTTAGTAATCCTCTGTTGTTCTTTAAAAGCTTCCCAATCCTCTGATTTCCCACTCATCTTTGCTATGTTATACTTTTTCTCTTTTGACTTTATATGTTTCTTAACTTCCCTTGTCAGCCACGGCCACCCCTTCCTCCTCCTAGGATCTTTCTTCCTTTTTGGAATGAACTGATCCTGCATCTTCTGCATTATACACAGAAATATCTGCCATTGTTCCTCCATTGTCATCCCTGCTAAGGTATTGCACCATTGAACTTTGGCCAGCTCCTCCCTCATAGCTCCATAGTTCCCTTTATTCAACTGAAATATTGTCACTACCGATTGTACCCTCTCCCTTTCAAAATGCAGATTGAAGATTATTGTATTATCGTCACTATCTCCTAATGGCTCCTTCACTTCGAGGTGCCTGATCAATTCTGGTTCGTTGCACAATACCAGATCCAGAATTGCCTTCTCCCTGGTAGGCTCCAGCACCAGCTGTTCTAAGAATTCATCACGGAGGCACTCCACAAAGTCTCTTTCTTGAGGTCTAATACCATTCTGATTCTCCCTGTATACCTGCATGTTGAAATCCCTCTTAACAACTGTAGTAACATCTTTACCACATGCCAATTTCAACTCCTTATTCAACTTACACCCTACATCCAGACTACTGTTTGGGGGCCTGTAAATAACTCCCAAGAGGGTCTTTCTACCCTTAGAATTTCTCAGCTCTATCCATACTGACTCTACATCCCCTGATTCTAGGTCCCCCCGCGCAAGGGACTGAATATCATCCCTTACCAACAGGACCACTCCACCCCCTCTGCCCGTCAGTCTGTCCTTACGCTAGCACATATAGCCTTGAATATTCATTTCCCAGGCTCTGTCCACTTGAAGCCACGTCTCAGTTATCCCCACAATATCGTAGCTGCAAATTTCCAAAAGAGCCTCAAGCTCATCCATCTTATTTCTAATACTTCGTGTATTCATATGTAGTATTTTTAATTTGTCACTGCCCTCACCCTTCCTATCAACCCCTATTTCACTCAACCTTACGGCATAGAGTCATAGAGATGTACAGCATGGAAACAGACCCTTCGGTCCAACCCGTCCATGCCGACTAGATATCCCAACCCAATCTAGTGTCATCTGCCAGCACCCGGCCCATATCCCTCCAAACCCTTCCCATTCATATACCCATCTAGATGACTTCTAAATGTTGCAATTGTACCAGCCTCCACCACATCCTCTGGCAGCTCATTCCATACACGTACCACCCTCTGCGTGAAAAAGTTGCCCCTTAAGTCTCTTTTATACCTTTCCCCTCTCACCCTAAACCTATGCCCTCTAGTTCTGGACTCCCCGGCCCCAGGGAAAAGACTTTGTCTATTTATCCTATCCATGCCCCTCATAATTTTGTAAACCTCTATAAGGTCACCCCTCAGCCTCCGAAGATCCAGGGAAAACAGTCCCAGCTTGTTCAGCCTCTCCCCGTAGCTCAGATCCTCCAACCCTGGCAACATTTTTGTAAATCTTTTCTGAACCCTTTCAAGTTTCACAACATCTTTCCAATAGGAAGGAGACCAGAATTGCACACAATATTCCAACAATGGCCTGACCAATGTCCTGTACAGCCGCAACATGACCTCCCAACTCCTATACTCAATACTCTGACCAATAAAGGGAAGCATACCAAACATCTTCTTCACTATCCTATCTCAGAGTTTAATTCAGATAAATGTGAGGTGCTGCATTTTAGAAAAACAAATCTTAGCATGACTTGTACACTTAATGGTAAAGTCCTAGGGAGTGTTGCTGAACAAAGAGACTTTGGAATGTAGGTTTATAGCTCCTTGAAAGTAGAGTTGCAAGTAGATAGGATAGTGAAGAAGGTGTTTGGTATGCTTTCCTTTATCGGTCAGAGTATTGAGTACAGGAGTTGGGAGGTCATGTTGCGGCTGTACAGGACATAGCTTAGACTACTGTTGGAATATTGTGTGCATTTCTGGTCTCCTTTCTATCGGAAAGATGTTGTGAAACTTGTCAGGGTTCAGAAAAGATTTACAAGGATGTTGCCAAGGTTGTAAGATTTGAGCTATAGGGAGAGGCTGAACAGGCTGAGTCTGTTTTCCCTGGAGCATCGGAGGCTGAAGGGTGACCTTATAGAGGTTTACAAAATTATAAGGGGTAGGATAAATAGACAAAGTCTTTTCCCCGGAGTGGGAGAGTCCAGAACTAGGGGGCACAGGGTTTGGGGTGACAGGGGAAAGATATAAAAGAGACCTAAGGGGCATCTTTTTCACACAGAGGGTGGTACGTGTACGGAATGAGCTGCCAGAGGAAGCGGTGGAGGCTGGTACAATTACAACATTTAAGAGGCATTTGGATGGGTATATGAATAGGAAGGGTCTGTAGGGATATGGGTCGGGTGCTGGCAGGTGGGACTATTGGATTGGGATATCTGGTGGGTTGGACCGAAGGGTCTGTTTCTGTGCTGTACATCTCTATGACTCTGATTTTATGTTTTGTACATTGCCATCCAAATCACTGATATGGAAAACAAATAGCAATGGGCCCTGAAGCACTCCACAGGCCTCCAGGCCAACAAGCATCCTTCTACTGTTACCGTCTGCTTCCTATCATCAAGCCAATTTTCTATCCAGCTTGAGCTGAAAATGTGTTGCTGGTTAAAGCACAACAGGTCAGGCAGCATCCAAGGAACAGGAAATTCGACGTTTCGGGCCAGAGCCCTTCATCAGGAATGAGGAGAGGGTGCCAGGCAGGCTCAGATAAAAGGTAGGGAGGAGGGACTTGGGGGAGGGGCGATGGAGATGTGATAGGTGGAAGGAGGTCAAGGTGAGGGTGATAGGCCGGAGAGGGGGTGGGGGCGGAGAGGTCAGGAAGAGGATTGCAGGTTAGGAGGGCGGTGCTGAGTCCAAGGGAATCGACTGAGACAAGGTGGGGGGAGGGAAAATCAGGAAACTGGAGAAATCCGAGTTCATCCCTTGTGGTTGGAGGGTTCCCAGGCGGAAGGTGAGGCGCTCTTCCTCCAACCGTCGTGTTGTTATGTTCTGGCGGTGGAGGAGTCCAAGGACCTGCATGTCTTCGGTGGAGTGGGAGGGAGAGTTAAAGTGTTGAGCCACGGGGTGGTTGGGTTGGTTGGTTTGGGCGTCCCAGAGGTGTTCCCTGAAGCGTTCCGCAAGTAGGCGGCCCGTCTCCCCAATATAGAGGAGGCCACATCGGGTGCAGCGGATGCAATAGATGATGTGTGTGGAGGTGCAGGTGAATTTGTGGCGGATATGGAAGGATCCCTTGGGGCCTTGGAGAGAAGTAAGGGAGGAGGTGTGGGCGCAAGTTTTGCATTTCCTGCGGTTGCAGGGGAAGGTGCCGGGAGTGGAGGTTGGGTTGGTGGGGGGTGTGGACATGACGAGGGAGTCACGAAGGGAGTGGTCTTTGCGGAATGCTGATAGGGGAGGGGAGGGAAATATATCCCTGGTGGTGGGGTCCGTTTGGAGTTGGCGGAAATGACGGCGGATGATACGCTGTATACGGAGGTTGGTGGTGTGGTAGGTGAGAACCAGTGGGGTTCTGTCTTGGTGGCGGTTGGAGGGGCGGGGCTCAAGGGCGGAGGAGCAGGAAGTGGAGGAGATGCGGTGGAGGGCATCGTCGATCACATCTGGGGGGAATCTGCGGTCCTTGAAGAAGGAGGCCATCTGGGCTGACCGGT
This sequence comes from Hemiscyllium ocellatum, assembly GCF_020745735.1. Lineage (NCBI taxonomy): Eukaryota > Metazoa > Chordata > Chondrichthyes > Orectolobiformes > Hemiscylliidae > Hemiscyllium > Hemiscyllium ocellatum. Next base: position 3,974,083 of record NC_083402.1, read on the forward strand.
ATTGGAACTGGTCCTCCTGGGAGCAGATGCGGCAGAGACGAAGGAATTGGGAATATGAGATGGAGTTTTTACAGCGGGCAGGGTGGGAGGAGGTGTAGTCCAGGTAGTTGTGGGAGTCAGTCGGTTTATAGAAGATGTCTGTGTTGAGTCGGTCGCCCGAGATAGAAATGGAAAGGTCAAGGAAGGGGAGGGAGGAGTCTGAGACAGTCCAGGTGAATTTGAGGTCGGGATGGAAGGTGTTGGTAAAGTTGATGAACTGTTCAGTGGAAGGGTACTGGTTGGTGCGGCGGGAAAGGAAGAAGCGGAGGGCTTTGAGTCCTTCTTGATGGGGGATGGAGGTGTACAGGGATTGGATGTCCATCGTGAAGGTAAGGCGTTGGGGGCCGGGGAAGCGAAAATCATGGAGGAGATGGAGGGCGTGGGTGGTGTCCCGAACGTAGGTGGGGAGTTCTTGGACTAAAGGGGACAGAACCGTGTCGAGGTACGCGGAGATGAGTTCGGTGGGGCAGGAGCAGGCTGAGACAATGGGTCGGCCGGGGCAGTCAGGTTTGTGGATTTTGGGCAGGAGGTAGAAACGGGTGGTGCGGGGTTGTGGGACTATGAGGTTGGAGGCGGTGGATGGGAGATCCCCTGAGGTGATGAGGTTATGGATGGTCTGGGAGATGATGGTTTGGTGGTGGGAGGTGGGGTCATGGTCAAGGGGGCAATAGGAGGAAGTGTCGCGAGCTGGCGTTTGGCCTCAGCGGTATAAAGGTCAGTGTGCCAAACTACTACCGCGCCTCCCTTGTCTGCCGGTTTGATGGTGAGGTTGGGGTTGGAGCGGAGGGAGTGGAGGGCTGCACGTTCTGAGGGTGAGAGGTTGGAGTGGGTGAGAGGCATGGACAGGTCGAGTCGGTTAATGTCGCGGCAGCAGTTGGCTATAAATAGATCGAGGGCGGGTAAGAGGCCAGCACGGGGTGTCCAGGTGGATGGGGTGTGTTGGAGGCGGGAGAAGGGGTCGTCAGAGCTTACCAGCTTGCCGTGGACTCCATGTGATATAACCTTCCAGAGAAGCCTACTGTGTGGAACCTGATTAAAGGCCTTACTGAAATCCGTATTGACTACATCTACTACCCTGCCTTCATCAACCTTCCTGATCACTTCATCAAAGAACTCTAACAAATTTGTGAGGCATGATCTCCCACTCACAAAGCTATGCTGACTACTCCTAATCAAACCCTGTCTTTCGAAATGCACGTATATCTTATCTCAGAATCTTCTCAAGTAATTTACCTCTCACAGATGTTAAGATTACTGGTCTATGGTCCCAGGTTTTTCTCTGCAGCCCTTCTTGAATCATGACACAATATTTGCTACCCTCCAGTCTTCCGGGACCTCACCCGTGGCTAACGATGATGCATCCAACACCTCCTCCACCATTACTGATTAAAATCCTGGAACTCCCTTCCAAATAGTCTGTGGCTGCAACCCACTCAGGTTGCAGTGATTCATGAAGGCCATCATCTTCTTCAGGACAATTGAGAAAAGGTGTTTAATACCAGCCTTGCAGAGACTTCCAGGTCCCAGCGATATGTTTTATAAAGTGCTGAAAGCTACAAGCCTATCACGATGAGTTTAAATTATTAGAAGAAACTAAATTGATATATCAAAAGCAATTCAGGCACATTTAACCACAAAAAGGTCCTTTTCACTAAAGGGAAAAGTTTTCAACTTGGTTGAACTGCCCTTAGTACACGCAAGCGTATGTATTACTTATAGAGTTAGAACAGAAACACACCAAGGTCGTTTCTTTCCTCTATCCATGTGAAGGACTAAATGAATAACAGGAGCATCATCACTCCTAACCTTCCCTCAAAGTCACTCCATCCTGGCCTACTCCTTTATGAAAACATACAAATTAGGAAGAGGACTAGGCCACTCAGTTCTTCAAGCCTTCTGTGATCTAATCTGATTGCTCTATATTCATGCCTACACCTAATATTCTATCATCCCTTGCTTTTCAAGGATTTATCTACCTCTGACTAAAGACAATTCAAAGTCTCTGCATCCTCTACCTTTTGAGGAAGTTTCAAAGGTACACTCACAAACCACTGAGAAAAGATTTATTCTCATTTCTGTCTTCCATGGGTGACCCTTTTTATAAATAGCAATGCCAACCTCTAAATTCTCCCAGAAGTATAAATGTCTGTCTCATATAAACTCTGTCAAGACCCTTCACAATCTATTATAGTTCAATCAAGTCACCTCTTATTCTTCTAAACTCCACTGGATACAAGCCTAATCTGTCAAGCCTTTCCCCATCAGACAAACCACCCACTCCAGATATTAATTTGGTAAATTTTCCCTGAACTGCTTTGTTTGCATTTACATCCTTCTTTCAAGAAGGAGATAGTACTCAACAATGTGTGTTGTTGCTAGAAAAGCACAGCAGGTCAGGCAGCATCCAAGGAGCAGGAGAATTGATGATTCGGGCAGATTCCTGATGAAGCGCTTATGCGTCAATTCTCCTATTCCTTGGATGCTGCCTGACCTGCTGTGCTTTTTCAGCACTACACTCTCAACTCTGACCTCCAGCATCTGCAGTCCTCATTTTTTCCTAGATTGTACTCAACTCCAGATATGGTCTCACCAGTGCCCTGCAAAACTGAAATAGAACCTTCTTGCTTTTAGCATTCAATTCCTCTTGCTTTACTTGCATAGTATACTTTCCTGATTTGTGGATGAGGACACCCAGATTCCTTTGCATCTCAGCGCTGCACTCTTTCACCATTTAGATCATATGTTTCTTTCTTTTATTTTTCCTAAAAAAACTTCACAATTTTCTGCATTATACTCCATTTGCCCTGAACATATCTATAATCCCTTTGTAGTTTCCTTAAATCCTCTTCATATTTTCTTTTCAATCTTTCGTTGTGTAATCAGCAAATTTAGCTACAATACTTTCAGTCCCTTCATCTAAGTCATTTAGGTAAATTCTAAAAAGTTGCAGTCTCAGCACTGATCCCTATTGCCACAAGTTAGATCTTTGAGTAAAAAGTGAGGACTGCAGATACTGGAGATCAGAGCTGAAAATGTGTTGCTGGTTAAAGCGCAGCAGGTCAGGCAGCATCCAAGGAGCAGGAAATTCGACGTTTTGGTCAAAAGCACAAGTTAGATCTTGCCAACGTGAAAATGATCCATTTATGCCCATTCTCTGTTTCCTGTTAGCTAGCCGATTTCTATTAATACCAATATATTACTCACTACACCATTGGCTTTTATTTTGCACCTTACAGAACAAATATTTCTGCCCTACCTGATATTCTATATGCATCTGTCTCTGCATTGAAATAAAATGGATCTCTGATGAAGGGGCCAAATTAACATTTTTTTAAAATCAACAGTGAAACATACATTTCTTGAGAAGAAAAACTGAATAACAACACTTGGTCTAGATAAATTATGTTGCTTGATTCATCACTATTTGAAACTGCAGTCAAAAATCTACCCACCTAATGTAATATCTATGATAAATAAACAGCAAGAATTGTAAAGACCACAGATAATTTTGGAATATAAACTGGGAATAATGGAAATTTAAACACTGTTGCTGTTGCACAGACTGTACTAGATGTTTTTCTTTTCACAACTCAAAAGATCAAAGTGTTCCTGCGACAAGGTCATGTAACCTTTAGAGAAGCCGGACTTGATAGTTTTGTTCGAGAGGGTGGCACTCGATACCATTAAACTGAAAACTATCAACATGGTTTTTGCACTTTTAAGTTAGTTTGCCATAGACTTGAGAAGGAGCTTGCATTCAGATTTCCAGAAACCCTACAAGCAAAAACAGGTCTCTCTTTATTATCTGAATGAAAGAAAATGCACTCAAAAGACTCTGAAAAGAAGAATTTCTAACTCAAGCAGAGACTAAGGTCCAACTGAGTGGCTACTGATCTGAGGACCTTCTATTACCCATGAGTGAGAACAATGTGATGTCATTGCCAAAGCCAAAAAATACAGTGAAAAAGTCATCTCATTCCACCTTTTTGATTTGGATTCTTGCTTCAGAGATCTTTTAAACTATGTTTTCCACCCATGATACTTCTGCAGAATCTTCTGACTTGTCTGCCCTAATTGTGAATTAATATGTGCATACTTCAGTTTAAGGGGGATACAATTTAAATTTGCATTAATAATCTGTTTGACTGCATGTTAAAGAATTTTTTTATATTTAGTAATTATTTTGTTTACTGATGGAATCTGGTGTGGGTTTCTTTTGACTTAGATAGTAGTCAAAGTCAGGCAAATTAACTCTGTGGGAAGTTAGGGAAGTGATTGCTGAGCCCCTTGCTGAGATATTTGTATAATCGAATAGTCACAGGTGAGGTGCTGGAAGACTGGAGGTTGGCTAACATGGTGCCACTATTTAAGAAAGGTGGTAAGGACAAGCCAGGGAACTATAGACCAGTGAACCTGACATTGAAGTGGGCAAGTTGTTGGAGGGAATCCTGAAGAATAGGATTTAATGGATTTGGAAAGGCAAGGACTAATTCGGGATAGTCAGCATTGCTTTGTGCGTGGGAAACCATGTCTCATGAACTTGATTGAGTTTTTTGAAAATGTAACAAAGAAGGTTGATGAAGGCACAGCGGTAGATGTGATCAATATGGAACTCAGTAAGGCATTTAACAAGGTTTCCCATGGGAGACTGGTTAGCAAGGTTAAATCTTGTGGAATACAGGGAGAACTTGCCATTAGATACAGAACTGGTTCGGGGAAGGCTGCTTTTTCGACTGGAGGCCTGTAGTCAGTGGTATGCCACAGGGATTGGTGCTGGGTTCACTACTTTTCATCATTTATAGAAATTATTTTTATGTGAACATAGGAGGCATAGTTAGTAAACTTGCAGATGACACCAAAATTGGAGGTGTAGTGGAAAGCAAAGAAGGTTACCTCAGAGTACAATGGGATCTTGATCAGATGGGCCAATGGGCTGAGAGTGACAGATAGGGTTTAATTTAGATATATGCGAATTGCTGCAGTTTGGAAAAGCAAATCTTAGCAGGACTTATACACTTAATGGTAAGGTCCTGGGGAGTGTTTCTGTACGAAGAGACCTTGGAGTGCAGGTTCACAGTTCCTTGACAGTAGAGCTGCAGGTAGATAGGATTGTGAAGAATGCGTTTGGTATACTTTCTTTTATTGGTCAGACCACTGAGTGTAGCAGTTGGGAGGCTATGTTGCAGCTGCACATGGTTAGGTCACTTTTGGGATACTGCGTGCAATTCTGGTCTTCTTCCTATCGGAAGGATGTTGTGAAACTTGAAACAACTTAGAAAAGATTTACAAGGATGTTGCCAGGGTTGGAGGATTTGAGCTATAGGGAGAGACTGAATAGGCTGTGGCTGTTTTCCCTGGAGCATCCGAGGCTGAGGGGTGACCTTATAGAGGTTTATAAAATCGTGAGGAGCCTGGGTATGATAAATACTCAAAGTCTTTTCCCTGGGTTGGGCGAGTCCAGAACTAGAGGGTATAGTTTTAGGATGGGAGGGAAAAGATATAAAAGCGGCCTAAAGGGCAACATTTTCATGCAGTGGGTGGAGCTTGTATGGAATGACCTGCCAGAGGAAGTAGTGGGAGCTGGTACAATTACAGCAGTTAAAAGGCATCTGGATGGATATATGAATAGGAAGGGTTTAGAAGGACACGGGCCAAATGCTGGCAAATAGGAGTAGATTTGATTAGGATATCTGGTTGGCATGGACAAGTTGGATTGAAGGGTCTGTTTCCGTGCAGTTCATCACTATGACTCTATCTTAGTGATTGGTCATTTCAATATCTATGACGGATTGTGAAATAGTGGGGCTTTATTACCTATAAACTCTCCACTCAGGACCATCGCAAATGTTTCGGTGTGGGGGGAGGGCCAGTGCAGAATCTTTGAACGTGTGAGAGTGGCCATTGAGTAAGATTAATCGTAAAAGTTCAAAGGACAGACACCAGGTTTCTCATACAATAAAGTAAGCTGTCATTGGAAGCAGATAAAACTGTTCTCCAAATGGTAAAGATATACCTGGCTGATTTCCAAGACTTAGAAGTAATAAAATTAGCAAAGGAGTTAAAGGTGGAATTTCCTACAAAAGCGAAGAAGGTTGAAATAATTAATATATGGGACAGCGTTTGAGACTGGTAAAAAAACAAAGGGGTAGGTACACCAAGCGATGATTCACTTTAGTTATCAAGAATTTAAGTGCTATTAAAGAACTTGAACATGAGAAAGAACTAAAGCAGCTTCAAACTTAAATGGGACTTAAAAGACTTGAAATTGAGGAAAAAGAAAGAGAAAGAAAATTTAAGAATCTGAAACTAGAGGTTCAGCAGAGAGAAAATGACACAGAGAAGGAATTGAGAAAATAATAACAGCTTAAGAAAGGGAGATAGAATAGGGAAATTAAAAAAAACTCAGATGCAGAAGAATGCTCTGATGAGGAAAAGCCGAGCCAAAGCCCAGTAAGGAAATGGAAAATGAAAAAAATATGAAGGCATTCTTTATGTCATTTCAGAAAATAGTGAGATGAATGAATTGACAAAAAGAAAACTTTCTTCTTTCAATGAACGTTGCCCATTGTTTGAAATCGGGGTTTACTTTGAAACTGAATTCTTCTAGTATTCCGTATTAAGTATTTACTGTGTAGCACGTGATCTCATTTTACTGTGTTATAGTTGTGACTATACTTCTACAAAAGTTAGTTGAAGATTGATTAGGCACCACATGCCCTATTACATGAATTCAGTGTTTGAGAAAGTTAGTTTTTGTTCCCACAAGGATTGAAAACTAACCTTCAAATGGAAGCAAGGGGTAGAATTCATTCTACACCCTTACCATATTCAATGCTTGCTCCAAATGCTGCTCACCATGGAGGTTTACTGATTCTTCAGTGGGTTGAAGTCTATGTTGTATATTTACCTGCCCACTTGACCTGATGTTATGAGACCTCATGGGGTCTGAAGTTAATGCTGAGGGCTGTTGGGGCAAATCCCTCATGACAGCATCCCACTAAGTTGCTATCTCTTCTGGATGTGTCCTGCGATGAGAGTATGTCTATGTCAGACTGTAGCTTGACTAGTCTACAAAACAGTGCTCCCAAATTTGGCACCAGACACCAGATGTTAGTAAGAATACTTTCCAGGGTGGAAAAGGCTATGTTTGCTGTTGGCATTTACAATGCCTTTGCCAATGCGGGATGGTCCATCCAATTGAGAGAACAATTAATAAAGTGTATAGTGTCCTCAGCTTTATTACACAGGGCCAAAAAGCACAAGAGCAAGGAGATGATGCTGAACTTGTGACAGACAGTTGTTGGACCTCAGCTACAGTATTGTGTACAGTTCTGGGTGAAATATTACAGGATATCAACACACTGGAGTGCGCAGAAACAATTTAGAAGAGTGTTCCAAATGGTGAGAAATTTCAATTATGAGGATAGATTGATAAAGCTGGACTATTCATCATGAAGAGATGTCTTTTGTGGGGCAGCACAGTGGCTCAGTGGTTAGCACTGCTGCCTCACAGTACCAGGGTCCAATTCCAGCCTTGGGTGACTGTCCGTGTGGAGTTTGCACATTCTCCCGTGTCTGCATGGGTTTCCTCCAGGTGCTCCAGTTTCCTCCCACAGTCCAAAGATGTGCAGGGCAGTTGGATTGGCATTGCTAAATTGCCCAGTGTTAGGTGCATTAGTCAGAGGGAAATGGGTCTGAGTGAGTTACTCTTCAGAGGGTCAATGTGGACTGGTTGGGCCGAAGGGCCTGTTTCCACACTGTAGGGAATCTAATCTAATCTTAGAGGAGATGTGATGGAGGTTTTCAAAATGACAGGTGCCCTGGATAGAATCAATAGGGAGAAACTGTTTTCACTCGTAAAATGATCGAGAAACAGAGGACACAGATTTATTAAAGGTTTATAAGATCATGAGGGGTTTAGATAAGGTGAATGGCAGGTATCTTTTAGTTAGGTTGGGGATTTCAAGACATAGGGGCTTATTTTTAAGGTTAAAGGAGAAAGATTTTAAAAAGGCAATTATTTTACATAGAGAGTGGTTTGTGTGTGGAATGAAATTCCTGAGGATGTAGTTGACGCGGGTACAGTTACAACATTTAAAAGTCATGATTTGGAGGTGTTGGACTGGGGTCTACAAAGTTAAAACTCACACAACACCAGGTTATAGCCCAGGTTTATTTGGAAGCACTAGCTTTCGGAGCACTGCTCCTTCATCCTGACAACCACCTGATGAAAGAGCAGCGCTCTGAAAGCTTGTGCTTCCAAATAAACCTGTTGGATTATAACCTGGTGTTGAACTGGTCCTCACCCTGAATAACTTCTCTTTCCAATCCTCCCACTTCCTCCAAACTAAAGGAGTAGCCATGGGCACCCGCATGGGCCCCAGCTATGCCTGTCTCTTCGTAGGATATGTGGAACAGTCCATCTTCCGCAACTACACTGGCACCGCCCCACCCCCCACCTTTTCCTCCACGACATCGATGACTGTATCGGCGCGGCCTCATGCTCCCACAAGGAGGTTGAACAGTTCATCAACTTTACCAACACCTTCCATCCCGACCTCTAATTCACCTGGACTGTCTCAGACTCCTCCCTCCCCTTCCTAGACCTTTCCATTTCTATCTCAGGCGACCAACTCAACACAGACATCTACTATAAACCAACTGACTCCCACAGCTACCTAGACTACACCTCCTCCCACCCTGCCCCCTGTAAAAACGCCATCCCATATTCCCAATTCCTTCGTCTCCGCCGCATCTGCTCCCAGGAGGACCAGTTCCAATACCGTACAGCCCAGATGGCCTCTTTCTTCAAGGACCGCAGATTCCCCCCAGACGTGATCGACGATGCCCTCCACCGCATCTCCTCCACTTCCCGCTCCTCCGACCTTGAGCCCCGCACCTCCAACCGCCACCAAGATAGAACCCCACTGGTTCTCACCTACCACCCCACCAACCTTCGTATACAGCGTATCATCCGCCGTCATTTCCGCCACCTCCAAACGGACCCCACCACCAGGGATATATTTCCCTCCCCTCCCCTATCAGCGTTCCGCAAAGACCACTCCCTTCGTGACTCCCTCGTCAGGTCCATACCCCCCACCAACCCAACCTCCACTCCCGGCACCTTCCCCTGCAACCGCAGGAAATGTAAAATTTGCGCCCGCACCTCCTCCCTTACTTCTCTCCAAGGCCCCAAGGGATCCTTCCATATCCGCCATAAATTCACCTGCACCTCCACATACATCATCTATTGCATCCACTGCACCCGATGTGGCCTCCTCTATATTGGGGAGATGGGCCGCCTACTTGCGGAACGCTTCAGGGAACACCTCTGGGACGCCCGGACCAACCAACCCAACCACCCCGTGGCTCAACACTTTAACTTTCCCTCCCACTCCACCGAGGACATGCAGGTCCTTGGACTCCTCCATCGGCAGAACATAACAACACGACGGTTGGAGGAAGAGCGCCTCATCTTCCACCTGGGAACCCTCCAACCACAAGGGATGAACTCAGATTTCTCCAGTTTCCTCATTTCCCCTCCCCCCACCTTGTCTCAGTCGATTCCCTTGAACTCAGCACCGCCCTCCTAATCTGCAACCTTCTCCCTGACCTCTCCGCCCCCACCCCACTCCGGCCTATCACCCTCACCTTGACCCCCTTCCACCTATCACATCTCCATCGCCCCTCCCCCAAGTCCCTCCTCCCTACCTTTTATCTGAGCCTGCCTGGCACACTCTCCTCATTCCTGATGAAGGGCTCTGGCCCGAAACGTCGAATTTCCTGTTCCTTGGATGCTGCCTGACCTCTGTGCTTTAACCAGCAACACATTTTCAGCTCTGATCTCCAGCATCTGCAGACCTCACTTTTTACTCAAATGGCTTCCTTCCATGATTCTGTTAACTGCTGCGTCTGCATTCTCTACTCCTGCTAGAGTGACTGTCTCTTTCTCTCAACCTACTTTACTGTTATTAGAATTCATGACAGCAACGTAGTAATAAGGAGGCTCAACACTTTCAAATATCCAGTCGCTAAAATGAGTACATGTGTAAACATTTGAGAAAGCTGAGAGAAATGTCTAGCCTTTATTTTAAGTGTCAGCTCCAGGAGGTAAACAAATGAAAACCAGTTGGAACTCTTCTTCTGCTTTTTTTATTATATCCAGAAGTACTTTTACACATAACCAAATTGTTTTTCTTTCATTACCAAATCACCTGTATTCTCTAACTGATTAATTTACATGCATAAGCCTTTAAGAGCAATGCAGACCACCAAAGGTGAGGAAGAAGCAGGGGGTTCAGCCTATAACTTTTGCTTTCTTTTTTCTCAAGATCCACAAACCCTCTTACACATACTGAATTTTTTTTTTATTTTTATCACCAAATCACGATGCTATTCACCACCACCAATAAATCATCCATGTTTTCCAATTGATTAATGTATGTGCAAAGCCCAATGAGAGCAATACTGAAAATGTGTTGCTGGAAAAGCGCAGCAGGTTAGGCAGCATCCAAGGAGCAGGAGAATCGGCGTTTTGGGCATGAGCCCTTCTTCAGGAAATGAGCTCAGGAAGAAGGGCTCATGCCCGAAACGTCGATTCTCCTGCTCCTTGGATGCTGCCTGACCTGCTGCGCTTTTCCAGCAACACATTTTCAGCTCTGATCTCCAGCATCTGCAATCCTCACTTTCTCCCAATGAGAGCAATGCAGAACATCAAAGAAGAGGGAGAGGTAAGGAGATGGGGACAACCCCCCCCCTCCTCCCACCCTGCCTCCTGTAAAAATGCTATCCCTTATTCCCAATTTCTCTGCATCCACCATATCTACTCCCTAGAGGCCCAATTTCACCACAGAACATTGCAGATGGCCTCCTTCTTCAAAGACCAGAATTTCCCCTCCCATGTGGTCGACAATGTCCGACCACGCATCTGCTCCACTTCCCGAATCTATGGTCTTAAACCTCACCCCTCCAATCGCAACAAGGACAACTCCTCTAGTTCTCACCTGCCACCCCACCAACCTCTGGATACATCACATCATCTTCTGCCATTTCCACCACCTACAAACAGAACCTACCAACAGATATATATTTCCTTTCCCCTCACTATTTGCATTTTGGAGAGACCATTCTCTCTGTGACTCCCTTGTCAGGTCCATGCCCCACACCAACCCACCCTCCCCTCCCGGCACCTTCCCCTTCCATTGCAAAAAGTGCAAAAACTGCATCCACACCTCTCCCCTCACCTCTGTCCAAGGCCCCAAAAGATCCTTCCACATCGACAGAAATTTACCTGTGCTTCCACACATCATCTACTGCACCCATTGCACCCAAAGTGGTCTCTTCTACATTGGGAAGACAGGACGCCAACTTGCGCATTGTTTCAGAGAACATCTCTGGGACACCTGCACTGACCAATCCCACCGTCCTGTAGCTGAACACTTTAACTCCCCTCCCACTCCACCAAGGACACACAGATCCTGGGCCTCCTCCATCACCATATCCTAACTACCTGACACCTGGAGGAGGAACACCTCATCTTCCGTCTTGCGACCCTCCAACCACACAGGATCAATGTGGATTTCACCAGTTTCCCCATTTCCCCTTCCCCTACCTTATCCCAGTCCCAAACTTCCAACTCGGCACTGCTATCTTGAATGATACCCTGTCCTTCTTCCTTTCCACCAATCTGCTCTACCCTATTCTCCAACCTACCACTTTCACCGCCACCTTCATCTACTTATCGCATCTCCAGCTACCTTTTTCCCAGCACCAACCCCCTCCCATTTATCTCTCAGCCCCCTTATCCCATAAGCCTGATATGTATGTACCTGTCAGGCAGGAAAGAGATGGTCGTGTGAGGGAACCTTGGTTGACGAGGGAGGTTGAATGTCTAGTAAAGAGGAAGAAGGAGGCTTACATAAGGTTGAGGAAAAAAGGTTCAGACAGAGTGTTGGAGGGATACAGGATAGCCATGAGGGAGCTGAAGAAAGGGATTAGGAGAGCTAAGAGAGGGCATGAAAAATCTTTGGTGGGTAGGATCAAGGATAACCCCAAGGCCTTTTATGCGTATGTGAGAAACATGAGAATGACGAGAACGAGGGTAGGTCCGATCAAGGACAGTAGTGGGAGACTGTGTATTGAGTCGGAAGAGATAGGAGATGTCTTGAATGAGTACTTTTCTTCAGTATTTACAAATGAGAGGGACCGTATTGTTGAAGAGGAGAGTATGAAACGGACTGGTAAAATAGAGGAGATACTTGTTAGGAAGGAAGATGTGTTGGGCATTTTGAAAAACTTGAGGATAGACAAGTCCACTGGACCTGACAGGATATATCCTAGGATTATGTGGGAAGCAAGAGAGGAAAATGCAGAGCCGTTGGCAATGATCTTTCTGTCTTCACTGTCAACGGGGGTGGTACCAGGGGACTGGAGAGTGGCGAATGTTGTGCCCCTATTCAAAAAAGGGAATAGGGATACGAGAGGCCAGTTAGTCTTACTTCGGTGGTAGGCAAAGTAATGGAGAGGGTACTGAGGGATAGGATTTATGAGTATCTGGAAAGACACTGCTTGATTAGGGACAGCCAGCACGGATTTGTGAGGGGTAGGTCTTGCCTTACAAGTATTATTGAGTTCTTTGAGGAGGTGACCAAGCATGTGGATGAGGGTAGAGCAGTGGATGTAGTGTACATGGATTTTAGTAAGGCATTTGATAAGGTTCCCCATGGTAGGCTTATGCGGAAAGTCAGGAGGCATGGGATAGTGGGAAATTTGGCCAATTGGATAGAGAACTGGCTAACCAGTCGAAGTCAGAGAGTGGTGGTAGATGGTAAATATTCAGCCTGGAGCCCAGTTACAAGTGGAGTTCTGCAGGGATCAGTTCTGTGTCCTCTGCTGTTTGTAATTTTTATTAATGACTTGGAAGAGGGAGTTGAAGGGTGGGTCAGTAAATTTGCAGACGATACGAAGATTGGTGGAGTTGTGTATAGTAAGGAGGGCTGTTGGCTGCAAAGGGCTGGGCTGAGGAGTGGCAGATGGAGTTCAACCCTGTCAAGTGTGAGGTTGTCCATTTTGGAAGGGCAAATAAGAATGCGGAATACAGGTTAACGGTAGGTGCAGTAAGGTGGAGGAGCAGAGGGATCTTGGAGTCTATGTTCATAGCTCTTTGAAAGTTGCCACTCAGGTGGATAGAGCTTGTAAGAAAGCCTATGGTGTATTAGTGTTCATTAGCAGAGTGATTGAATTCAAGAGTCGTGAGGTGATGTTGCAGCTGTACAGGACCTTGGTAAGGCCACATTTGAAGTACTATGTGCAGTTCTGATCACCTCACTTTAGGAAAGATGTGGAAGCTTTGGAGAGGGTGCAGAGGAGATTTACCAGGATGTTGCCTGGAATGGAGAATAGGTCGTATGAGGATAGGTTGAGAGTGCTAGGCCTTTTCTCATTGGAACGGCGAAGGATGAGGGGTGACTTGATAGAGGTTTATAAGATGATCGGGGAATAGATAGAGTAAACAGTCAGAGACTTTTTCCCCGGGTACAACAGAGTGTTGCAAGGGGACATAAATTTAAGGTGAAGGGTGGAAGGTATAGGGGGGGATGTCAGGGGTAGGTTCTTTACCCAGAGAGTGGTGGGGGCATGGAATATGCTGCCTGTGGGAATGGCAGAGTCAGAATCATTGGTGACCTTTAAGCGGCAATTGAATAGGTACATGGATAGGTGCTTAAGCTAGGACAAATGTTCGGCACAATATCGTGGGCCGAAGGGCCTGTTCTGTGCTGTATTGTTCTATGTTCCTGATGAAAGGCTTATGCCTGAAACATTGATTCTCCCGCTCCTCAGATGCTGCTTGACTGGCTGTGCTTTTCCACATTCTTTGACCAATAATTTGAAAGCAGTGCCAAGGGCACTTGTGATGCAGTGATTGTATCTCAACTCTCGACTAGGAGACCCAAATTCAAGTCTTTGAACCGGTTCATTGGAACAATAGGTTAAAAAAAATACGATAATCCAAGGAAAGCCCTTGTGGTGCAGTGGTGATGTCCCTACCCCTGAGCCAGCAAGGCCATGGTGAAGTCCCACATGTTGCACAAGTGTCTACTAACATCTCTGAACAGATTGATTAGAAAATAAGGAGAAAAATAAAAAACAGTATCACTATTTTAATTCTTTGCTCCCTTCATTGCCCTGAACTTGGTTTCAGTCGTGAAAAGTGGCACGCTAGAAAAGGACAGCAGGGCAGTAAGCATCTGAGGAGCAGGACAGTTGACAGTTCGCGCATATGCTTTTCATCAGGAATGTTGCCTGACCTGCTGTGCTTTTCCAGCGCCACTCTTTTTGACTCTGATCTCCAGCATCTGCAGTCCTTACTTTCACCTGAACTTGCTATCAGTCGAGTTACAATCCATGAGTGACAAATCACAAGTCTCATTTTTCAGATGTTTAATTGTCTGGTCCAGTTTTAAGTATGTGAAACTGTTTTTTTGAAAACTGAAAATGGACAATGAATGACCAGTTTTCCACTGTCATGGTGAAGAAAGAATTCTCTCCATATTTTAAGCAACACAACTTCTATCTCTATATTTTAAGCAACACAACTTCTATTTCATTTATAACCTTGTTATGTGTTTCAGTAAGGTCTTTTAAGTGTTCATTTTGTGTAGCTTCGTTTAGGGATACAGTGACAAGAGCTCATTTCAGAATCCCATTATATTTCCTGCCTTTCGACAGCGTTAACCCTTAATTTTTCTCATCTGCTTACCTGTTCCAGAAGGCAAAAGTTTTCTACCAACTTATCCAGATTTGCCGCATGAGTCACTTTCTTCATTTTTGTGATTAAGTTTCTCAGCTTTTGTAAGATCCTGAAATCATTTCTTAGCTTAGGCCTCAACAAATCTTTAACTTTGTTTTCTAAAGTTACATTGAATTATTTTATTGCATTTCTATGTATAAAAACAACTATACACGTATATATCTATATACTTCCTGGTGTTACTTATCTAATGATCTCCAATGTTGTTTCTCTTTCCCTCCCATTAGGTATATTTCTAGTTGCTACTCTATCTCCTTCCCAACCACAATCCCTCCAACTCTAGGGTTGTTTTTCCATCTATAACTCCTTCCAAAATATGATTTTAATAGTTTTTGCAATCCAATATGATAGCTCTCTGTCTGATCTGCTTGCCTTATCTCAAACTCACTCTGATTATTATCAAAGTATGTACTCTATCCCTCTGTGCATCCGTGGGATATTTGTCCTTGCCCTCTACTTGGATGGTTATCTCTCTCTCTTTTTGTCTTTTTATCCAGGGTTTTCCACTCTCTAGCTCAGGTTTCTATCTCTCTCTGAAAATGTGTTGCTGGAAAAGCGCAGCAGGTCAGGCAGCATCCAAGGAACAGGAGATTCGACGTTTCGGGCATAAGCCCTTCTTCAGGAATTAGGAAAGTGTGTCCAGCAGGCTAAGATAAAAGGTAGGGAGGAGGGACTTGGGCGAGGGGCGTTGGAGATGCAATAGGTGGAAGGAGGTCAAGGTGAGGGTGATAAGCCAGAGTGGGATGGGGGCGGAGAGGTCAGGAAGAAGATTGCAGGTTAGGAAGGCGGTGCTGAGTTCGAGGGGTTTGACTGAGACAAGGTGGGGGGAGGGGAAATGAGGAAACTGGAGAAATCTGAGTTCATCCCTTGTGATTGGAGGGTTTCTAGGCGGACGATGAGGCGCTCTTCCTCCAACCGTCGTGTTGTTATGGTCTGGCGATGGAGGAGTCCAAGGACCTGCATGTCCTTGGTGGAGTGGGAGGGGGAGTTGAAGTGTTGAGCCACGGGGTGGTTGGGTTGGTTGGTCCGGGTGTCCCAGAGGTGTTCTCTGAAACGTTCCGCAAGTAGGTGGCCCGTCTCCCCAATATAGAGGAGGCCACATCGGTTGTAGTGGATGCAATAGATGATGTGTGTGGAGGTGCAGGTGAATTTGTGGCAGATATGGAAGGATCCCTCGGGGCCTTGGAGAGAAGTAAGGGAGGAGGGGTGGCCACAAGTTTTGCATTTCTTGCGGTTGCAGGGGAAGGTGCCGGGAGTGGAGGTTGGGTTGGTGGGGGGTGTGGACCTGACGAGGGAGTCACAAGGGGAGTGGTCTTTGCGGAACGCTGATAGGGGAGGGGAGGGAAATATATCCCTGGTGGTGGGGTCCGTTTGGAGGTGGCGGAAATGACGGCGGATGATATGCTGTATATGGAAGTTGGTGGGGTGATAGGTGAGAACCAGTGGGGTTTTGTCCTGGTGGCAGTTGGAGGGGCGGGGCTCAAGGGCAGAGGAGTGGGAAGTGGAGGAAATGCGGTGGAGGGCATCGTCGATCACATCTGGGGGGAAATTGCGGTCCTTGAAGAAGGAGGCCATCTGGGTTGTACGGTATTGGAACTGGTCCTCCTGGGAGCAGATGCGGCGGAGACGAAGGAATTGGGAATATGGGATGGCATTTTTACAGGGGGCAGGGTGGGAGGAGGTGTAGTCTAGGTAGCTGTGGGAGTCAGTCGGTTTATAGTAAATGTCCGTGTTGATTCGGTCGCCCGAGATAGAAATGGAAAGGTCTAGGACGGGGAGGGAGGAGTCTGAGACGGTCCAGGTGAATTTGAGGTCGGGGTGGAAGGTGTTGGTAAAGTGGATGAACTGTTCAACCTCCTTGTGGGAGCACGAGGCAGCGCCGATACAGTCATTGATGTAGCGGAGGAAAAGGTGGGGGGTGGTGCCAGTGTAGTTGCGGAAGATGGACTGTACCACATATCCTACGAAGAGGCAGGCATAGCTGGGGTCCATGCGGGTGCCCATGGCTTCTCCTTTGATTTGGAGCAAGTGGGAGGATTGGAAAGAGAACCTGCATGGGCCCCAGCTATGCCTGCCTCTTTGCCCATCGGATGTCCTACGAAGAGGCAGGCATAGCTGGGGCCCATGCAGGTGTTCCTACAAAGAGGCAGGCATAGCTGGGGCCCATGCGGGTGTTCCTGCGAAGAGGCAGGCATAGCTGGGGCCCACGCGCGTGTTCCTATGAAGAACTCCTCCATCGCCAGACCATAACAACACGACGGTTGGAGGAAGCGCCTCATCTTCCGCCTAGGAGCCCTCCAACCACAAGGGATGAACTCAGATTTCTCCAGTTTCCCCTTCCCCCCACCTTGTCTCAGTCAAATCCCTCGAACTCAGCACCGCCTTCCTAACCTGCAATCTTCTTCCTGACCTCTCCACCCTCACCCCACTCCGGCCTATCACCCTCACCTTGACCTCCTTCCACCTATCGCATCTCCAATGCCCCTCCCACAAGTCCCTCCTCCCTACCTTTTATCTTAGTCTGCTGGACACACTTTCCTAATTCCTGAAGAAGGGCTTATGCCCGAAACGTCGAATCTCCTGTTCCTTGGATGCTGTCTGACCTACTGTGCTTTTCCAGCAACACATTTTCAGCTCTGATCTCCAGCATCTGCAGTCCTCACTTTCTCCTCCTTCTATCTCTCTCTGCCAGGTTTCTATTTCTAATTTTATCTTCCTATTCAAGGTTTTTCCTCTCTACCCACTCTCTCTCTCTCTTACTATGCCAATGCATTACTCCAATACCTGGTACTATGGGTGCTGTATATCTATATGACTCTATGCAGGTTTACATCTCTATCGTGGATTTTCTTTCTTTGTCTCAGGTATTTTACTATGTCTCTCATTATTTAACCCTTACCCCAAACCTTCTCTCCCTCTATCCTGGGTTTCTCTCTGTACCCCAGATGTTTCCCCTCTATCTCATGCTTTTCTCTCTCCTTAACCTTTCTTTTCTGTCTATCCTAGTGTTCTCTCTATATATCTTGGATTTTTTTCTCTGTAGTCACGTGTTTTCTCTCTATCCCAAGTTTTTGTCTCATTCCATGCTGGGTTTCTTTTTCTATCCTAGGGCTTTTCCCACTCTCTCTACACTGGTTTTTCTCTGTATCCCAAGTTTCTCTCACTGTCCCATTCTGTCACTCCATCATAGGGTTTATCATTCTATTCCAGGTTTTTCTCTCTTTCCTGAGATTTTTCTCCATCCCAGGTTTTTCTTTCTCTCTATCTCTTTTTTATTTATCTTGGGTTTCTTTCTCTCTTTTCACTGAGGTTTTGGCTCTCTTTATTCCACTTTCTTCTCTTCATCCAAGTTTCTCTTGCTCTATGTCAGTTGTTTTCTCTATCCTGGGTTTCCCCCTCTTTATCTATTCTGGGTTTTGTCTCTCTCTGTCTCTCACATCCCAGGTTTTTTTCTATCTTGGGTTTCTGTATCTCTCCTTCCTGAGTTTGTCTCTCTCTATCCCAGATTTTTCACTGTAATGTGGGTTTTGTTTTCTCTCCATCCTGTATTTTCTCTCTCCATCCCTTTTTTTTGTTGATACCCTTGGTTTTTCTCGAATTCATTTTTATCATTCTTTCTATCTGGGTTCCTCTATCTCTCTCCATCCCATGTTTCTGTCTCTATATTCTGTTCTTCTCTTGTCACTCTATTCCATGGTTTGTTTTTACTATCAACACCGATTTTCTTTTCTCTTTCCATCCAAGGTTTCTCTCTCCAACCCTGGTTTATCTATCTATTCTATTTTGAGAAGTTGAAGTGGTCGGCCACGGGGCAGTGAGGTTGTTTGGTGCACGTGTCCCAGAGATGTTCTCTGAAAAGTCCCGCGAATTGGTGTTCTGTCTCCCCAATGTACAGGAAACCACATCAAGAGCAATTGATACAGTAGATGCAGTGCTGGATGTGGAAGAAAATCTCTATCGGATGTGGAAGGATCCTTTGGGGCCTTTGATGAAGGTGTCAGCACAGGTTTTAGACATTTTGCAGCAGTAAGTGAAGCTGCTGAGAGTGGAGTGTGGGTTGGTGGGGGGGGATTGGACCTAATGAGGGAGTTACAAAGGGAAGGATCTCTGCAGAATGCTGATGGGATGGGGTGAGTAATAGATCTCTGGTGGTGAGGCCACCCCCCACCAACCCACCCTCCACTCTCGGCAGCTTCACTTACTGCTCGAGTTTTCCCGGTATACCACAGATTTTTCCACTAAATCCTGGGTTTTCCCTCTTTATCCTGCATTGTTCCCTGTGTATTCTGAATTCACCCTCTCTATCTTGGAATTTTCCAAAGGTTTTTCACTCTCTATCCCAGGCTATTCCCTCGCTATCCCGGATTTTCCCTCTAAGGGTTTTTTCACTCTCTGTCTGGGTTATCTTATTATCTATACCAAGCTTTCACCTCTCCTAATGAAGGGAAAATGCCCGAAACATTGATTCTCAGATACTGTTCGACCGGCTGTGCTTTTCCAGCACCACACTCTGGACTCTGTTTTGCCCTCTCTGTCCTGGTTTTTCCTCTATATTCAGTTTTGTTCCCTCACTATATCCTAGGATTTCTGACTATCCCAGGGCTTTCCTCTTTTCATTCTGGGGTCTTCCCCATATTTTGGACTTTTCCCCTTATATCCAATTTTCTCCCTCTCTAACCCAGATTTTCTCCCTCTGTCCGAGATTTTTTTCCATCCATACCTGAGGTTTTCCCTCTCTATCCCACATTATTCCTCTATATTCCAAATATTTTCTCCTGATACCCTAGGTTCTCTCTCTCTCTATCCCAGGTTTCTCACTGCCTTGGGTTTTCCTCCATATCCCAAGTTTTCCTCTCCATTCTGGGTTTTCTCACTTTCTATCCTATGTTAGTCACACACCATTCAGGGTTTTCCCATTCTATCCTAGATTTGCCTTCTCTATTCCAGGTTATTCTTCTACATCCCAGGCTTTCTGTTCTCTATCCCCAGTTTTCCTATTCCATCCCAGATTATTTCTCTCCGTCTTGGGTTTTGTCACAATCTATCCTAGGCTTTTCCTTTTGACCTGGCATTTTCCTTTTCTATCTCAGATTTTTCACTCATCATGGAATCCCTACAATGCAGAAGCAGGCTATTCAAGTTTTCCCTCTTCAGCCCAGGTTTCTCTCTGTCTCAGTGTTTTCCTCTATACCCCAGGTTTTCCCTCCCCATCCCAGGTTTCTGCCTTGGGGATTTCGTCGATGTTGTAGGTTTTCCCTCTTTGTCCCTGGGTTCTCACTCTATATCCTGGGTTATTCATCTCTGAAGAAAGGCTCATGCCCGAAACATCGATTCTCCTGCTCCTTGGATGCTGCCTGACCTGCTGCGCTTTTCCAGCAACACATTTTCAGCTCTGATCTCCAGCATCTGCACTCCTCACTTTCTCCTTATTCATCTCTATCCAGTGTTATTTCTCTCTATCCTGGTTTTCTCGCTCTCTATGCTCGCCGTTTCCCTCAAGCATGACTTTCTGGGTCTCTATTCCGAGTTTCTTACGCTATATCCTGAGTGTTCCCCCCCTCCCCTTTCTCCCCCCCCCCCTTCCCCTACCCCCTCCCCCCTTCCCTTTCTCCCCCCCTTCCCCTACCCCCTCCCCCCACCCCCTACCCCTCCCCCCATCCCCCTTCCCCTACCCCTCCCACCCCCCTTCCCCTACCCCCCTTCCCCTACCCCCCCCTTCCCCTACCCCCCCCTTCCCCTACCCCCCTCCTTCAGGCCCAATTTTTCCTTCGACATTAAGGGTTTCTCACTCGGTTTCCTTGTTTCGCGCGGTTGAAGTCCTTTCCCGCCAAAAGCTAACTGACGGTTGGAGCAGCCCAAGCGGGAAGAAGACCCGGGATTGGGATCGATTCGTGAAAACAAATCATCGGCGCACCCTGCGGGAAACGTTAACGTCGATATTCTCAGAATGCAAACCGAGCGATTTCCTGGGGCTCTCCAAAACAGTTTCTCAGAGAAGAATGTAAAATTCAGCCCCCCCCCCCCCCGCCGGACGGCGATGGTTGGGTCCACATTTAAACAACAACCGCCAGCCCACGAGGGAAGGCAGCCGCCTTCCAACTCTTTAGAAAACAACCGCCTTGCTCGGTAATGACATTGCTTTTTGCAAATTTCAAAGATGTGATGAAGACTTTTGTTATTATAATAATGCAAGGTCAATAGACCCCAGTGCATTGCTAAGAGAATCAGGTTATTGAAGTTCATTCACCTCATCAGGGGTTGATTTTCTTTTACAAATCAGTTACATCCCTGGATCAGATAAGACTTGAACCCAGGTGCTCTGGCTCAGAGAGACAGGGACACTGCCACTGCACCACAAGCACCCTAATTCCTCAAGGGAGTGTCCTAGACCAAACCATCTTCAGAGGAAACAGGCCTTTCGGTCCAACCAGTCCACACCGACCCTCCAAAGAATAACCCATGCAGACCCATTCCCCTCTGACTAATGCACCTAACACTATTTAGCGTGGCCAATTCACCTAACCTGCACAACATTGGACTGTTGGAGGAAACCGGAGCACCCGGAGGAAACCCATGCACACACATGGAGAATGTGCAAACTCCACACAGTCACCCGAGGCTGGAATTGAACCTGGGACCCTGGTGCTGTGAGGCAGCAGTGCTAACCACTGAGCAACGGCTTCATCAATGACCGTCCCTCCATCACAAGGCCAGGCCTGGGGATGTTCCCTGATGATTACGAAATGTTCAGTGCCATTCTCTTCTGGCAGAGGTGACCTGTACAAGAGGGATGGGTTGCACTTGAATCAGAGTGGGACCAATGTCCTTGCAAGAAGATTTGCTAATGTCACCTGGGAGGAGGGTTTAAAGTAGTTTCACAAATGGATGGGACTCTGAATACGAGAGGGGCCACTGAAAAGTCAGAGGAAAATACATTAGCCATCGAGAGGAAGTTTGCTATTCACAATAGCCAGGGGCACAGTACAGGGAGGGAAAAGACTTATGGTTTAAAGTGTATTTATTTCAGTGCACAAGGCCTGACTGGTAAGGCAGATGAGCTCATAGCATGGATTGGCTCTGGGGACTGGGATATTGTAGCCATAACAGAAACATGGCTGAGAGAAGGGCAGGACTGGGAGCTCAATGTTCCAGGATACAGAAACTACAGACGTGACAGAAGTTTAAGTAAGCAAGGAGGTGGATTTGCCCTATTGCTAAGGGAGGACATAACAATGTTGAGAGAGAATATTCTTAAGGGGTTCATCAAGTGAGGCTACATGGTTAGAACTTAGAAACAAGAGGGGATGGTCACTTTGTTGGGACTGTATTATAGACTCCCAAATAGCCTTCGATACTAGAGGAGAAGATGTGTAAAGAGATTGCAGATATCTGTAAGAATAATAAAATAGTTTTGGTTAGAGATTTTAATTTCCCCTGTTATTGACTGGGCTACCCAGAGTGTAAAAGGCCCAGATGGGGTGGAAATTGTCAAATGTGTCCAAGAAAGTTTCCTAAATTGATCTATAGAGGGCCCTACTTGGGAGGGTGCAACACTGTATCTTCTCTTAGGACACAAGGTTGGTCAAGTGACTGAAGTGTCAATCAGAGACCACTTTGGGTCCAGTGACCATAACTCTCATAGTTCTAACATTGTTCTGAATAAAGATAGGACAGATCCACAGGTTCAATTGCTAAACTAGAGCAGGGCCAGTTTTGGGGCCATTAGGCAGGATCTAACTGAGGTAAAAACAATGACTGCAGATGCTGGAAACCAGATTCTGGATTAGTGGTGCTGGAAGAGCACAGCAGTTCAGACAGCATCCAAAGTGCAGCGAAATCGACGTTTCGGGCAAAAGCCCTTCATCAGGAATAAAGCTTTATTAAGGGCTTTTGCTCGAAACGTCGACTTTGGATGCTGCCTGAACTGCTGTGCTCTTCCAGCATGACTAATCCAGGATCTAGCTGAGGTCGGCTGGGTGAAGGAAAAGGAACGATTGGTAAATGGAAGGTTTTTAAAAGTGAATTATCAAGAGTCCAGGGACAGTATGTCACTGTTAGGGTGAAAAGCTGGCAGTTTTAGGTATCCCTGTCTGGTTAGTGATATTGAGGATCTGGTCAGGAAAAAGAAAAAGGCATAAGATATCGGGCTGAATTGAATCCTGAGATGAATATAAAAAGTGTAGGAACTCAGTTCAGAAGGAAGAGTAAAAGGAGGTTTGAGCTAGACCTGGCAGATAAGGTTAAAGATAATTCCGAGAGATTCTGTAGTTATGAATAACAGGGTGGCTAGGGAGAGAATAGATCCCTTTAAAGATCAGAATGGCTGTCTCTGTGTGGAGCCACAGGAGTGGCTACTAAGGAAATCATGGATACTAAGGAAATAAAGGAAACAAGTGGGGATGTTCTGGACTGCATACGTTAGAACATAGAGAAATACAGCGCAGTATAGACCCTTTGGCCCTCGATGTTGCACCGATCCAAGCTCTCCTAACCTACACTTGCCTACTATCCTCCATATGTCTATCCAATGCCCGTTTAAATGCCCACAAAGAGGGAGAGTCCACCACTGCTACTGACAGGGCATTCCATGAACTTACGACTAGCTGAGTAAAGAATCTACCCTAACATCTGTCCTATACATACCACCCCTTAATTTAAAGCTATGCCCCCTCGTAATAGCTGAGAGTTGTTTTAACTAGAGAGAAAGTGTTTTTAGCCTTAAAGCGCATGTAAGTGGATGAATCTGTTGGGGTGAATGAGTGTGGTATGCCATCCTTAGATGTCGTGGGAGGCAAGGGAAGAAATTGCAGAAGCCTTTGCCGAGATTTTGCTTTATCTTTAGCCACTGGTGAAGTTCCATAAGACTGGAGTGAGATAATATTTTAAGAAAAGTAGCAAAGACAATCCAGAGAATTGCAAGCCAGTGAGCCTGACATCAGTGGTAGACAAGTTACTGGAGAGGACACTGAGGGACAGGATCAACCGACATTTAGACAATCAAGGTCTGATTAGGGATCATCAACATAAATTTGTGTGTGTTTTTCAAAAAGATAACCAAGAGGATAGATGAAGGTAGGGCAGTGGATGTTATCTATGCATACTTTAGTAGGGCCTTTGACAAGGTCCCTCATGTCAGGTTAGTCATGAAGGTTAGGTCGCATGAGATCCAGGGAGAGCTAGCTAATTAGATTCAAAATTGGCTCGAAGGTAGGAAGCAGAGGGTGCTGGTTGAAGGTTGTTCTCAGACTGGAAGTGGTTAGTGGTGTGCCACTTAGGTCAGTGCTGGGATTTTTGTTATTTGCATAAATGATCTGGATGTGAATGTACAAGGCATGATTAGTAATATTTGCAGATGATACAAAATCAGGACGTATTGTTGATAGTGGGGAAGGTTATGAAAAAAATATAGAGGAATCTTGATCAGATGGGGAAGTGGGCTGAGGATTGGCAAATGCAATTCCAAATAGATAAGTATGAGGTTTTGTACTTTGGAAAGTCAAACCAAGGTAGGACTTATACAGTGAATGTTTAAAGTCCTGAGGAGTGTTGTGGAAAAGAGGGACCTAGGAATACAGATACATTGTTGTTTGAAAGCAGTGTCACAAGAAGACAGGGTGATGAAAAAGGCACTTCGCATTCTGGTAAAAAATAAGGTCTGCAGTTGCTGGAGATCACAGCTGAAAATGTGTTGCTGGTTAAAGCACAGCAGGTTAGGCAGCATCCAAGGAATAGGAAATTCGACGTTTCGGGCATAAACCCTTCATCAGGAATGAGGAGAGTGTGCCAAGCAGGCTAAGATAAAAGGTAGGGAGGAGGGACTTGGGGGAGGGGCGATGGAGATGTGATAGGTGGAAGAAGGTCAAGGTGAGGGTGAAAGGTCGGAGTGGGGTGGGGGCGGAGAGGTCAGGAAGAAGATTGCAGGTTAGGAGGGCGGTGCTGAGTTGAGGGAACTGACTGAGACAAGGTGGGGGGAGGGGAAATGAGGAAACTGGAGAAATCTGAGTTCATTCCTTGTGGTTGGAGGGTTCACGGGCGGAAGATGAGGCGCTCCTCCCCCAGCCATCGTGTTGTTATGTTCTGCCAGTGGAGGAGTCCAAGGACCTGCATGTCCTCGGTGGAGTGGGAGGGAGAGTTAAAGTGTTGAGCCACGGGGTGGTTGGGTTGGTTGGTCCGGGCGTCCCAGAGGTGTTCTCTGAAGCGTTCCGCAAGTAAGCGGCCCGTCTCCCCAATATAGAGGAGGCCACATCGGGTGCAGCGGATGCAATAGATGATGTGTGTGGAGGTACAGGTGAACTTGTGGCGGATATGGAAGGATCCCTTGGGGCCTTGGAGGGAAGTGAGGGAGGAGGTGTGGGCGCAAGTTTTACATTTCCTGCGGTTGCAGGGGAAGGTGCCGGGAGTGGAGGTTGGGTTGGGTGGGGGCTGTGGGAGTTCTACTATAAACCGACTGACTCCCACAGCTACCTGCACTACACCTCCTCCCACCCTGCCCCCTGTAAAAACTCCATCCCATATTCCCAATTCCTTCGTCTCCGCCGCATCTGCTCCCAGGAGGACCAGTTCCAACACCGCACAGCCCAGATGGCCTCCTTCTTCAAGGACCGCAGATTACCCCCAGACGTGATCGACGATGCCCTCCACCGCATCTCCTCCACTTCCCGCTCCTCCGCCCTTGAGCCCCGCTCCTCCAACCGCCACCAAGACAGAACCCCACTGGTTCTCACCTACCACCCCACCAACCTCCGTATACAGCGTATCATCCGCCGTCATTTCCGCCACCTCCAAACGGACCCCACCACCAGGGATATATTTCCCTCCCCTCCCCTATCAGCGTTCCGCAAAGACCACTCCCCTTGTGACTCCCTCGTCAGGTCCACACAACCCACCAACCCAACCTCCACTCCCGGCACCTTCCCCTGCAACTGCAGGAAATGTAAAACTTGAGCCCACACCTCCTCCCTCACTTCCCTCCAAGGCCCCAAGGGATCCTTCATATCCGCCACAAGTTCACCTGTACCTCCACACACATCATCTATTGCATCCGCTGCACCCGATGTGGCCTCCTCTATATTGGGGAGACGGGCCGCTTATTTGCGGAACGCTTCAGAGAACACCTCTGGGACGCCCGGACCAACCAACCCAACCACCCCATGGCTCAACACTTTAACTCTCCCTCCCACTCCACCGAAGACATGCAGGTCCTTGGACACCTCCACCGGCAGAACATAACAACACGATGGCTGGAGGAGGAGCGCCTCATCTTCCGCCTGGGAACCCTCCAACCACAAGGAATGAACTCAGATTTCTCCAGTTTCCTCATTTCCCCTCCCCCCACCTTGTCTCAGTCGGTTCCCTCAATCAGCACCGCCCTCCTAACCTGCAATCTTCTTCCTGACCTCTCCGCCCCCACCCCACTCCAGCCTATCACCCTCACCTTGACCTCCTTCCACCTATCACATCTTCATCGCCCCTTCCCCAAGTCCCTCCTCCCTACCTTTTATCTTAGCCTGCTTGGCACACTCTCCTCATTCCTGATGAAGGGCTTATGCCCGAAACGTCGAATTTCCTATTCCTTGGATGCTGCCTAACCTGCTGTGCTTTAACCAGCAACACATTTTCAACTTCGCATTCTGGCCTTTATCAGTCAAGGCATTGAGTATAGGAGTTGGGACGTTATACTGGAATTTTAGAAGTCGTTGGTGAAGCCACACTTAGAATATTGTGTACAGTTTTGGTTACCCTTTTATAGGACAAACATAATTAAACTGGAAAGAATGCAAAGAAGATTTCCAAGGATGTTGCCATGACTAGACGACCTGAGTTATAGGGCGAGGTTGACCAGGATTTGATTTTATTCCTTGGAACATAGAAGAATGAGCAGTCACCTTATTGAGGTGTTTAAAATCTTGAGGGGCATAGATAGCATGAATGTTTATAATATTTTTATCAGGGATGGTGAATTGAAAACAAGTGGGCACAGATTAAAGGTGAGAGGGGAAAGATTTAAGAAGAACCTCCAGTGGACAGGAGGTTGAGAATAGTGATAAAAGCAAATTGACAAAGGGTCAGCTCTTTTCTCTCCTTACAGATGCTACCAGACCTGCTGAGATTTTCCAGCATTTTCTCTTTTGGTTTGAGAATAATGAGGTCGTGAATAAGTTTCAAGGTTGCAGGTATGTACTGGCAGGCAGGAAGGTGGTTTGAAATCTACTTCAGCGCCAGGAGCATACAGAATAAGGTGGGTGAACTTGCAGATGGGTTGATACCTGGGGCTTCGATGTTGTGGCCGTTTTGGAGATATCGACATACAGTATAACATTACAGTGCAGTACAGGCCCTTCGGCCCTCAATGTTGCGCTGACTGTGAAACCAATCTGAAGACCATCTAACCTACACTATTCCGTTCTCGTCCATCTCCCTATGCAATGACCATTTAAATGCCCTTAAAATTGACGAGTCTACCACTGTTGCAGGCAGTGCATTCCACAGCCCTACTACTCTCTGAGTAATGAAACTGCCTCTGACATCTGTTTTATATCTATCACCCGTCAGTTTAAAGCTATGTCCCCTCGTGTTAGCCGTCGCTATTCTAGGAAAAAGGCTATCACTGTCCAAACTATCTGATACAGCAGAGACAGGAATGATTGTTAAAGAGTTTAGATGTTTCAGTAAGATCAGGAGGTAAAAGAGGGGGAGGTGTGGAATTGTTAGTCAAGGACGGTATTACGGAGGCAGAAAGGGTGTTTGATGTGCACTCGTCTACTGAGGTAAAATGGGCTGTGGTTAGAAACAGGAAAGGAGAGGTAACCCTGTTGGGAGTTTTCTATAGGCCTCCAAAAAGTTCCAGAGATATAGAGGAAAGGATTGCACAGATGATTCTGGATAGGAGCGAAAGTAACAGGATAGTTGTTATGGGGGCTTTAACTTTACAAATATTGACTGCAAATGCTATAGTTTGAATAATTTAGATGGGTCAGTTTTTGTCCAATATGTGCAGGAGGGTTTCCTGACACAGTATGTGGATAGGCGAACAAGAAGCAAGGTCACAATGGATTTGGTACTGGGTAATGAACCCGGCCAGGTGTTAGGTTTGGAGGTAGGTGAGCACTTTGATAATAGTGACCACAATTCGGTTATGTTTAATTTTGCAATGAAAAGGAATAGGTATGTGCCACAGGGCAAGAGTTATAGACGGGGGAACGGCAATTATGATGCAATTAGGCAAGATTTAGAACATAGAAAAGAACAGCACAGAACAGGCTTTTTGGCCCACAATGTTCTGCCAAAGATTAATCCTAATATAAAATAAAATAACTTAACTTACGCACCCCTCAACTCACTGCTATCCATGTGCATGTCCAGCAGTCGCTTAAATGTCCCTAATGACTCTGCTTCCACCACTATCGCTGGCAACACATTCCATGAATTCACAACTCTCTGCATAAAGAACCTTCCTCTGACCTCCCCTCTATACCTTTCTCCTTGTATCTTAAAACTATGACCCCTCGTACCAGTCAATCCTGCCCTGGGTAAAGTCCAGGAAGATAATCCTGATGAAGAGCTTGTGCTTGAAACATTAACTCTACTGCTCCTCGGATGCTGCATGATTGGCTGTGCTTTCCCAGCACCACACTTTTCGACTTTGATCTCCAACATCTGCAGTCCTCACTTCCTCCTTATGTCAGAAATTGAGACATACAAGTTAGCCAGGAAGGACCTAAAGAGAGAGTTAAGAAGAGTCAGGAGGAACATGAGAAGTCTTTGGCAGGTAGAAATAAGGAAAATCCTAAAGCTTTCTACAGGCATGTCAGGAATAAAAGAATGACGAGATTAAGATTAGGGGCAGTCAAGGACAGTAGTGGGAAATTGTGCGTGGAGTCAGAGGAGATAGGGTAGTCGCTAAATGAATATTTTTGGTCAGTATTCACACTGGAAAAAGACAATATTGTTCAGGAAAATACTGACATACAGGCTATTAGACTAGACAAAACTGAGGCTCATAAGGAGGAGGTGTTAGCAAATCAGGAAAGTGTGAAAGTAGATAAGTTCTTTGGGCCGAATGGGATTTATCCTAGGAATCTATGAGAAGCTCGGGAGGAAATTGCAGAGCCTTTGGCTTTGATCTTAATGTCGTCACTGTCTACAGGAACAGTGCCAAAAGATCGGAGGATAGCACATGTTGTCCTCTTGTTCAAGAAGGGGTGCAGAGACAACCCTGATAATTATAGACCAGTGAGTCTTACTTTGTTTGTGGATAAAGTGATGGAAAGGATTATAAGAGGGAGGATATATAATCATCTAGAAAGGAATAATTTGATTAGGGATAGTCAACACGATTTTGTGAAGGTAGGTCATGCTTCACAAACTTTATTGAGTACTTTGAGAAGGTGAACAAACAGGTGGATGAGGCTACAGCAGTTGTTGTGGTGTATATGGATTTCAGGTTTTGAATTAGTGGTGCTAGAAGAGCACAGCAGTTCAGGCAGCAAGCGATTAATAATGTTCTCTATGTCAGGCTATTGCAGGAAATGCAGAGGCGTGGGATTGAAGGTGATTTAATGGTTTGGATCAGAAATTAGCTAGCTGAAAAAAGAGAGGGTTGTGGTTGATGGGAAACGTTCATCCTGGAGTTCAGTTACGAGTGGTACACCACAACGATCTGTTTTGGAGCCACTGCTGTTCGTCATTTTTACAATGATCTGAATGAGGGCATCAAAGGATGGGTTAGTAAACTTGCAGATGACACAAAGGTTGATGGAGTTGTGGACAGTACAGAAGAATGTTGCAGATTACAGAGGGACTTAGAAAAGCTGCAGAGCTGGGCTGAGAGTTGGCAATTGGAGTTTAATGCAGAAAAGTATGAAGTAATTCACTTTAGGAGTAACAGGAATACAGAGTACTGAGCTAATGGTAATATTTTTGGTATGTGGATGAGCAGAGAGATCTTGGTGTCCATGTGCATAGATCCCTGAAAGTTGCCACCTAGGTTGATAAGGTTGTTAAGACTACTCTTACCTTGCCTGCCTCAAGAATAACTTTTTTTAAATTCACTTGTTGGCTGGCATTTATTGCCCGTCCTGAGTTATAGAGTCATAGAGTCCTACTGAATAGAGACAGGCCCTTCAGCCTGAACTGGTCCATGCTGACCAAAATGTCCATCTATGCCAACCCCATTTCCCTGCACTTAACCCATATCCTTCTAAACCTTTCCTATCATGTATTTGTTCAAATGCTTTTAAATACTGCTAATGTACACACCTCAATCACTTCCACTGGCAGCCCATTCCAGATGCATACCACCCTCTGTGTAAAATGTTGCTCCTCAGGTTCCCATTTATTCTTTCCCCTCTAACCTTAAACTAATGCTCTGTCGTCTTTGATTCCACAATCCTGGGAAAAAACCTGAGTGTATTCACCTATCCATGCCTCTCATGATCTTACACAATTCTATAATTGCCTTGAAAACGTAGTGGTGTGCTGTCATCTTGAATCGCTGCAATCCATGTGATGAAGTTTGATCTACAATGCTCTGAGCATGGGAATTCAAGGATTTTGACCCAGCAACAGTGAAGGATCATCAATATATTTCCATGTCAGGTTGATGACTGGCTTGGAAGGGAACTTCAGAGTGGTGTTCCTATGTATTTGCTGCTGTTGTCCTTCTAAATGGAAGCAGTTGTGGGTTTGGAAGCTGTTAAGGATCTTTGGTGAATTTCTGCAGTGCATCTTAATGGATGGTGCAAACTCTGCTGCAGGGCATTGGTGGTGGAGGGAGTGGGTGCTTGTGGATACGGCGCTAATCAAGCAAAGTGCTTTGTCCTGGATGTTATCAAGTTTCCTGAGTGTTGTTGGATTTGCACCCATCAGGCAAATGGAATGTATTCCATCTTAATCTTGACTCATGCAATGTAGGTGGTAGGCAAACTATGGGGAGTCAAGAGGTGAGTTACTCGCTGCAGTATTCCTGACCTCTGATCTGTTGTAGCCACTGTGTTTATGTTGCGAGTTCAATTGAATTTCTGGTCAATGGTAACCCAAGGATTGGGATAGTGAGGTATTCAATGGTAGCACCGTTGACTGTCAAGGGACAGTTATTAGATTGTCTTTTATTGGAGATGATCATTGTCAGCCATTTGTGTGGCAAGAATGTTAATTGCCACCTGTCATATCAAGCCTGATTATTGTCCAGAGCTGAAAATGTGTTGTTGGTTAAAGCGCAGCAGGTCAGGCAGCATCCAAGGAACAGGAAATTCAACGTTTCGGGCATCTTGTTTCATTTGAACATGGACTACTTCAGTATCTGAGGAATTGTGAATGGTGCTGAACATTGTGCGATCATGAGCAAACGTCACCACTTCTTACATGGTGATGGAGGGAAGATCATTGATGAAGAAACTGAAGATGGTTAGGCCTAGGATACTATCCTGAAGAGCTCATGCAGATGTTTTGGAGTTGAGATGACTGACCTCCAACAACCACAGACATCTTCAAGTGTGCCAGGTTTGACATTAAATGTTTCCAAAAGTTGCACTGCATAGACTGGTGAGTTGGCATTGAGGGTATGCTGTTCTCCCAGGGGCACTACATTGCTCTTTTTAGGGACACTGGACAAGGAGAATACCAGTTAACTTTAACCCATGAATAGGCTGATCATTGATCTCAACACCACTTTTCTACATTATCTCTTGTTAGAACCCTTGCTAATTTTTTATTATTTTTATTCTTTGATAAACTTTGGTTTGGAGCTTTGAATTGGGAATTTTAGCTGAGAATGACTTATGGACTTTGAAAGAAAAGGAAAAGAACAGACCAAACAAGTTTTTTTGTTTGTTTGTTGAGGCCAGATGTGGAGACAAGTTACAGGCTGAGTCAATTAAAAGGGTTCCAACAGACACTGTGAGCTCGGGAAGAGCATTGTGTTTAGCTAGATGGCAGTTGATTATTAGCAAGGTCAATACCTGGGCATTGTTTAGACAAGTTTGGGAGAGATCCTGTATTCAAGCAGATGGCAGCTGACCTCTCAGGGAAACTTTCAGTCTAACAGGGCAGAACCAGAATTGTAGTGTTTTTTCTAATTGCGTTTTTGGGGAGATGAACTTGGCCACTGAAATGACAACATGAAGATTTAAAAGTTCCCTGAATCTGCTACATCACCTTTTAGAAGGCCAAATAACAAAAAGCTGAGTGAGAAGTGTTGCTGCTTTTTGTCTGGGAGAGCTGAGAAGGTAATCCTGATCAGCAACCAAGGAGTAACACACCTGTGCCTGTGAAACAATGGATGTGAATATCAATTAATTAATCTGGCCAGTTTTGTTATTTTCTTTTACTTATCTTTTAGCTGTGTTTGCCTTTTGTATGAATGGGGTCTGAATGCACATATTTTAGGTTTAAAACATAGACATTAATTTGACAACCATACTGTTTAATTTTCTCTGTGCTGCTGTATTTAAAAAACTGGTGTCAGGAAGTTAATTATTTGCAAAGTCTGGGACTGGTTCTTCAAAAGTCTGTTTAGGAACCTTAGGGTAAGCAAAGGTTTAATTTTACTGCGTTGTGAATGCAGAGGATTGGCTGTCTGTCTACATGTCATAACACCCTCTATCCTTTAATGTGATTAGTTTCCAGAACTAATTCATGACCCCTTTTAGCCCACTTGATTCTGTCTGTATCTGCATAATAATTGAGCTTCCACTCCAGATTCAGCTTGCTTTAAACAATATGAAACATAGGAACCATATCCCACTACTTTCTTGCAATAAGAATTACGAAGATGGCATTAATAAGGGGAAGAGTAAGCAGAGAGCAGATGAACGCAAAACAACTGATGGCCTGAAGTGCATATACTTTAATGCAAGGCATATAGTGGTTAAAACAGATGAATGTGGGGCTTGGATTTGTGCCTGGGAGTATGATGTTATTGCAATCACTGAGACTTAGTTGAAGGAAAAGCATGATTGGCAACTAAATGTTCCAGGATATAGGTGCTTCAGACAGTACAGGGAGGAAAGTAAAAGGTGGGGAGGAGTTGCATTGCTGGTCAGGGATGGTATCACGGCTGTGCTAAAAGAGGACACGATGGAGGGCTTGAGTAGTGAGGCATTATGGGTGGAGCTGAGAAATAAGAATGGTGCAGTTACATTGTTGAGGCTGTATTACAGGCCTCCCAACAGTGCACGTGGGTAGAAGAACAAATAGGTAAACAGATTATGAAAAGATGTAGAGCAACAGGGTGGTGGCGATGGGAGATTTTAATTTTCTCAACATTGACTGGGTGTCAGAGATCTAGATGGGGCAGAATTTGTAAGAAGTATCCAGGAGAGTTTTCTAGAGCAGTATGTCAATAACCCGACGAGGGAAGGGGCCATAT
The DNA here is from genome assembly GCF_020745735.1 of Hemiscyllium ocellatum. Taxonomy (NCBI): domain Eukaryota; kingdom Metazoa; phylum Chordata; class Chondrichthyes; order Orectolobiformes; family Hemiscylliidae; genus Hemiscyllium; species Hemiscyllium ocellatum. The sequence goes on from NC_083402.1 coordinate 4,007,298, forward strand.
TGGACCTGGTGATGGGGAATGAGCTAGGGGAATTTCTTTGGGAACAGTGACTACAATTCTGTAAGTTTTAGAATACTCGTAGACAAAGATGAGAGTGGTCCTCTGGGAAGAATACTAAACTGGGCCAAGGCCAATTATATCAAAATTAGGCAGGAGCTGGGAAATGTAGATTGAACACAGCTATTTGAAGGGAAGTCCACATTTGATAATGTGGGAGGTTTTTAAAGATAGGTTAAAGATAGTGCAGGATAGGCATGTCCCGTTGAAAGCAAAGCATTGGAAAGGCACGATTCGTGAACCGTGGAAGACAGGAGAAATTGTACAACTAGCCAAGAGGAAAAGGGAAATGTACATAAGGTCCAGGCGGCTAAGAACAGAACGGGCCCTGAAGGAATATCGGAAGAGTAGGACTAGTCTTAAACGTGGAATCAAGCGGGCTAAAAGGGGTCATGAAATAGCTTTAGCGAGCAAAATTAAGGAGAATCCCAAAGCATTTTATTCTTATATAAGAAGCAAGAGGGTAACTAGAGAAAGGATTGGTCCACCAAAGGATAATGAAGGAAGGCTGTGTGTCGCACCTGAGAGAATGGGTGAGATTCTGAATGATTACTTTGCATCATTGTTCACTGAGGAGAGGAACATGATGAATGGTGAGATTAGAGATACAAGTTTGATTAATCTGGATCACGTTGACGTAAATAGGGAAGATGTATTGGGTAGGCAAACCAAGGTGGACAAACCTCCAGGACTGGATGGGATCTATCCCAGGTTGCTGAGGGAGGCGAAAGAGGAAATGGCTGGGGCTCTAACAGATATCTTTGTAGCATCTTTAAACACAGGTGAAGTGCCGGAGGACTGGAGGGTTGCTCATGTTGTCCCCCTGTACAAGAAGGGTAGTAGGGATATTCCGGTTAACTACAGACCAGTGAGCCTGAAATCACTGGTGGGAAAGTTGCTGGAGAAGGTACTGAGGGATAAAATCTATTTATATTTGGAAAAGAATGGGCTTGTCAGTGCTAGCCAACATGGTTTTGAGCGGGAGAGATCATGCTTTATCAACTTAATAGAGTTCTTTGAGGAAGTGACCAAGTTGCTCGATGAAGAAAATAGATGTCATATACTTTAGTAAGGCGTTTAATAAGGTTCCTCATGGTAAACTAATAGAGAAAGTGAAGTTATATGGTGTGCAGGGTGTTCCAGCTATGTGGATAAAGAACTGGTTGAGCAACAGGAGACAGAGAGTAGTAGTTGAAGGGAGTTTCTTGAAATGGAGAAAGGTGACCAGTGGTGTTCCACAGGGATCAGTTCTGGGGCCACTGTTGTTTGTAATATACATAAATGATCTGGAAGGGAGCACTGTTGGTATGATCAGCAAGTTTGCAGATGACATGAAGATTGGTGGAGTAACAGAAAGCATAGGGAACTGTCAAAGAATACAGGGGAATATAGATAGATTGAAGAGTTGGGTGGAAAAGTGGCAGATGAAGTTCGATCAAGACAAATGTGAGGTGATGCACTTTGGGAAGTCTAGTTCTGGAGCGAATTATACAGTAAACGGAAGAGCCTTGGGAAAAGTTAATGAGCAGAGAGATCTGGGAATTCAGGTCCATTGTACCCTGAACGTTGGTGCACAGATGGTTAGAGTGATCAAGACATATGATATGCTTGCCTTCATTGGACGTGGTACTAAGTATAAGAATTGGCAGGTCATATTAAAATTGTACACGACACTGGTTTGGCCACACTTAGAATACTGTGTACAATTCTTGTCGCCACATTACCAAAAGGATGTGGTCGTGCAGAGAAGGTTTATGAGGATGTTGCCTGGTATGGAAGGTGCTGGCTATGAAGAGAGGTTGAGCAGGTTAGGTTTGTTTTCATTAGAAAAAAGGAGATTGAGGGGGGACCTGATTGAGGTCTGCAAAATTATGAAGGGTATAGACAGGGTAGATAGGGATAAGCTTCTTCCCAGGTGAAGGATTCAGTTACGAGAGGTCATGCTTTCAAGGTGAGAGGTGAAAAGTTTAAGGGGGATACACGCGACAAGTACTTTACACAGAGAGTGGTGGGTGCCTGGAATGCGTTGCCAGCAGAGGTAGTAGAGGAAGGCACAGTAGCTTCATTTAAGATGTGTCTGGACAGATGCATAAGTTGGTATGGAGCAGCGGTATACAGATGCTTAGGAATTGGGCGACAGTGAATTTGGATCGGCTCAGGCTTGGAGGGCTGAAGGGCCTGTTCCTGGGCTGTAAATTTTCTTTGTTCTTTATACAATTGCAACATTTAAGAGGCATTTGGATGGATATATGAATAGGAAGGGTTTGGAGGTATATGGGCCGGGTGCTGGCAGGTGGGACTAGATTGAGTTGGGATATCTGATCGGCATGGACAGGTTGGACCGAAGGGTCTGTTTCCATGCTGTACATCTCTATGACTATGACTGATTATATTGACTCAAGTACTTCTGAAAAATCTAACTAGCCCAAAGTCCATTCTACAAAATAGAGAAAGAGGAAGCTTGTTCTTATGTATCAATTGGTTACTCCACAAGTCATCTGAAATTAATATTTGCAGTGGGGAAAAATTTCAGGAATATAGTACCTTGAACAATACTCTTCACCAATGTTGGCTTTCTCCAATGAGCAGCATCCAAGATATAGGAAAGGAACATAAGTTGTCTTATTGTGTAAACTTTATTTCTTAACTAATTTGGTGTGAAACAGAGCTCAATTATGTGCAACTTTGAGTGAAAATGTTGTGAGTTTGAGTCTGTCCAGAACTCAAGCACAATGTACCACTCATTCAGTACTGATCGTCCATTAGTACAATAAATCCTTGGTACTGCTCCTCCAGTCATGCAGCTCCCCATCACTAATTATAAGACCATAAGAAATAGGGACAGGAGAAGGTGTTTGGCCCCTTGAGCCTGCTTTGCTGTTCAATAGGATCATGGCTCATCTGACTTTCTTCATGCCCACTTTCCTGCCTTTTCCACATACCCTTGATTCTCCTACTGATCAAGAATTTATCTATCTTAGCCTTTAATATACACAAGGATGCTTCATACAGCTCTGTGACAAGGAAATTCAAAGACTCACAAGTGTCTAAAAAAAGAAATTCCTCCTTAACTCAGTTTTAATTTGGGGTCATAGAGTCATAGAGATGTCCAGCACGGAAACAGACCCTTCGGTCCAACCCGTCCATGCCCACCAGATATCCTAACCCAATCTAGTCCCACCTGCCAGTACCCGGCCCATATCCCTCCAAGCTCTTCCTATTCATATACCCGTCCAAATGCCTTTTAAATGTTGCAATTGTATCAGCCTCTGCCACTTCCTCTGGCAGCTCATTCCATACACGTACCACCCTCTGCATGAAAAAGTTGCCCCTTAGGTCTCTTTTATATCTTTCCCCTCTCACCCTAAACCTATGCCCTCTAGTTCTGGACTCCCCGACTCCAGGGAAAAGACTTTGTCTAATTATCCTGTCCATGCCCTTCATGATTTTGTAAACCTCTATAAGGCCACCCCTCATCCCTCTTTCAGGGAAAACAGCCCCAGCCTGTTCAGCCTCTCCCGATAGCTCAAATCCTCCAACCCTAACAACATTCTTATAAATCTTTTCTGAACACATTTCAAGTTTTACAACATCTTTCCGATAGGAAGGAGACCAGAATTGCACGCAATATTCCAACAGTGGCCTAACCAATGTCTCGTACAGCCACAACATAACCTCCCAACCCCTGTACTCAATACTCTGACCAATATAGGAAAGCATACCAAAAGCCTTCACTACCCTATCTACCTGCAGCTCCACTTTCAAGGAGCTTTGAATCTGTACTCCAAGGTCTCTTTGTTCAGCAACACTCCCTGGGACCTTACCATTAAGTCTATATGTCCTGCAAAGATTTGCTTTCCCAAAATGCAGTACTTCGCATTTATATTGGCCCATCTGATCATGATCCTTTTGTAATCTGAGGTAATCTTCTTTGCTGTCCACTACACCTCCAATTTTGGTGTCACCTGCAAACTTACTAACTGTACCTCTTATGCTGGCCTCCAAATCATTTATATAAATGACAAAAAAATAGAGGATGCAGCACCCATCCTTGTGGCACTCTACTGGTCACAGGCCTCCAGTCTGAAAAACAACCCTCCACCACCAGCCTCTGTCTTCTACCTTTGAGCAAGTTCTGTATCCAAATGACTAGTTCTCCCTGTATTCCATGAGATCTAACCTTGCTAATCAGTCTCCCATGGGGAACCTTGTCGAACACCTTACTGAAGTCCATATAGATCACATCTACTGCTCTGCCTTCATTAATCTTCTTTGTTACTTCTTCAAAAACTCAATCAAGGTTGCGAGACATGATTTCCCATGCACAAAGCCATGCTGACTATCCCTAATCAGTCCTTGCCTTTCCAAATATACACACATCCTGTCCCTCAGAATTCCCTTCAACAACTTGCCCACCACCGAGGTCAAGCTCAACAGTCTATAGTTCCCTGGCTTGTCCTTACCGCCCTTCTTAAACAGTGGCACCACTTCTGCCGATCTCCAGTCTTCCGGCAAATCAGTTGAAACTGAAAGTTTTGTGTGGTCCAGAACTAGTTGAGTCAACAAGCTTTGTCCTGGTAAACTTCTTTTGCCCTATACCCCCTCTTGTTACAGTGCAGCAACTAGAACTGCAAACTCCAAATGTGCCCTGACCAAAGTGTTATCCAGTTGCAACATGTCCTTCCCAACTTTTACACCCAATGCCTTGACCAATGAAGGCATGCAATGTGCCTTCTTTACCACCTTATGCATTAATGTTGCCACTTTTAGGGAGCTATGGACTTGCACCCAAAAACACTTCCATATATCATTACTCCTAATGGATGGCCATTTACAGTATACCTTCTTCCAGCATTTGACCTCCCAAATATATCACCTAAAAGTAAAATTGCCATCATCCTTCTGGATCATTGGACAGCTCTCTTATTTGAGAGAGATGCGTGGTGGTGGTTTAATCTGACAGCACACCTCACATGAGGGGAGAGGCTGAGAAAGAGGTAACCTGTTGATTTATACCAATTCCTTGATGGTAACCTCAGCCTGTGCTATCTCAATCCACACTATTGAGATCACCCTGTATCACAAATCAGCCATTCAACCAACTGAGCTAACTGATCTTGGGAAATAAGGTAGGGCAGGTGACTGAGATATCAGTGGGGGAGCACTTTGGGACCAGCGACCATATTTCTTTTCGATTTAAAATAGTGATGGAAAAGGATTGAACAGATCTAAAAGTTGAAGTTTAAAATCGGCGAAAGGCCAGTTTTGACAGTATTAGGCAAGAACTTTCAAAAGCTGATTGGGGGCAGATGTTCGCAGGTAAAAGGGCGGCTGGGAAATGAGAAGCCTTCAGAAATGAGATAACGAGAATTCAGAGCAAGTGTATTCCTGTTAGGGTAAAAGGAAAGGCTGGTGGGTATAGGGAATGCTGGATGACTAAAGACATTGAGGGTTTGGTTCAGAAAAAGGAGGAAGCATATATTAAGTATAGACAGGATAGATCAAGTGAATCCTTAGAAGAGTATAAAGGTAGTAGGAGTATACTTAAGAGGGAAATCAGGACGGCAAAAAGGGAACATGAAATAGCTTTGGCAAATAGAATTAAGGAGAATCCAAAAGGGTTTTTACAAATGCATTAAGGACAAAAGGGTAACTGGGGAGGGAAGAGGGCCCCTCAAAGATCAGCATTACGGCCTTTGTGTGGAGCCGCAGAAAATGGGGGAGATACAAAACGAGTATTTTGCATCAATATTTACTGTGGAAAAGAATATGCAAGATATAGAATGTAGGGAAATAGATGGTGACACCTTGAAAAATATCCACATTATAGAGGAAGTGTGAGTTACCTCGATAGTTACAGGCGAGGTGCCGGAAGACTGGAGGTTGGCAAACGTGGTACCACTGTTTAAGAAGGATGGTAAGGACAATCCAGGAACCTATAGACCAGTGAGCCTACCGTCGGTGGTGGGCAAGTTGTTGGAGGGAATCCCTGGGGGATAGGCTGTATATGTATTTGGAAAGGCAAAGACTGATTAGGGATAGTCAATATGGCTTTGTGCATGGGAAATCATGTCTCAAAGTAACAAAGAGGACTGATGAGGGCAGAGTGGTTTGACCTCTCATTATTGAATCCTTCACCCTGGGAAAAAGCTTGTCTCTATCCACCCTGTCTATACCCTTCATGATTTTGTAGACCTCAATCAGGTCCCCCCAATCTCCTTTTTTCTAATGAAAATAAACCTAACCTACTCAACCTCTCTTCATAGCTAGCACCTTCCATACGAGGCAACATTCTCGTAAACCTTCTCTGCACCCTCTCCAAAGCGTCCACAACCTTTTGGTAATGTGGCAACCAGAGCTGTATACAGTATTCTAAATGTGACCGAACCAATGTCTTGTACAATTGAAACATGACTTGCCAGCTCTTATACTCAATACCCCATGCAATGAAGGCAAATCTACTATATGCCTTCTTGACCAGTCTATCCACCTGTGTAGCAATCTTCAGGGTACAATGGACTTGCACTCCCAGATCTTTCTGCCCATCAACTTTTCCCAAGACTCTTCTGTTCATTATATAATTCGCTCTGGAATTAGTCTTGTCTAAATGCATCACCTCACATTTGTCTGGATTGAAATCCATCTGCCACTTTTCCGCCCAACTCTCCAGTCTATCTGTATCCCCCAGTATTCTTTGATAGTCCCTTATGCTTTCTGCTACTCACCAATCTTTGTATCATCATAAACTTGCTGATCATACCAACAGTGCTCCCTTCCAGATCATTTATGTATATTACAAACAACAGTGGCCCCAGAACTGATCCCTGTGGAACACCAGTGGTCACCTTTCTCCATTTCGAAAACTCCCTTCAACTACTACTCTCTGACTCCTGTTGCTCAACCAGTTCTTTATCCACCTAGCTAGAACACCCTGCACATCATGTGACCTTCTTTATTAGTCTACCATGGGGAACCTTACTAAAGTCCATGTATATGACATCACCCGCCCTTCCTTCATCTGTCAACTTGGTCACTTCCTCGAAGAACTCTATTAAGTTGGTAAGGCACGATCTCCCCCGCACAAAACCATGTCACCTATCACTGATAAGCCCATTCTTTTCTAAATATAAATAGATCCTATCCCTCAGTTCCCTCTCCAGCAACTTTCCCACCACCGACATCAGGCTGACTGATCTGTAGTTACCCGGAATATTCCTCCCACCTTTCTTGTACAGGGGGACAACCTGAGCAACCTTCCAGTCCTCCGGCACTGTATTTAAGGATGCCACAAAGATATCTAGTTAGGGCCCCAGCTATTTCCTCTCTCGCCTCCCTTAGCAACCTGGGATAGGTCACAACCGGTCCTGGGGATTTGTTCAGTTTAATAACCTCTAGCCTACCCAACACATCTTCCCTACTTATGTCAATGTGATCCAGACTAATCAAACTTCAATCTTAAATCTCAAATTTCATCATGTTCCTCTCCTCAGCGAACACTGATGCAAAGTAATTATTCAGAATCTCACCCATACTCGCAGGCTTGACACACAACCTTCCTTCATTATCCTTTCTGGACCAATCCTTTAGGAAAAAGTGAGGGCTGCAGATGCTGGAGATCAGAGCTGAAAATTTGTTGCTGGAAAAGCGCAGCAGGTCAGGCAGCATCCAAGGAACAGGAGATTCGACGTTTTGGGCATAAGCCCTTCTTCAGGAATGAGGAAAGTGTGTCTAACAGGCTAAGATAAAAGGTAGGGAGGAGGGACTTGGGGGAGGGGCGTTGGAGATACGATAGGTGGAAGGAGATTAAGGTGAGGGTGATAGGTCGGAGTGGGGGTGGGGGCGGAGAGGTCAGGATTAAGATTGCAGATTAGGAAGGTGGTGCTAAGTTCGAGGGTTGGGACTGAGACAAGGTGGGGGGGAGGGGAAATGAGGAAACTGGAGAAATCTGAGTTCATCCCATGTGGTTGGAAGATTCCTGTGTGGAAGATGAGGCGTTCTTCCTCCAACCGTCGTGTTGCTATGGTCTGGCGATGGAGGAGTCCAAGGACCTGCATGTCCTTGGCGGAGTGGGAGGGGGAGTTGAAGTGTTGAGCTATGGGTTGGTTGGGTTGGTAGGTCCGGGTGTCCCAGAGGTGTTCTCTGAAACGTTCCGCAAGTAGGCGGCCTGTCTCCCCAATATAGTGGAGACCACATCGGGTGCAGCGGATGCAGTAAATTATGTGTGTGGAGGTGCAGGTGAATTTGTGGCGGATATGGAAGGATCCCTTGGGGCCTTGGAGGGAAGTAAGGGGGAGGAGTGGACGCAAGTTTTGAATTTCTTACGGTTGCAGGGGAAGGTGCAGGGAGTGGAGGTTGAGTTGGTGGGGGGTGTGGACCTGACAAGGGAGTCACGAAGGGAGTGGTCTTTTCGGAACGCTGATGGGGGAGGGGAGGGAAATATATACCTGATGGTGGGGTCCATTTGGAGGTGACGGAAATGACAACGGATGATGTGATGCATATGGAGGTTGGTGGGGTGATAGGTGAGGACCAGTGGGGTTCTGTCCTGGTGGCGATTGGAGGGGCGGGGCTCAAGTGCGGAGGAGCGGGAAGTGGAGGAGATGCGGTGGAGAGCATTGTCGATCACGTCTGTGGGGAAATTGCAATCTTTGAAGGAAGAGGCCATCTGGGTTGTTCAGTATTGGACCTGGTCCTCCTGGGAGCAGATGCAGCTGAGACGAAGGAATTGAGACCAGTCCTTTCTCTAGTTACCCGCTTGCTTCTTATATAGGAATAAAACGCTTTGGGATTCTCCTTAATTCTGCTTGCTAAAGCTATTTCATGATCCTTTTTAGCCCGCTTGATTCTTCGTTTAAGACTGGTCCTACTTTTCCGATATTCTTCCAGGGTCCGTTGTGTTCTTAGCTGCCTAGACCTTATGTACGCTCCCTTTTCTTCTTAGCCGGTCGTACAATTTCTCCTGTCATCAATGGTTCACGAATCTTGCCCTTCCTATCCTTTGTCTTCAACCGGAAATGCCTATCCTGCACTATCTTTAACCTATCTTTGAAAGCCTCAAACATCTCAAATGTGGACTTCCCTTCAAATAGCTGTGTCCAATCCACATTTCCCAGCTCCTGCCTAATTGTCCTTGGCCCAGTTTAGTACTCTTTCCTTAGGACCACTTTCAATTTTATCTACATTTAACATTATTATTTTGTAGACCTATTTGATGTTAGATATTTTGATACAAGCGCTTGTGCTGCTGCTGCAAATCTCGGTGTGTACCAAATTTGTCGTACTGCATGCATCATCACTCCTTTTCCTTCACGGCTGACCCCATGGCGGGGGGGGGCGGGGAGGGGGAGCAGTGCAAGAACATTCAAGTAGGCTTTAGGGCAAATTAACCTTCCGTCAGGGTGCACCATTAGCCCTAAAGAGGATTCCTTAGTCCTATCCGCATCCAGCTGCCTTTCTTGGTTTTTGGAGCATGTTGCTGTCCTGCCCGTATCCCTTCTACTAGATCTAAAATCTTTGTTGATTCCCCTACCTTTGAAGCTTGTAGTACCCATACAGTGGGAGCTAATGCAGTTTGTCTACCAGCTTGGTCAGCACGAGTTTTGTCTCAAGCGATTGGGTCATCAGCGGCAATATGAGTGGTGCACTTTATCACAGCTAAAGTGGAGGGAAGCATAATAGTCTGTAAAATATAGTTCATAAGTAGGGCATGCTGTAAGTGCCTTCCAGAAGAGAGAATAAATCTTATATGTTTCCACAGGTTCTAAAATCATGTACCACTCCAAAGGCATATCTGGAGTTGGTTTAAATGTTAACAGATCTTTTGTCAGCAAGTATAAAAGTTCTGGTAAGGGCAAACAGTTTGACTGTTTGCGCAGAAGACCCTTCTGGCAGCACAGCGGATTCAAAAGTTTCAAAATGTGTGCATATCACATTGCCAGCTAGCACTCGATGATCTGAGGGCCAAAAAGAGGAACCGTCTGTGAAAAGTATCATGTCTGGGTTCTCTCACAGAGTTTCAGAGAGAATGGGGGAGCGGGATGACACCCTCTTGGACTATATGCAGACTATCGTAGTTGTCTACTGGGGAACCCTGTATACGAGGGAGAAGAGTGGCAGGTTTAAAGTGGGGGGCGTGCTGAAGCATAAGATTAGTGAGAGCAAGTATGATGACCCCATAGCCAGTTCTTCTTGATGCTGTAAAATGCTGAGTCACTGTGGAATTAAGAAGCAGGGAATGAGGAACAAAAGCTGTGCAAGGATGATCAAGTACAAAAGGGGTGGACTTTTCTACCATTGCAGCAGCAGCCACCACAGCTCTTAAACAGGTTGGTATTCCCCTCACAACAGGTGGTAAATGTGCTGAATAAAAGGCTACAGGGCGTCGGAGATCCCCATGCAATTGCGTTAGAATGCCTTTTCATTAACATACGGCTCAAAAAGGCTACGTGTAGTTAGTGATGCCCAGAGCAGCTGCTGAGGTTAAGCATCATTTAATTTCCTTAAAGGTTTGTGCCATTTCAGGTGTCCAGTTCACCTGGGTCAGCTGGTTTGGCGAGGATGCCTGGTGGAGAGGCGCATCAATAACTTGATAGTCTGGTATCCAATGTCTGCAGTAATTCACCATGCTGAAAAAGCACAAAAACTTAGTTCGTGGAGTGGGAGGAGAAAGGTTAACAATGGCTGAGATGCGATCTTGAGACAGTGCTCTGAGACCGTGTGAAAGTTTGTGGCCCAAATATTGTACTGTCTTTTGGCAGAGCTGCATCTTTTCAATAGAGACCTTATGTCCATCCTGAGGTAGACAACTGAGCAATGCAACAGTGTCATACATACAGGCATCGGGTGAACCGGAGGGCACTCATAAATCATCAGCACATTGAACCAAATTGCTTTTACATGGCAGGTGAAGTTCTGTCAGGAATCATGCATACTACATTCGCACGCTGATTAGCAGGTGTCTACAGATAAACAGTTCATGAGTTACGTGGGAAAAGGAGAATTTCTCATAGCTAAGGCCATTCAGGGCAAGGAGCCAAATCAACACAAAAGCAGCACCATGACTGATTAAAAAATGGCTGCAAACAGGCAGTCCAGAAAAAAAACTTCCACAGTTTTGTACAGTGATTCACTGACATTAATGCATACATGTCAACCTTTGTACATTGACACTAACTTCAAATTGAAATTCAGCTTTGAAGTGAAGCACCTTACATTAAGAAGAAAAACGATATGTCTAATGGGTTCTTCTTGTGTCCAATCACAAAAGATTTTCTTATCTTCATGGTTTAACTTGATTGCTGTGCTCCCACTGTGCATTATTCATTCAACTCTGCCTCTGTTCAATCAATTTAGAGAAACCAGTTGTCCTTTCTCAGTACCGTGAAAGTGCATTTGGAACAAGATGTTCAGTGCCAAGTCTTGATAAAGTTCATTTCTTTGACTGTTTACAAGCATTGGAACTGCATATATAACTAATGTTAACATTGTATTAATAATAGGCAGACATTTATAACATACTGGCTCATACTGATTTGAATGTTCAAATTGCAACAAGCCATTTGTGGAAACTGCATGTGTCCACTTGAACAAGAATGATTACAGATTGCTTTATGTGATAATGCTACATGTACTTTTATTTTCCTACTGAATGTCACTTTCTCATTTCAAGGTGTTGAGTCAAATGATGTACTTCGTTCTCTGTCCAACTAAACTATTTTCCTAGTGCGCTGTTGGTTAAAAACAGGGTATTCCACCACTGAAGCACACAGTAGATGATGTTTTCCTCATTCACCATCCACACAGTGAATACTTTCCTGAAAAAATTACAGATCAGGAACAGTATACTCACTCATCCTGAGGTCATGAAGCCAATGAATATAACCAGCTACTATGCTAAAACAAACCTATAATCCTTCGGCCCTCGTGATATGTGTCTATGCAGATGGATGGCAAGCAACATTCACACGTCACGTGTGTCAAGCAATGACCATTTCTTTGACGAATCTAATCATCATTCCTTGACATTCAACAGCATCTTCATCACAGAATTGACTGATATCAACATACTGGACATTACCATTGATCAGAAACTGAACTGAGCTGAGCAATGTTTAGGTCTACTGCTCGGCAGTCCCTCAATCAAAGATGACTTTCTTCAATTCTGAAGTCATTTGTCAGAAGTGACTGAACAGTCCAATGCTTGATTATCACACCCCTGTTGTAGGTAGGCAAGATGGTATTTGAAGAGGTGGGATACTTTGGTTTTTCCATGCTTCCCTGCTCGCTTGGTGCCCTTCATCTCCATCTGGGCATGTTGGAATTTAAAAAAAAAAATTCAATTATGGGATGAGGACATGGGTTGCTAGGCCAATATTTATTGCTCATTCCAATATGACCTTGAGAAAGTTGAGGGTGAACTGCATTCTTGAACTGCTGCAGTCCATTTCCTGTACGTAGCCTCATAATTCTATTATGGAGGGAATTCCAGGAGTTTGACTTAGCAACACTGAAGGAACACCAGTATGTTTCCAAGTCAGAAAGGTGAGTGGCTTGGCAGAGAACTTGCAGATGGTGGTGTTCCTATACATCTGCTATCCCTACTCTTCAAGATGAAAATGGTTGTGGATTTGGATGGTATTGTCAAAGGATCTTTGGAGAATTTCTGCAGTGCATCTTGTAGATGGTATGTACTGCTGCTACTAAGTGGCAGTGATGGGGGGAGTGGATGTTCAGGAAGGTTAAGACTGTCACAGATACTGCTTCTTTATAGAATCATACAGCACAGAAACAGGCCTTCCGGTCCAAACTGTCCTTGCCAACCAAGTTTCCCAAACTATGCCAGTCCCATTTGCTTGTGTTTGGTCCATATCCCTCTAAAACTTTCCTATTCATGTTCTTGTCCAAATGTCTTTTAAATGTTTTAACAATACCTGTATCTACCACTTTCTCTGGCATTTCATTCCACATAAGAAAGAGCACTAAGAGCAAGAGTGGGCCATCTGGCTCTTCAAGCCCACTTCGCCATTCAGTAACATCATGGCTGATCTTTTCGTGACCTCAGCTCCACTTACCCATCCTCTCACAGTAGCCCTTAATTCCTTCATTGTTCAAAGAAAATCTATCTTAGCTTTAAAAACATTTACTGAATTTGCATCAACTACTTCACTGGGCAGGGAAGTTCATAGATTTACAACCCTCTGGGTGAAGAAGTTCCTTCTCAATTCAGTCATAAATCTGTCCCTCCTAATTTTGAGGCTATGCCCTCTTGTCCTATGGAGACTTTGTGGAATGCCTCCGAGATGGATTCTTAGAACAGCTGGTGCTGGAGCCTACCAGGGAGAAGACAATTCTGGATCTGGTATTGTGCAACGAACCAGAATTGATCGGGGACCTCGAAGTGAAGGAGCCATTGGGAAGTAGTGACTATGATACAATAAGCTTCAATCTGCAATTTGAGAGGGAGAGGGTACAATCGGAAGTGACAATATTTTAGTTGAATAAAGGAAATTATGGAGCTATGAGGGAGGAGCTGGCCAAAGTTCAATGGTGCAATACCTTAGCAGGGATGACAGTGGAGGAACAATGGCAGATATTTCTGTGTATAATGCAGAAGATGCAGGATCAGTTCATTCCAAAAAGGAAGAAAAATCCTAGGAGGAGGCATGGGTGGCCGTGGCTGACGAAGGAAGTTAAGAAACATATAAAGTTAAAAGAGAAAAGTATAACATAGCAAAGAAGAGTGGGAAAACGGAGGACTGGGAAGCTTTTAAAGAACAACAGAGGATTACTAAGAAGGAAATATGCAGAGAAAATATGAGGTACGAAGGTAAACTGGCCAAAAATATAAAGGAGGATAGTAAAAGCTTTTTTAGGTATGTGAAAGGCAAAAAAATGGTTAAGACTAAAATTGGGCCCTTGAAGACAGGAACAGGGGAATATATTATGGGGAACAAAGAAATGGCAGAACAATTGAATTGGTAATCCAGATCTGTGTTCACTGGGGAAGACACAAGCAATCTTCCTGAGGTAACAGTGGTTGAAGGACCTGAACTTAAGGGAATTTATATTTGCCAGGAATTGGTGTTGGAGAGACGGTTAGGTCTGAAGGTTAATAAGTCCCTGGGGCCTGATGGTCTACATCTTAGGGTACTGAAGGAGGTGGCTCCAGAAATCGTGGATGCGTTAGTGATTATTTTCCAGAGTTGGATAGATTCGGGATCAGTTCCTGTGGATTGGAGGGTGGCTAATGTTGTGCCACTTTTTAAGAAAGGTGGGAGAAAGAAAGCAGGAAATTATAGACCAGTTTGTCTGATCTCAGTGGTGGGAAAGATGCTGAAGTCTATTATAAAGAATCAAATTATGACATATCTGGATAGTAGTAACAGGATAGGTCAGAGTCAGCATGGATTTATGAAGGGGCAATCATGCTTGACTAATCTTCTGGAATTTTTTGTGGCTATGACTCTGAAGATGGACGAGGGAGATCCAATAGATGTATACCTGTACTTTCAGAAAGCCTTTGATAAAGTCCCACATAGGAGGTTAGCGAGCAAAATTAGGGTGCATGGTATTGGGGGCAAAGTACTAACTTGGATTGAAAGTTGGTTGGCTGACAGGATTGGACACTCTGGAGGCAGGAAACAAGTTTCCGCTGACGGGTGAATGCCAAACCAGAGGATACAGCTTAAAAATATGGGGTAGACCATTTAGGACAGAGATGAGGAGAAACTTCTTCACCCAGAGAGTGCTGGCTGTATGGAATGCTCTACTTCAGAGGGCAATGGAGGCCCAGTCTCTGGATTTATTTAATAAAGAGTTGGATAGATCTCTCGAGGATAGTGGAATCAAGGGTTATGGAGATAAGGCAGGAACAGGATACTGATTAAGGATGATCAGCCATGATCATATTGAATGGTGGTGCAGACCCGAAGGGCAGAATGGCCTCCTCCTGCAGCTATTGTCTATTGTCCTAGTTTCCCCTGCCAGTGAAAACATCCTATCTATGTCAATTTTTTCTATTGCCTTCATAATTTTATATGTTTCTATAAGATACACCCCTCATTCTTCTAAATTCCAATGGATATAATCCCAGTCTACTCAGTCTCTCCTCATAAACCAATCCCCTCAACTCCGGAATCAATTCAGTGTACCTCCTCCGCACCCTTTCTCAAGTAAGGAGCTCCAGACGGAGCGCATGCTGAGCAGGAGCAGACATGGAACTGTTGAGTGAGTGAGACAGTTGTTTTACCTGAAACACGACTTTGGCAGTGTCTCCCCACATCCTCCTCTTCTAACCAAAAAAAAGGGTTCTATGCACCAATTTGATAAGGTTACTGGTGTTTTCAATAGTCTCTTTGGGAATTCAGAACAGTGGGAATGGATGTTAGGGCAGTTGCATGCTTCTCCTGTAGGATGTGGGAGGTAAGGGTCACCACTAGTGTCCCCACTGACTTCATCTGCAGAAGTGCACCTAACTACAGCTCCTTGGAAACAGTGTTAGAGAACTGGATGAACTTTGGATCATTGAGGAGATGGAGGGGTTATAGAGAGGAGTTACATGGAGGTAGTCTCACCTCAGGTACAGGAAAAAGTTAGGTGGGTTACAGTCAGGCGACAGAAAGGGAATCGGCAGACATTGCAGGCATTTCCTGTGGTCGTTCCCAAAATAATAAGTATACTGTTTTGGATACTGTTGAGGAGGTGGGGAACCTACCAGGGGAAAGCCATAGTGGCCAGGTCTCTGGCACTGAGCCTGGCTCAATGGCTCGGAAGGGAAGGTGGGAGAATAGGAGAGCGCTAGTGTTAGGAGACTCAATGGTTAGAGGGACGGACAGGAGATACTATGTCCGCGAACAGGACTCCTGGAAGGTATGTTGCCTCCCAGGTGCCAAGGTCCGGGATGTCTCTAGTCGAGTCTACAAGATTCTGAAGTGGGAGGGTGAGCAGCAAGAAGTCGTGGTGGACATTGGCACCAATGATATAGCTAGGAAAAAGGATGATGATTTAAAAACTGATTTCGGGGAGTTAGGTTGGAAGCTAAAAAGCAGGACGAGTAGCATAGTAATCTCAGGATTACCACGGTGCCACATGCAAGTGAGGTAAGGAAAGGGAGTAAGTGCAGCTAAACACGTGGCTACAGGGCTGGTGCAGGAGGATGGGCTTCCGATACGTAAATCATTGGGGTACCTTCTGGGGAAGGTGGGACCTGTACATGAACAAAGGGTTGAACTTAAACTGGAAGGGCATCAATGTGCTGGGTGGGAGATTTGCTCAGCACTTCGTGAGGGTTTAAACTAGGTGGGCGGGGGATAGGAACCAGACAGAGATATCAAAGGAGAGGGTAGTTGTTGAATTGGCAGAAATAGAATGCAGAGAGCCTGTCATGAAGGATACACAGTTGATAGGGCAAAGGGGTGAGTTACAGTGTATCTGTTTTGGTGCAAGGAGGGTCAGGAATAAGAGTGATGAACTTGGAGCTTGGACCAGTACTTGGAACTACGATGTTGTGGCCATAACAGAGACATGGATTTCATGGAAGCAAGAATGGTTGCTGGATGTTCCAGGGTTTAGATCTTTTAAAAATAACACAGAAGAGGTAAGAGAGGAGAGGGGGATAGCATTGTTAGTTAATGAGTGCATCACAGTTGCAGAAAAAGAGGTTGTTGAGAAGGGTTTGTCTATTGAGTCAGTATGGGCAGAAGTCAGTAATAGGAAAAGAGTGTTCACTTTATTGGGTGTTTTCGATGGACCCCCCAATAGCAGCAGAGAGATGGAAAAACAGATTGGACAGCAGATCTTGGAAAGGTGTATATGTAACAGTTGTTGTTATGGGTGACTTCAACTTTCCCAACATTGATGGGAACCTCCTTAGTGCTGATGGTCTGGGTGGAGCTGATTTTGTGTTCAGGAAGGATTCCTGACTCACTGTAGATAGGCTGACTTGGGAGGATGCCATATTGAATTTGGTGCAAGACAACGGCCAGGTGTCAAATCTCTTGGTGGGAAAGCATTTCAGTGACAGCGACCACTACTGCCTCCTTTACCATAGCAATAGAGAGGGATAAGAACAGACAGTATGGAAAGGTATTTAATGGGTTGGGGGGGAATTTTACTGCTATTAGATAGGAGCTGTGGAGTATAAATTGGGAAATGCACAACAGAAACGTGAAGGCTGTTTCAGGAGCAGTTGTTGCAAGTATTGGATAACTTTGTCCCACTGAGACCGGCGAGGAATGGTAAGGTGAAGGAGCCTTGGATGACAAGAGAAGGGGAGCTTCTTGTCAAGAGGAAGAAGGAAGCTTTCTTGAGGGTGAGGAAGCAAGAATGTGGCACATCTTTGGAGGGTCACAGGGTAGCTAGGAAAGAACTCAAAAATGGATTGAAGAGAACGAAGAGGGGGCATGAAAAAGCCTTAGTGGGAAAGATTAAGGAAAAAACAAAGACATTCTACACTTATGTGAGGAATAAAAGAATGATCAGAGAGAGGGTAGGGCTGATCAGGGATAGTGGAGGGAACTTGTGCCTGGAGTCTAAAGAGGTAGGGGAGACCCTAAATGAGTTTTTTGCTTCAGTATTCATTAGAGAGAGGGACTTTGTTGATAGTGAGATACCATGGACCAGGCTAATAGGCTTGAACAGATTGATATTAAGAAAGTGGATGTACTAGAAATTCTGGGAAGCATCAAGATAGATAATCCCCAGGGCTGGACAAGATATATCCAAGATTACTATGAGAAGCCAGGAATGAGATTGCTGCGACTCCTCACAGGAGTAGTACCAGATAATTGGAGGGAGGTGAAGGGAATAGGGAAATTCCTGGGAATTACAGACCAGTCAGTCTTACGTCTGTAGTAAGCAAGGTATTGGAAAGGATTCTGAGAGATAAGATTTATGACTATTTGGAAAAACATAGTTTGATTAAAGATAGTCAGAATGGCTTTGTAAGGGGCAGGTCATGCCTCATAACCCTTACAGAGTGCTTTGAGGATGTGATGCGACAAGCTGACAAAGGTCAAGCAGCATCGTGGGCTGAAGGGCCTGTATTGTGCTGTAATGTTCTGTGTTCTATGCTCTAAAACTGCACACAGTACTCCAGGAGTGGCCTTCCCAACTCTGTACAACTGCAACATAACCTCCCTGATTTTAATCATAATCCTTTAACAATGAAGGACAAAATCCCATTAGCTTTCTTAATCATCTGTTGTACCTGCAGACCAACCTTCTGCGATTCATGCACAAGGACAGCCAGGTCCCTCTGCACAGCAGCATGCAGCAACTTTTTACCATTCAAGTAAACGTCCTTTTTAGTGTTACTCCTCCCAAAATGGATGACTTCATATTTATTAACATTGCGTTCCATCTGCCAGACCTTTGCCCACTCACTCAAAGTATCTATGTTCCTCTGCAAAGTTTCACAGTACTCTGCACACTTTGCTCTGCCACTCATCTTAGTGTCATCTGCAAACTTTGACACATTACATGTGGTCCCCAACTCCAAAACATCTATGCAATTGTGAATAATTGCAATCCCAACACTGATCCCTGAGGCACATCACTAGTTACTGAATGCTAACCAGAATAACACTCATTTATCCCCACTCTTTGCTTCCTGTTAGTCAACCAATCCTCTATCCATGCTAATACTTTACCCGTAACGCCATGCATCTTTAACTGATGCAACAGCATCTTGTATGACATCTTGTCAAAGGCCTTTTGGAAATCTAGGTACACCACATCTACTGGGGCCCCGTTGTCCACCTTGCTTGTGATGTCTTTGTAGAATTCCAAAAGATTAGTTAAGCATAACCTGCCCTTCATGAACACATGCCACTTCTGCTCAACAGGACAATTTCTATCCAGATGTCTTGCTATTTCTTCTTTGATAATAGATTCAAGCATCTTCCCCACTATAGAAGTTTAGCTAACTGGTCTTTCATTCCCCATCTTTTTAAACAGTGGCGTCAGATTTGCTATTTTCCAATCCACTGGAATTGCCCCAGAGTCCAGTGAATTTTGGAAAATTACCACCAGTGCATTTACTATTTCTTCCGCCATCCCTATAGTACCCTGGGATGCATTCCATCAGGGCCAGGAGAGTTGTCTATCCTTAGCTCTATTAGCTTGCCCAATACTAACTCTTCCATGATAATAATTGTTTCCAGGTCCTCACTTACCTTTGAGTAAAAAGTGAGGTCTGCAGATGCTGGAGATCAGAGCTGAAAATGTGTTGCTGGTTAAAGCACAGCAGGTTAGGCAGCATCCAAGGAACAGGAAATTCGACGTTTCAGGCCAGAGCCCTTCATCAGCACTTACCTTTGTCAATTACTGGCATGTTATTTGTGTCCTCCACTGTGAAGACCGATACAAAATACCTGCTCAATGCCTCGGCCATTTCATCATATCCCATGACTAAATGCCCCTTCTCATCCTCTAAAGGACCAGCGTTTACTTTAGCCATTCCTTTTTGTTATATATATTAGTAGAACTCCCGTACCAGCGGTTTCGGTTTCCACGGTTGCAGTTATCCACGATTTACCACGGCCTGAAAATATTACATGGAACATTCCAGAAATAATTCCAGGGGGCTGCCGGTGTGGTAAATTTCCCATTTAACTGATAGGGTTCGCTACTGTCTGCGGTTTCAGGCATCTGAGGTTGGTCTTGGAACTTAACGCCCACGGATACAGAGGGACACCTGTATTTATAGAAACCTTTGCTCTTTGTCTTTATACTCTATGCTAGGTTTCTCTTATGCCCGAAACCTCGAATCTCCTGTTCCTTGGATGCTGTCTGACCTGCTGCGCTTTTCCAGCAACACATTTTCAGCTTCTCTCATCTTCTATCTTACTTTCATTTATAGCTCTTTTTGTGGCTTTCTGTTGCCCTTTAAAGCTTGCCCAATCTTCTAGTTTCCTGCTAATCTTGGCCACTTTGTATGCCTCTCTTTCAATTTGATAATCTCACTTATTTCCTTAAGACTCCCATGGCAGATTACCCCTTTTCTTACAGTCCTTCCTTTTTACTGGACTATACCTTTGCTAAGCAGTTTGAAAAATTGCTTTGAAAGTCCTCTACTGCTCGTCAACTGTCCCACCATAAAATCTTTGTTTCTGATCTACTTTAGCAACTCCTCCCTCATCCTATTGTTGACCCTGGTATTGGATTTTATCTTCACACGCTCCAACTCTATTCTAAAGTCAATCATATTGTGATTGCTCCTTCCAAGAGGATCCCTAACTATGAGATTATTAATTATTCCTGTCCCATTACACAGGGCAAGATCTCGTCTTTTCCATTACATACTACTCAAGAAAACTATCTTGGATATACTCAACAAACTCCTCCTCAAGGCTACCCTGACCGAGCTAGTTCAATCAATCAACATGTAGATTAAAATCTCCCATAATTGCCATACAATTTTTACAGGCCTCACAATCCTGACAACCCTCTCAGGTTCCTTTTAAATCTTTCCCCTCTCAGCCTAAAATAATGCCCTCTAGTTTTGTACTTCCCTATCCTAGAGAAAAGACCTTCGCTATTCACTCTATGCCCCTTGTGATTTTATCAACCTTTAAATGGTCACCCCTTAACTTCCTATACTCCAGTGAAAAAAATCCCAGCCCATCCAGTAAATATTTTCTGCACCCTCTCCAATTTGATAATATTTTTCCTCTAGAAGGACAACCAGAAGCATACACAGTATTCTAAAAGTGGTCTTACGAACATCCTGTACAACTGCAACATGACGTTCCAACTCCTATGCTCCATAGTTTGAGCAATGAAGGCAATCATGCCAAACGCCTTCTTTACCAACCTATCTACCTGTGATGAAAATGTGTTGCTGGTTAAAGCACAGCAGGTCAGGCAGCATCCAAGGAACAGGAAATTCGACATTTCGGGCCAGAGCCCTTCATCCGGAATCACAGGTACTATCTACCTGTGATGCAAAGAACTAGATACCTGAACCCCTAGGTTTCCTTGTTCGACAACATGTTTGGTTTAGGCAGTCAAGAGAAAGAAATTCCCTTGAGTTGGCAGGGTTGCATTTTTCCATAGAGGCTTTGAGCTGTCGTTGAAACGTTTTCTCCTGACTCCTGGTTACTGCTTGCCATGATGAAGGTCAGAGTAGAAATTTCAGTCTGAAATCTTGTGACAATCATGCAGATAATGTGATCAACCAAACAGAGCTGATTGAGAGTAACTAGCACATTGATGCCTAAGATGTTGGCTTGTGAGAGGACACTGATTTAGGCATCTATCCTGGCAGTAGATTTGCAGGACTTTTGGAGATATCAATTTTGATGTTTCTCCAGGGGTTTGTTAGAAGACATTTTACAGTAATTGAACAGTAATGGAGACTGTGAGCATGTTGCCAGCTGTTTGTCATCAAATATTCTGTTCTTCAGATGGCCAATGCCTGCAATGACACACTGGAAGAGATATTAACTTTCTTCATTGATGTCTGCCCTCACTGAAAGGAGGCTCCCAAGGTATGAGAATTGAACCAGTGCTTCCAGTGAAGTCCATTCTCTCACATGCCTTTGTAAATGCATTGATAATAGTTTGGAGTTTAACCTCTACATGCACACACGTGCAAATATAATTTTGCGGACCATAGCTCATTGACAGAGTTTGGGGTGGTTTTGGTTCTGGATTGGAGCAGTTACTTGTAAGTTGGCTGGACTGTCACCTTGAATTCTGTGCTATCTTCTGCAAGGAAGGAAAATAGGTGACCTATTAGATAACATAATTGCTTATATTCACTTGATTGAATTTTGCGTTTATCATTGGTCATTATGACATTGAAGCATAACCTTGTGCAAGGATAAGGGGTGAGTGACTGTGGTGGATAGATAGAAGGAGACATGAGGGTGTGCATAGATGAAAAATGGATGCACTTTCAAGATAAGGTAGGTAAGATTACAGAGAATTCCAAGATATTCTGGAAGAATATCAAGGAGAAGAGGATAACCAGGGAAAGAATAGAGCTTAATAGGGACCAAGAGGGCAACCTGTGCATGGAGCTGGAGGACATTGGTCAGGTGTTAAACTAGAACTTCACACCTATCTTCCCTTAAGAGAAGGAGAATGTGGGTGCACATTTGGGAAGAGAGATTGTGAGTTTCATGAGCAGTTTGATTAGGAGCAAGGACATAGTTAAGGTTTTGGTGGACTTCAAAGTGGACAGATTCTCAAATCTGAATGAGTTCTTATCTGAATAAGAAAGGAGGTAGAAAGTTACAGGGACGCTGACTGACCCAAATTTTTAATTTCTCTGTGGCCACGGCGGAGTTGCAAATTACTAGAGGACAGCTAATAAGGATCCACTTTTGGAGGGTGGTAGAGATAAACCAGGGAGTTATAGACCAGTGAGTCACCCATCAGTGTTAAGGAAACTATTGGCAAAGGAATTTAATGTCCACTTGGAGAGGCAAGGTTTGATCAGGATAATGGAGGGAGGACATGTGTGATAAATTTAATTGAATTTTTCAACGAGGTGACCAGTTGTGTGGATGAGTGTTGTGCATTAATATAGTCTGGATTTTAGTAAGCCTTTGACAAGGTCTCACATAGGAGACTAATAAAGAAGGTTAAAACACATAGGGTCCAGTGTTGACTCATTAACTTGGCCAGATGGATCCAATTTGGCTTACTGGTAGGAAACAAAAGGAGGTGGTAGAAGGCTGTTTGTGGGACTGCAGGCTAATGTCCAGTGGCATACTGCAGGGATCAGTGCTGAGATCGTTATTGTTCATGATACATATAAATGCTGTTGAAGGAAATATGGGGAAGGTGATAAGTTAGTGAATGACAATGAAGATTGGCTGGTTGGTTAACACTGAGGAAGAAGGTCGTGGGTACAGGAGGAGATAAGTTGATTAGATGGCAGATCAATCACAAATTGAATTTAACCTTGATAAATGCGAGTTAATGTACTTTGGAAGAGTACAGTTTTCATTCCTAAAGCTTTGCTGCTTGATGTGTTCCATTCATTTTTGTTAGCCTAAATCTGGGTATGAAGGTGAGCCACAAAGCATCAAGCAAAAAAGAAACACTTTGATCGATTACTTACTATTCTAAAATTATGTCTTGTACAAAAATTACTGTCAACTGAAACTGCACATCGGTAAAAATCTTTGTTAAAATTCTAGTGAGCTTTAAAAATGTGAAACGAGAGAGACCAAAGCAAACACAGATTCTGCAAAAGCGAGGTTGGGGAAAAGAGTAATGGGAAAATCAGGAAATGGCAGAGGAGCTGAATGAGTGCTTTATATCAGTCTTCACAGTAGAAGACATTAATAACATTCCAAAACTATTAAATAAACTGGAGGGGAGGAAATAAATATACATAAATAAATTAATAAATAGATAGATAGACAGAAAGAAAGAACATACTTAAGAAACTAATGGGGTTAGAAGTCAATGTGTTCCCTAGACCTGAGAGGTTGCATCCTTAGACATTAAAGGAAGTATTTTCAGAGATAGTGAATATGCTGATAGTAATCTTCCAAGAATCTTTAGATTCTGGAAAAATGCCTGAGTATTGAAAAACTGCTGACATTATTTAAAACAGAAAGGAGAAAAACATAGAATTCCACAGGCCAGTTAGCTTAACATCTAGCATTAGGAAGGAGTATTATAAAGGATGAATTAGCAGAGTATTTAGAAATAGATAATATAATCCAGCAGTGTCAGCATGGGTTCATAAAGGGGAAATGATGTCTAATAAATTTGAGAATTATTTTGAATTGGTAATAGGCAGGATAGGCAGCATCCAAGGAACAGGAGATTCGAAGTTTCAGGCATAAGCCCTTCTTCAGGAATCCTGAAGAAGGGCTTATGCCCGAAACATTGAATTTCCTGTTCCTTGGATGCTGCCTGACCTGCTGCGCTTTTCTAGCAGCGCATTTTCGGCTCTGATCTCCAGCATCTGCAGACCTCACTTTCTCCTCCAATAGGCAGGATAGGGCAGGATTAGTGGAGGCAATGGTAGGATTTATGCTGCTGATGGAGCAGGGGGCAGGGGAGGTGGTGTATGTTGGGGGGGGGGGGTAGGGGGTATGTGAAGAGGGTGAATGAATAGAAGACATGGAGATAGGGCTCTCTGTCACTTACTTGTACTTGACCTGTTCATTCACAGCTGTAAATCTGACATCGTCACCTTAATTTCTGTGCTCCCCTCATCCATTGTAACATCTCTCTGAATGGCCTCCTGTCAGATCAACTCTGACTTTGCAATCAAACCTGCCAATAAGAGTGATAGTGTTGCCTGATGTACTGAACTCTAATTTGAAGAGGTTGAGCCTTTGGAATCCTTTTATCCCTCCCTGGACTATGATACCATCATTGAACGTCAAGCAATCATTTCATCACCATCACTAACCTCATCTCATCTGGGATTACACCACTTCCTACCTCATAACCCCCAATTCTGTACAGTCAATTTCTACCTTCTTCCTAAATTTCACAAACGTGACTGCCTGGGCAGACCCATTATTTCTGCCTATTCCTGCCCCACAGAACTTTTCTCTTCCTCGACACGTTTTTTTCTAGTCCTGTCCAGTTCCTTCCCACTTACATTCGCAATTCATCTGATGCTTTACATCAGTTTCACAATTTTCAGTTTGGTGGCACCAGCCACCTTCTCTTCACCGTGGGTTTGACATCCCTTAATGCACCCATCCTCCTTCAAGATGGTTTGAGGTCTATCTTCACCTTCCTTAAGAGAAGACCTAAACCATCCCTTTTCTCCAGAACTCTCCTCTGTGTAGCTGAGCTTGTCCTCACTTAGAACAACTCACTTTTAACTCCGCTTACTTTCCTCAGGTCAAAGGTGTGTCTGTTAGTACCCACATGGACCCCAGTTCTGCCTACCTGTTTGCGATTACATGAAATATTCCTTCAATGTAGAACATAGAACAGTACAGCACAATACCAGCCCTTCGGCCCTCAATGTTGTGCCAACCTTTTATCCTGCTCTTAAGATTATGCATACATATCCTATATTTTACTGTCATCATGTGCCTATCCAAGAGTTGCTTAAATATCCCTAATGTACCTGACTCTAGACACTCACCACTCTCTGTGTAAAGAACCTGCCTCTGACATCTCCCAACCCTTCCTCCAATCGCCTTAAAATTATGCCCTCTCGTGATAGCCATTTCCACCCTGCTATGCCTGTCATCATCTTGTACACCTTTATCAAGTTACCTCTCATCCTTCTTCACTCCAATGAGAAAAGCTCTAGCTCCCTCAACCTTTCTTCATAAGAAATGCCCCCCAGACCAGACAGCACATTGATAAATCTCCTCTGCACCTCTGTGGAAGTAAAACTTTCACATCCTTCCTATAATGAGGCGACCAGAATTGAACACAATACTCCAAATGTGTTCTAACCAGGGCTTTATAGAGCTGCAGCATAAATTCACAGCTGTTAAACTCAATCCCTCTATTAATGAAAGCCAACACACCACACATAATTAGATTAGATTACTTACAGTATGGAAACAAGCCCTTCGGCCCAACAAATCCACACTGACCCGCCGAAGCGTATACCACTCAGACCCTACTCCTACGTTTACCCCTTCACCTAACACTATGCGCAATTTAGCACTGCCAATTCAACTAACTTGCACATTTTTGGATTGTGGAAGGAAACCGGAGCACCCGGATAAACCCACGCAGACATGGGGAGAATGTGCAAACTCCACACAGAGAGTCGCCTGAGGCGGGAATTGAACCCAGGTCTCTGGTGCTGTGAGGCAGCAGTGCTAACCACTGTGCCACTGTGCTGCCCACATCTTCTTAACAACCCAATCAACGTGGCAACTTTGAGGGATTTATGGACGTGGACTCCAAGAACCTCTGTTCTTCCATGCTGCCAAGAGTTCTGCCTTTAACCCTGTAATCTGCATTCAAACTTGGCCTTCCAAAATGAATCACTTCACACTTTTCCAGGTTGAACTCCAATTCCACTTCTTAGCCCAGCTCTGCATCCTGTCAATGTCCCGTTGCAACCAACAACAGCCCTCCACACTGTCCAAAACTCCACCAACCTTCGTGTGATTGGTAAACTTATTAACCCACCCTTCTACTTCCTCATCCAAGTCGTTTATAAAAATCACAAAGAGCAAAGGTCCCAGAACAGATCCCTGTGTAACACCACTGGTCACTGAGCTCCAGGTTGAATACTTTACATCTGTCTTCTATGGGCCAGCCAGTTCAGTAGCCAGACAGCCAAATTTCCCTGTAGCCCATGCCTTCTTACTTTCTGAATGAGGCTGCTATGGGGAACCTTATCAAACGCCTTGCTAAAATCCATGTTCACCACATCCACTGCTCTACCTTAATCAATGTGTATTTGTCACATCCTCAAAGAATTCAGTAAGGCTTGTGAGGCATGACCTGCCTCTCACAAAGCCATGCTGACTATGTCCAAT
Source organism: Hemiscyllium ocellatum (assembly GCF_020745735.1). NCBI lineage: Eukaryota > Metazoa > Chordata > Chondrichthyes > Orectolobiformes > Hemiscylliidae > Hemiscyllium > Hemiscyllium ocellatum. Next base: position 4,033,793 of record NC_083402.1, read on the forward strand.
CAAGCTATGCTTTTTCAAATAATTATAAATCCTGTCTCAGAATCCTCTCCAAAAAGTGGCATCAATGTAAGACTGACTAGACTGTAATTCCCAGGGTTATCCCCATTCCCTTTCTTGAATAAGGGAGTAACATTCGCCACCCTTCAATCATCTGGCCGTACTCCAGTGGATAGTGAGGACGCAAAAATCATTGCCAAAGGTGTAGCAATCTCTTCACTTACTTCCTGTAAGAACCTTGGGTATATCCCATCTGGCCCAGTGGACTTACCTACCCTCATGTTTTTCAAAATTTCCAGCACATCCTCCTTCTTAACATCAAGCTGTTTGAGCATATCAGCCTGTTTCAGACTGTACTCACAAATGACCAAGATCTTTCTCATTAATGAATACTGAAGCAAAGTATTCATTAAGGACCTCCCCTACCTCCTCTGACTCCAGGCACAAGTCCCCTCCTCTATCCCTGATCGGTTCTACCCTCACTCTGGCTATGCTCTTGATCCTCACATAAATGTAGAATGCCTTGGGGTTTTCCTTAATCCTACCCACCAAGGCCTTTCTTGTCCCCTTTTAGCTCTCCTAAGTCCATTCTTCAGTTCCTTCTTGGCTACCTTGTAACCCTCTAGAGCCCCGACTGATACTTGCTTCCTCAACCTTAAGTAAGTTTCCTTCTTCCTCTTGACTAAATGTTCCACATCTCTTTTCATCCAAGATTCCTTCACTATACCATCCTTTCCTTGCCTCAGTGGGACAAATTGCAAGTGCTTCTGAAACAACCTCCACATTTCTGTTGTGCATTTCCCTGAGAATATGTTAGAGTCATAGAGATGTACAGCACGGAAACAGACCTTTCGATCCAACCTGTCCATGTCGATCAGATATCCCAACCCTATCTAGTCCCACCTGCCAGCACCCGGCCCATATCCCTCCAAAACCTTCCTTTTCATATACCCATCCAAATGCCTTTTAAATGTTGCAATTGTACCAGCCTCCACCACTTCCTCTGGCAGCTCATTCCATACACGTTCTACCCTCTGCGTGAAAACGTTGTCCCTTAAGTCTCTTTTATATCTTTCCTCCCTCACCTTAAACCTATGCCCTCTGGACTCCCCGACCCCAGGGAAAAGACTTTGCCTATTTATCCTATCCATGCCCCTCATAATTTTGTAAACCTCTATAAGGTCACCCCTCAGCCTCCGACGCTCCAGGGAAAAGAGCCCCAGCCTGTACAGCATCTCCCTGTAGCTCAGATCCTCCAACCCTGGCAACATCCTTGTAAATCTTTTCTGAACCCTTTCAAGTTTCACAACATCTTTCCGATAGGAAGGAGACCAGAATTGCACACAATATTCCAACAGTGGCCTAATCAATGTCCTGTACAGCCGCAACATGACCTCCCAACACCTGTACTCAATACTCTGACCAATAAAGGAAAGCATACCAAATGCCTTCTGCACTATCCTATATCTGTTCCCAATTTAGACACCCCAGTTCCTGCCTAATAGCATTGTAATTCCCTCTCCCCCAATTAAATAGTTTCCCACACCATCTGTTCCTAACCCTCTCCATGACTATAGTAAATGTCAGGGAGTTGTGAACACTATCACTGAAATGTTCTCCTACCGAGAGATCTGACACCTGACCTGCTTCGTTGTGAGGCACCAAATCTAATATGGCCTTCCCTCTCGTCAGCCTATCTACATATTGAGTCAGGAATCCTTCCTGACACACCTGACAAAGTCTGCCTAATCCAAACTGTTTGCACTAAGGAGGTTTCAATCAACATTAGGGAAGTTGAAGTCACCCATGACAACAACCCTGTTACTTCTGCACCTTTGCAAAATCTGCTCCTCCGTGTCTCTGTTGCTATTTGTGGGTCTATGGATAACACCCAATAAAATGACTGCTCCTTTCCTGTTTCTTACTTCCATCCATAATGTCTCAGTAGGCAAATCCTCCTCGATGATCTCCCTTTCTGCAGCTGTTATACTATCCCTGATCAGTAGTGTCATACCCCCACCACTTTTAACTCTCTTCCTATTCCTTTTGAAATCTCTAAATATCCAAACCCCGGAACGTCCAACAACCATTCCTGTCCCTGTGATATCCAAGTCTCCATAATGGCCACAAAATTGTAGCTCCAAGTACTGATCCATGCTTGTATGTTCGTCACCTACATTAGATGAAGAAAGGAAAGAAACAACACTTAATGCTCAATAAAATAAAGCCTTAGAAAGGCTTAAAAAAAAGACAAAGACATTGTAATAATTCCTGCAGACAAAGGCCACATGACCTTTAGTTTAAACAAATCCGACTATCTTAAAAATGCAAATACTCTGCTTGCAGATACCAAAACGTACCAGCAGGCGGCGATAGGCCTGACCCCCACAACTACTAAACAGAATCTCATCCTTTCTCACAGGACTTAAAAAATCAGGCGAAGTAAACAGGACAGACTTCCAAAATATGAAACCAGATGGGTCCAACACACCATACTTCTACAGATTACCAAAAACACACAAACCTGGGCACCCCCTCAGACCCATAGTTTCCTTACTGGCACACTAACGTACAGACTAGTCAAGGAACTCCACCAAAAACTAAAACATCTAATTGAAGACTCATGCCACTCAATTCATTCAACCCAAGTATTCCTGAACATTATCAAAGACACCAAGATAAAAGACAATGAAATAATGATCTCCTTTGAGTTACAGCGCTTTTCACATCAATCAATATTGACCTGGCCAAAGAAACACTGGCATCACAACTAGGAAAACCAGGACCACAAACACCAGACAGCACCAATTTCATCAGCAAAGACAACATCCTCAAGCTAGTGGACCTGTCCCTCACCACCCACTTCACATTCAGTAACAAAACCTACAAACAAGTCAATAGAACACCTATGGGATCACCAATATCAGGGCTCAAAGTGAAAGCAGTAATGCAGAGACTTGAACAAGCTGCCCTCCCATCTATCCAACCCAAACTTTGGGTCCACTATGTAGATGACACCTTTGTCATCACAAAACGGAACACCATCAACAATATCCTGATAGGCATAAAATTTACAAAAGAGGAGAACGAGAACAGACTCCCATTCCTAGGCATGACAGTTGAACATACAGTTAAAGGAGAGCTTCAAACCAGCGTCTACAGAAAAACAACAAGCACAGACCAAATACTTAATTTCAGAAGCAATCATCCCAACACCCACAAACAGAGCTGCACCAAGATATTATTTCAACAAGCTACATCACACTGCAGCACCCAAGAACTACAAAAAGCAGAAGAAAAATATCTATACAAGGTTTTCAAGAAAAACAGACACCCAGTAAACACAATCCATCGATTCCTCAGAAACAAGCCCAAACAAGCAGACACAACACAACCAAAAACTAGACCCACATTACCTTACATCAAAGACATATCAGAAATGACTTCCAGACTAGTCAGACCCCTTGGCATTATGGTAGCCCAGAAACCTACCAACATACTTAAACGGCGACTAATGAAACTAAAGGAACCATTACATAATACCAGCAAATCTAACGTCATTTACAAGATACCATGCAAAACTGTAAAACAACACCACATTGGACAAACTAGCAGGAAACCTGCCACCAGGATACATGAACACCAACTGGCCACCAAAGGACACGACCCAGTCTCACTAGTTTCTATACAGACAAAGAAGGACACCTCTTTGACTGGGACAACACACATCATCTTAGGACAGGCAAAACAAAGACACACACAAGAATTCTTAAAGGCATGGCATTCTAACCAGAACTTCATCAATAAATACAGGACCATCCCTGACACCTCCCTCCCCTTCCTGGACCTCCCCACCTCCATTAATAATGATCGACTTGACACTGGAATTTTTTACAAACCCACCGACTCCCACAGCTACCTGGATTACACCTCTTCCCACCCTACCTCCTGCAAAAATGCCATCCCGTATTCCCAATTCCTCCGTCTCCGCCGTATCTGCTCCCAGGAGGACCAGTTCCACCACAGAACACACTAGATGGCCTCTTTCTTTAGAGACCGCAATTTCCCTTCTCACGACGTGGCTGAAGATGCCCTCAAAAGCATTTCATCCACATTCCGCACCTCCGCCCTCAAACCCCACCCCTCCAACCGTAAAAGGACAGAATGCTCCTGGTGCTCACCTTCCACCCTACCAACTTTCGCATAAACCACCTCATCCGACGACATTTCCGCCACCTCCAAATGGACCCCACCACCTGGGATATATTTACGTCCCGACCCATTTCTGCCTTCCTCAAAGACCACTCCCTCCATGACCACCTGGTCAGGTCCACGCCCCCCCCCACCAACGACCCACCCTCCCATCCTGGCACTTTCCCCTGCCACCGCAGGAACTGTAAAACCTGTGCCCACACCTCCTCCCTCACCTCTATCCAAGGCCCCAAAGGAGCCTTCCACATCCATCAAAGTTTTACTTGCACATCCACTAATATCATTTATTGTATCCGTTGCTCCCGATGCGGTCTCCTCTACATTGGGGAGACTGGACGCCTCCTAGCAGAGCGCTTTAGGGAACATCTCTGGGACACCCGCACCAATCAACCACACTGCCCTGGGGCCCAACATTTCAACTTCTCCTCCCACTCTGCCGAGGACATGCAGGTCCTGGACCTCCTCCACTGCCACTCCCTCACCACCAGACACCTGGAGGAAGAACGCCTCATTTCCCCCTCGGAACACTTCAACCCCAGGGCATCAATGTGGATTTCACCAGTTTCCTCATTTCCCTTTCCCCCACTTCACCCCAACTCCAATCTTCCAGCTCAGCACCGCCCTCATAACCTGTCCTACCTGCCTATCTTCCTTTCCACCTGTCCACTCCACCCTCCTCTCTGACCTGTCACCTTCATCCCCACCCCCATTCACCCATTGTACTCTTTGCCACCTTCCCCCACCCTCCTCTCTGACCTATCACTTCCATCTCCACCCCCATTCACCTATTGTACTCTATGCTACTTTCTCCCCACCCCCACCCCCACCCCCCTCTCATTTATCTCTCCACCCTGCAGGCACCCTGCCTCTATTCCTGATGAAGGGCTTTTGCCTGAAACGTCGATTTTCCTGTTCCTCAGATGCTGCCTGACCTGCTGTGCTTTGCCAGCACCACTCTAATTTAGACTCTGGTTTCCAGCATCTGCAGTCCTTGTTTTTACCTACATCGATTTAGATCCTATCTACCTTCCCTTGAAAAGAAACTGGAAATGATATCACCCACCTTAAGAAACCAAGACCTATAAATAGAGAGACGGTGATGAAACATCTGAAAACAAATATTCCAGCTCAGCGAGCTAACTTACATACTTTTCATCACTTTATTCCTGACACTTCTTGCATTAAAATAGACACATTTCAACCCATCACACTGACTGCAACTTTGCCCTATCAACCATCGATCCCTCCTCACAGACTTTCTGCTGTATTTGCCTGTTCACCAGCTACCCCATCTTCTGATCCATAGCTCCGGTTCCCACACCCCCTTGCCAAACTAGTTTAAACCCTCCCAAAGAGCAAGACACCTATTTCCAATCTTATTCATATCCTTTTCTACAACTGTTTCTCCAAATACATCAATGGCATGATAGGTGCTGCTCCCCTTTTTCTCATCCAGAATTGGAAAAGTTTATCAATTTTGCTTCCAATTTCCACCCCACTCTCATCTACACCTGGTCCATCTTTGACTCCTCCCTCCCCTTTCTTGACATTTCTGTTTCCAATTCTGAGAATAGGCTAGCCACCAATATCCGTTACAAGTACAACTCCCACAATTATACCTGGACTATATATCCTCACACTCTAAGAAAGTTACCAAAAAGATTAATGAGGGCAGAGCAGTAGACTTTGTGTACTTAGACTTTAGTGGAGCCTTCGACAAGGTTCTGCGTGATAGGGAATTACTAAAGTTAGGTTACATGGGATTCGGGATGAACTTGCCAATTGAATATATGATTAGCTTAATTGCAGGACACAGAGTGGTGATGGAGGGTTGCTTTTCAGACTGTCACCAGCAGTGTTCCACAGGGTTCCCGGTCCTCTTTTGTTTGTCATTTATATAAATGATTTGGATGAGAAAATAGACGGCATGGTTAGTAAGTTTGCAGATGTCACCAACAATGGTGGCATGGTATATAGTGAGGAACGTTTTCTTAGATTACAAAGGAATCTTGATCAAATGAATGAAAGGGCCTAAAAATGGCATACGGAGTTCAATCTGGATAAATGTGAGATATTGCATTTTGAGGATAGGGCTTATACAGTTAATGGTAGGGCCTTGAATAGTGTTTTAGAAGGACTTAGGGGTTCAGGTAATAATTCTTTGAAGTTTGTGCCACATATAGACAGGGTGATTAAAAAGGCATTTGGCATGTTTGCCTTCATTGCTCAGTCCTTTGAGCATAGGGGTGGGGAGTCATGGTGAGGCCTCTTCTGGAATACTGTATCCAATTCTGGTCACTCAGTTATAGGAAGGATATTATTAAGCTAGAGAGGGTTCAGAAGAGATTTACCAGGATGTTACTTGGTGTGGAAGGTTTGAGTTACAAAGAAAGGCTGGTTAAGCTGTGACTTTTCACTGGAAGTTGAGAGGTGACCTTATAGAAATTTATAAAATATTGAAGTCTGTAGACAGAGTTAATGGTCAAGTTGTAAGTTTGCTCGCTGAGCTGGTGGGTTTGATCTCAGACATTTCGTAACCATGCTAAGTAACGTCATCAATGAGCCTCTGGTGTAGTGTTGGTGTTCTGTCCTGCTTACTATTTATGTGTCTTGGTCTGTTGTGGTAGGTGATATCATTTTCAGTTCAAAATGGCCAAACAAAGACACGCACGGGAATTACTAGAGGCCTGGTATTCACACCGGAACTCCATTAACAAATGTATCGATTTGGACTCCATTTACCAACTTCTCAGAAACATAAAACAAAATCCACAACCTGAGCTACAAAACTTCTCCAAAATCTCAGAATTAATGAGAGTTGCCTTTTCCCTAAGATGGGGGATTTCAAGAAGAGGGACATAATTTTAAGTTGAGAGGAGAGATGTTTAAAAAAGACATAAGGGGCTTCTTTTTATACATAGAGTGGTTCACATGTGGAATGAACTTCCTGAGGAAGTGGTGGTTATGGGTACAATTACAATGTTTAAAAGACATTTGGATAAATACATGAATAGGAAAGGCTTGGAGGGATATGGGCCAGGAACAGGTAGGTGGGACTAGTTTAGTTTAGGATTATGTTCAACATGGACTGGTTGGACCAAAGGATCTGTTTCCATGCTGTATGATTTTGATTCTCTGACTGTATTTCATTTTGCGAGTTTCTCTGTCTCCTTCACAAATGTTCTGATGATGCCACCTTCCTTTGGGGTTGTGGGGGAAGGTCAGACATTTTCACCATTTTTCTCAACTGAGGAATCACTACCATCATGATTGGTAGGGAGGTGACGACCTAGTGGTATTATCACTGGACTGTCAATCCAGAGGCCCAGGAAACACTCGGTGATCTGGGTTTAAATCCTGCCATAGCGGATGGTAGAATTTGAACTCAGTAAGAACCTGGAATTACGTGGCTAATGATGCCCAAGAAACAATTGTCGATTGTTGAGGAAAAACTCATCTAGTTCTTTAGGGAAGGAAACTTACCTGATCTAGCCTATACTGACTCCAGATCCTTGGCAATGCAGTTGACTTTTGATTGCCATCTTGGAATTAAAGATACTGTTCTAGCTGGCAGTACCCTCATTCTGTGAATGAATTAGAGAAAAAGAGCCCTTGGCTATGTCCAAACCATTTCTCACACTTCTTCCCTTAACCTTCTCCTCTCCTCCCACAATGGCAATCAGATCCCCTGATCCTCACTTTCCACCCCACCAGCCTCTATATCCAAAGCATCATAGACTGCCATTCTACCACCTCCAACAGAATGCCACCAGCAGACATAAATTCCCCTCTCCTCCCTGCATTTGTTCCTCACAATGTGGTCTCCTGCACATTGGAGCAACCACCATTTCCCAACTATTTTCAGTTCTGATGAAGGGTCACTGGATTTGAAATTTTGACATTGTTTTACTATCCATGGTTACTACTGGACCTGCTGTGTTTCTCTGGCAATTTCTATTTTTGTTACTGGGACTCATTATAACTTGTGTTTATGGTGTTGTTTTGCAAGTAGTGGGAAAGAAGAGTCAAGATGCGACCGACCGTGTGTGCAGAGTGAGATTTCACTTCAACAAAAAGCTGATTGGCCTGTGCACTCATGTCCAATTTTCGATGCTGGAAGTCATCAGCCGGACAACAGTTCTCCAACTGGCTATTGAGAAGTTGAACAGTTTGGCTCTTGAGGAGATGAACAGTATGACTGTAGGTACAGTAGAAAAAGCTTTTAAACTGCTAAAGGAGCCAGTTCTGTGTCTCTCGTTCTCTCCATGGTTAAAATACCTGAAGAAAACCAGTTATTTTTCTGCCCCAGTTGTTTTAAGCTGTTGCATTTAACCCTAAGAAACTTCATAATGCATGCCAATCTCCCCATGCAACCTGCAAAGAAATAAACTGATTTGGAGAAGGAGATCAAACAACAGAGTGTAGGAAACAAAAGTAACACCTGATCAAATCACGTGGACTGGTGCTATAGAACTGTGTTTCTACAGTACTGTATGTTTGTTTAGGGATTTTAAAAGGTGGTCAGAGAGTCAATTAGTAAAGGTATTAGTTGATGTTTCGTGGTTTTGTTTAGCTGGGCTAGAATCTATTTGGTTGTGATAAACAATGGCTCTTGTTAAGTACAGGAACCTAGTCAGTTTCTTTTGTTCCCCTGATTCATCAGATAGGTAAATTTGTGACTTTGGGTACTTTGATTAAATCATCAATTTATGGCGACCATGGGAGTAATGGAGCTCAAGAATCAGTGCACTTTCCCAAGCGGATCATAATACTTGACTGGCGAAGTGGAAATTATTTGCTGAAACTGATATTGCAAATGTGTGACAATGTCTTCCAAAGTGAAAAAACTATCTATACCAGGTGTAGGATCGGATAGGCCACTCACAGCTAGAGTTTCCTCATCCCAATCCTGGCATGGATTGCTGACCCTCTCCCAGCTGAGAGAATCTAGTTGAAACGAAACAAAGAAATGAAACTGGAGTCATTGACTCCGGTTCTGGAAATATGTGGCTGAGTTTGTCCTCTTAATCCTGCAAAATCCTCCTGACTAACGTCTGGGGAGCCAATACCAAAATTAGGAGTGCTGTCTCACAGACAGTCAAGCAATAGCCTGATATAGCCATACTTATGGAATCATACCTTACAGGCAATTTCCCAGACACCACCATCACTATCCCCGGATATGTCCTGTCCCACCAGCAAGACAGACACAGTAAAGGTGGTGGCAGAGTGGTATACAGCTGGGAGGGAGTTGACCTGGAGTACTCAACATTCACTCCAGACCCCATCAAGTCTCATTGTTCCAGGTTAAGCATGGGCAAGGAAACCTCTGGCTGGTTACCACACACTGTCCTCCCTCAGTCATGATCAATACTCTTTCATGTTGAATACTGAGGGTGTCAAGGCTGCAAAATGTATGCCAGGTGGGGGATTTCAATGTCCACCATCAAGAGTGATTTGGCAGGAACACTACTATTCAAGCTGGTCAGGTACTAAAAGACATTGCTGCTGGACTGGATCTGCAAGAGGTATCAGCAAGAGGGAAAAGCAGAATTGACTCATCCTTACCATTTGCCAGCTACAGATGAATCTGTCCATGACAGTAATGGTAAGAGTATTCACCATACAGTCCTTGTGGAGACAAATTCCTGTCTTTACACTGAGAATACCCTCCATCGTGTTGTGTGGTACCATCACCGTGCTAAATGGGACAGACTTCGAATACGTCGAGCAATTCAAGACTGGACATACATGAAGTGCTTAGGGTCATCAACAGCAGCAAAACTTTACTCCAGCACAATCTGCAACCTCATGGCCTAGCATATCCCCCACTCAATTATTACCATCAAGCTGGGGATCAACCCTGGTTCAATCGAGAGTGCAGAAGACCATATTAGGAACAGCACTAGGCATACCTAAAAATGAGATATTAACTGGAGAAGCTACCAGGCAGGACTATTGCATGCCAAATAGCATATGCAGTAAACGATAGACCGAGCTAAGTGATCCCACAACCAACGGATCAAATCTAAACTTTGTAGTCATGCCACATCCAGTCATGAATAGTGGTGAATAATTAAACAACTCACTGGAAGAGGAGGCTCCACAAATATCCCATCCTCAATGATGGAAGAGCCCAGTACATCAGTGCAAAAGATAAGGTAAAGCATTCACAACAATCAGAAATGCCGAGTGGATTATACATCTCCGCCTCCTCCAGTGGTCTTCAGCCATTTCAATTCATTCCACATGATATTAAGAAAGAATTGGATGCACTGGATGCTGCAAAAGCTATGGAACCTGATAACATTCCAGCAATAGTTTTTCTTTTATCCATTCATGGGTTGTGGGTGTCATTGAATCAGCTCATCCCGAACTGCCCAGAGGGCATAGAGTCATAGAGTTGTACAGCATGGAAACAGACCCTTCGGTTCAACCCGACCATGCCGACCAGATATCCCAACCCAATCTAGTCCCACCTGCCCATATCCCTCCAAACCCTTCCTATTTATATACCCATCCAAATGCCTCTTAAATGTTGCAATTGTACCAGCCTCCAACACTTCTTCTGGCAGCTCATTCCATACACATACCACTGTCTGCGTTGCCCCTTAGGTCTCTTTTGTATCTTTCCCCTCTCACCCTAAACATATGTCTTCAAGTTCTGGACTCCCCGACCCCAGGGAAAAAACTTTGCCTATTTACCCTATCCATGCCCTTCATAATTTTGTAAACTCTATAAGGTCACCCTCAGTCTCTGACGCTCCAGGGAAAACAGCTCTATCCTGTTCTGCCTCTCCCTATAACTCAAATCCTCCAACCCTGACAACATCCTTGTAAATCTTTTCTGAACCCTTTCAAGTTTCACAACATCTTTCCGATAGGAAGGAGACCAGAGTTGCACGCAGTATTCCAACAGTGGCCTAACCAATGTCCTGTACAGCTGCAACATGACCTCCCTACTCCTGTACTCAATACTCTGACCAGTCAAAGAAAGCATACCAAACACTTTCTTCACTATCCTATCTACACTTTCAAGGAGCTAAGAACCTGCACTCCAAGGTCTTTTTGTTCAGCAACACTCCCTATTAAAAGTCAATCAAATTGCTGTGCGTCTGAAGTCACATTTAGGTCAGACCAGGTAAAGCTGGCAGTATGCTTCCATAAAGGATATTTTTTTCCGACAATCAACAATGGATTCATGGTTAACTTTAGACTGTGTTAATTGGGTACCCATGCTTTATTAATACTTGGTAAAGGTGATTCTCCTCTGCTCTGCGTAGTTCCTCTGTGCTGCAGTTTGTGTTGGCTCATTGAAATAATGTTCTGATGCAGTTTCTCATATGCAACAATCCAACACAGACTGCAGCACAGAGGAACTATGCAGAGCAGAGGAAAATCACCTGTACCTAGATTCAAAAAAATGGGTACCCAATGAACACAGTCCGCAAATTTCTCAGCAGCAAACAAAACACATCCAGAAACCCTAGCCTCTCTCCTCTACATCAAGGATATCTCGGTAATGCCTGCCAGACTACTCAGACTCCTTGGCATCATGGTAGCCCACAAACCCACTAACACACTAAAACAGCAGCTAATGAACTTGAAAGGCTCTGTACAGATAAAAAGCAAAACTAATGTCATTTACAAAATACTGAACAAGGACTGTAACAAACACTACATTGGACAAACAGGTAGAAAACTAGCCACTAGGATACATGAACATCAACTAGTCACAAAATAACATGACCCTCTCTCACTAGTATCCTTACATACAGATGAGGAAGGACATCACTTTGACTGGGTCAACACATCCATCCTAGCACAAGCCAAACAGAGATACGCACCAGAATTCCTGGAAGCATGGCATTCTAACCGGAACTCCATCAACAAACACATCGAGTTAGACCTCAACTACCACCCCCTGAGAAAAAGAAAAGGAAATGACATCACCCAAACATATAAATAGAAAGCAGAAATCATCAGCAGGGCTTCACCTGGAGGCCTACTAAAACGTTACTAGCAGGGTGATGAAACATCTGAAAATGAACCTTCCAGCTCTGCGAGCAAACCTACATCCCGATTGTTTTCAATTATTGGTGGGAGATTGCATGCAGTGATGACACTTCAAATGTACTTCATTTGTTGTAAAATATGTTGACACATCAGTGGTCACGAGACAAGGATATAATGGTGTCGTGGTAATATCACTGAATTGGTAATCTGATGTCCTACATTAATGTTTTGGGGTTGTGTGTTTCAGTCCCACCATGACAGACTTTGGAACTGTTTGGGTATGGGTAGGATGCTGTTCAGAGGGTACGTGCAGACTCAATGGGATGAATAGTCTCGTTCTGCACTGTAGAGATTCTAAGATTCTAAAATATGTGTAAGAAGCTAAGTGATGAAGGTGACACAAAGCGATTACAGAGGACTACAGGCATATTAAGTTTAGGGGCAAAAACTTGCCAGATAGAATATAATGTGGAAAAGTCTGAGTTCATGCACTTTGGCAGTAAAAATGGAGGAGCTGAATACGATTTAAATAGCAAGTAACTGCAGAAAGCTTTTTTTTAAAGATTCCCTCCAATATGGAAACAGGCCCTTCGACCCAACAAATCCACACCAACCCTCCGAAGAGTAACCCACCCAGACCCATTCCCATACCCTATATTTACCCCTGACTAATACACCTAACACTATGGACAATTTAGCATGGCCAGTTCACTTGACCTGCACATCTTTGGATTGAGGGAGGAAACCAGAGGACCCGGAGGAAACCCACACAGACACAGGAAGAATGTGCAAATTCCACACAGACAGTTGCCTGAGGCAGTAAACGAACCTGGTCCCTCGCGCTGTGAGGCACCATTGTTAACCACCGAACCACCATGCTGCCTTTATGGAACAAAGGAATTGGGGAGTCTTTCTGAATGAATCACAAAATACTAGCATCCAAGTTTAGTGGGTAATAGGGAAGGCAAGTAGAATGTTGGCCTTTATTGCAAAAGGAGTGGAGTATAAAAGTAGGGAAGATTTCGTTAAACTATACAAGACTAGTAAGTTCATAGATGAAATTCTGTGTATATTTTGGACCACTTATCTAGGGAATGATCTACTGGAGATAGTCCAGAGAACGTTCGCTAGGCTGATCTCAGGGATGGAGAGACTGTCTTATGAGGAGAAAATGAGTAATTTGAACTTTTACTCCTTGAAGTATGGAAGAATGAGTGGTTTTATTCATTCGCAGGCTGAGGGTATCACTGGCTCAGCCAGCATCTACTGTCCAGCAGGTGGTTAAGAGTCAACCATATTGCTGTGGGTCTGGAGTCTTATGTTGGGTAGACCAGATAAGGATAGCAGTTTCCTTCCCTAAAAGACATTAGTAAACCAGATGGTTTTTCCCTGACAATCGTTTCATGGTTATCATTAGACTGTTATTTCTAGAACTTTTATTATTCTATTCATATTCCACCATCTGCCATGGTAGGATTCAAAGCCAAGTCCCCAGAATTAATACTCTCTTAAAGTATCATTGGGCCATTACCCTTCCTTTATCGTACAGGATTCTCTGGGGACTTGACAGGGTGTGTTTCCTTTTTTGGAAGAGTAGCGCCAGAGGGCACAACTCAGAATCAGGAATCACACATGTAAGACAGAGATGAGGAGTAATTTCCTCTCTCAGAGGGTGGTAAATCTATGAAATTCTTTACTGCAAGAGGGCTATTGAGGCTGGGTCATTAAATATAGATTAGATTAGATTACCTACAGTGTGGAAACAGACCCTTTGGCCCAGCAAGTCCACACCAACCCGCCAAAGCGCAACCCACCCATACCCCTACATATACCCCTTCACCTAACACTACAGGCAATTTTTTTAGCATGGCCAATTCACCTGACCTGCACATCTTTGGACTGTGGGAGGAAACCGGAGCACCCGGAAGAAATCATCGCAGACACGGGGAGAATGTGCAAACTCCACAGACAGTCGCCTGAGATGGGAATTGGACCCGGGTCTCTGGCGCTGTGAGGAAGCAGTGCTAACCACTGTGCCACCATATATTTAAGGCTGAGATAGACTTTAATCATTAAGGCCACCAAGGATTAAGGGAAAAAGGCAGAAAATGGAGTTAAGGATTATCAAATTAGCCATTATCTGATTGAATGACAAAGTTGACTCAATGGACTGAAATATCCCAAATCTTTCATACATCTAATGGACCCCTTATTACATTTAAGCTTTCTGATCCTCGACTCTCCAACAAGGGGAAGCAACCTTTTTGCATCTGTTCGATCAAGTCTCCTAAGTACTTTGAATTTTACATAAAATCTGCTCTCATTCTTCTAAACCTTAATGAGTGTAGGCTCAGCCTTCTCATAAAAAACCCTCCTTGCCAGAATCAACTTTGTGAACCTTCTCTGAACTGTCTAAATCGGGTGTATCTTTCCTTAGATAAAGGGACAAAAATGGTTCAACAAACCTGTTAATTCTGGCTGGATGTCTGGAATGAAACTGAAGGAAGAGACTACAACAAGGTCCTGCTGTTGAATTTGTCAGGGCTGCCAGGTTTCTGGTCTAGCCCTGATTTTCTTTGAAATGAATTTCCATACTTACATAACCCTGAGTTTTAGGGTCATTTTACCTGCTTAGTTACCTTTATTTGTTTCTCTCTTCAGTGCTCCAAGCTGCCAGTCAGAAGGTGTTGATTCAGGTTTCTGTTATACCTTACCAAAGGATCTAGTCTTCACGTCTGACCTGAACAGTGAATGTTCATAAGCTAATTGTCCAAACACAAAGTTATGGAATTCAAGCCGGTCAACATGCCTAAGTCTGAAGCATGGTCATAGCTTGTAAGTGCATGACAGACACAATAATAGTAAAATTAACTGTGCTGGCTTTCAAATGAGAGTGTAAACTACAAATTTGCATTATAGGATCGTGTAGAGTGATGAGCTTAGATTAGTTCACAGGTCTTCGAGTAAAAAATGAGGTCTGCAGATGCTGGAGATCACAGCTGAAAATGTGTTGCTGGTTAAAGCACAGCAGGTTAGGCAGCATCTCAGGAATAGGGAATTTGACGTTTCGAGCATAAGCCCTTCATCAGGAAGGGATCCTGATGAAGGGCTTATGCTCGAAACGTCGAATTCCCTATTCCTGAGATGCTGCCTAACCTGCTGTGCTTTAACCAGCAACACATTTTCAGCTAGTTCACAGGTCTGTATAACATCAAAGGCCGACGAGCCTGCTCTGTGCTTTATTGTTCTATTATCAATTCCAGGAGGTAGGAAAGATTCTAAAGTACAAATTCAAAGATCAAGAGCAAGTTTCTGCCACACTTGCATGTTAAGAATTTTTTGAAGTTTGATTTTGCGTGAAGATGTTGCATATTTACCGATTACAATGTGTGAAGTTGTAATGTATTGGTGCTGTATTCAATCTTAATAGATAGTGCATTTTCATATTAGCAAAGGCACTTTTTTGATCAGCAGTTTTAGTTTTTAATCAACATTCAGTTACAGCAAATCAGAGCAATGCAATCCAAGAGTTTTACAAAACCAGAAGCTGTACGTACATAGAAGGTAAAGCACTTTTAAAAATAGAACATGCAGTCTCTCTGGATTAGAAACTGATATATAATCCATTATATACTTCACAAAATGTTCATGTTGGTACTCTTGCATCTTCCTCAAATTCAATTATTAAAATACAAAATTAAGACAGGAAAATAATTATGTTCAGATTTTTTACTTCTGAGCAAACAAGGGGTGTTGGTTTATTTTATCTTCCCCCTGACAATAAAATGTAAGCAGCCATTGTCTTCAGTAAAGCAAAAGCTTTAAATTTCTTTTCAGTGAGAAAGTAATGAGAATGTAGACAAGGTTGAAAGGATTAAGGAGATAAGGCAGTTAGAAAGTGATGATTAAAGGAAGTATGTCAAGGAAACCAGTGCTAGACACGTGAGTGATGACTGGCTACAGTCAAATCTGGTCTTAAAGACAAAATCCTTCGTATTTTTAAATCACCCCTCAAATATTTTTCACATTATCGAACTTGAAAGACAACTGTTCATGAGACATAACTTCAATTTTTATTCTTACATATTAGTTTCTCTTTGATTCTGTATGGAAAACTCCATGCTCTGTAACTAATATTAACCCAGTATTAAGCTGCAGGAATATTTATCAGCACAAGACCACCTATTCTGAACAGAAAGTGAAGTTCCTGAGCAATAGGGATGGTGCTACTGTATTCAACCACCAGAGGCAATGCAGTTCACAGATCAGACAGTCTTCAGCGTGTTTTGCGCCTATCGTAGATCTTCCATTGATTTGAAGAAGCTTTCACTTATGTTCCCATTGGTTCTGATCAAATTGCTGAGAATTATAAGGTATTCTTATTTTCAGTAGCAGCATATTAAACTCCCTAATAAGTCATCTTATTTTCTTTATCTTTGTAAAGGTAAAGAACATTAATCTTGGGGACAGTTCAGCTCATCAAGCATTCTCAGGTGCGGTAAAGCAGGAAGTGATGCCAGAAATGTGCCTTTCACAGATCAGTGAATTTTCTATGCTGATGTGGTCTGGAGTAGCATGTAGACCAGATGAAGTAAGGACGGTAGATTTCCCTCCCTAAAAGGCATTAGTAAATGACGTGTTTTTTCAACAATTAATGATGGTTGTCATGGTCACCATTACTAAACCTAGTTTTATACAAATTGACTGATTGGTGGATTTTAAATGAATAGGCTCAGATCATTAGCATGGTCCTCAGGATTACTCATTCAATGAAGTTCTATTGCAGCAATTTGTCCTGTCCTCTATTGTTATCTAACCTTCTTCCTTAAAAAAAAGTCCCATCAGGTAAGAGACCTTTCCAAAGCTAATCATTTCCTTGGAAGCAGTTGAGTGAACAAACTCTTGAAGTCTCTACAGCTATCACCGGGCAGCCTCCTCTTTACTGTGCAGCAAGAGGGACATTTGATGCAGTTTCCCAATAACCTGAAAAATGGTTTGCTACAGGAAACAAGTTAAAACTAAACCATGAGCATGACTTAATCACAAACTAGTGAGTAACCACATACGGAATCAAAAATAAACTACCTTAAGTAATGTTTCATAAATGTATCCATTAAATTGTGGCTTGTACTTTTACATCTAATCTTGTTATCTGTACATCCTAAAAGGCAAAAGTAGAAGACTGATTCACAAAATGCTAAAATAGAAGATTCATTTCATAAAGTGCTGAAAATTTTTAAGACAAGGTGAACTGTATGCAGCAAAAGTAATATTCTCAGAATTAGATTCTCTAGTGTTGCCATGTTGTCATGGAAACAAGGGCACTTCCTGTTACTAAACAACAATAAAAGAGATACAATTGATAGCCTCGACTTCATCCCTGAATTTTGGAACTAGTAACATCTTTTGTGGCTGGTAAAAGTCACTCTATCAAATGAAGTTAACTTGTCAGCTCTACCGTTCTGCTAAATTTGGAGGTTTAGTCATACTGAAAACTTGATTCACGTCTAAATTGCATTTCATCCATTAGAAGTATTATGTAGCATTGTAAAGAAAGAAGCCATCACAACTGTAAACTATGGAATGTGTTTGATTATCCTGCTCTGTTGTGATGTACTGAAGCAAAGCACCTCCCTAGGGGAAATAGAATATGTATAATAATAGTATTAGCGGTGAGCAATGAGGGGACAACTTCTCAAAGGATGTATATGACCTTCTGCAGCCCGAAAAATGGATGGGGAAAGGTGAAGTGACAGAAATGGGCTGACGTCCTTGAACAGAAATCTCATCTACCAAAAGAACAGACTGAGACTGATTTACATGTCATGCTTATAGTTTGGGAAAAGATAAACAAATGAACATGATATCTTTTCAAATCTTGCAAGGCCCGCAGTTACCTTGCACCACAAAATCACAGAAATATTACAGTGCAGAAAGAGGCCATTTGGCCCATCATTCACCATGCATTGTACCAATTTAGGTAAAATTTGTTTTCCTGTTTTAAACTGAAGGAAAGAATACAACACCCCATATGTTAGTTCAATATTTTGCATAGACTTATAACATCTTACTTAGAATGAATGCAAAATGGGTCTCTGTCTTAAAAAAAACTCTTCAAAATGTAAGCTCCCATCACAAATTGAGACAATTCACCACCTTGTGCCTTCTGCATTATATCAGTGTGTGATATGAGACAACAATATTCATTGCTATAGATCCAAAGTATTGAGCATGAAGGCCTGGCAATTGACAATTTGTTTTGATAAAGTATTAGTTTCTACAATTTTGCTTTTCAAATATACTTATTTTTAGCAATTAAGAACAAGGCCTAGTGAAAATAAGCCCAATGGCACTCGTGAATAGTTTAATCTTCAGGATTGAAGAATGGCTTTGTGCAGATTAACAACTTTGACAGAAAGTAAAACTTGTTTTACAAATATATACCAGAGGGTTGACGCGACCATTGTTTGTGTACATTCTGTAGTCTGTCCATTTACAACGGATAGTTTGTGAAGTTCACATAAATGGACTACAGAACCAAACAAATACATTTGCTTTAAAGTATAGTTTTGAGTTTGACATAATGCTGAAAATTTCTGTGCTCAAGGGATGGGTGTTGGGTATAAGCATATCCTGAGAGAGGTCCTGATTGTTACCCAGAGTTAAACTTGTGTATGTTTACAAACCAGCAAAAAGTACTGAGCTCAGCAGTGATAATCTGCACTCATGAGGAATGGCCACTTATTATTAGATTGAGGGTTCAACTGTGCCCAAACACGTGACAGAGAGAATTGCATTCGGGTGAAAAGTTGCACAGTGCCCTTTTCTGTTTCGTGTCATGTTGAGCCCATTATATTAGCAGATACAAATTAAAATGCAATTTATTTTGGCACAGTAATTAACTGAGCTCAGGTGAAGATGTCACCCTCTTCCCTCCTCAAAAATAGCTACCTAATTTGAGTATTCAGTTCTTTGCATATTTTTGTAACCAACAATCACAATAATATCTTAAAGAGATAGTCTCACAGCTGAGTATGAAGGAAAACAAACTAACTCAAAGCAATAGCTCCCTTCCTTTAAAATAGCAGCAGGAAAATAATGCTCTCATTTACAGGGAGAGAGGGAAAAGTTCCCAGAGATACAGTCCTGTAGACAACAAGAAACTGTCAAATGACTTCAGACTTTCTTAAGTTTTAAACTCCAACATCAACATCTAATGCACTGTAACAATATAGCCATTACCATTGTTTTTAAAAAAATACATGCGAGTTTTCAGCTTCATGTAATGTACTCAGGCATAGATTGCCCAGTATGTGGATATCAATTTACTGTGGAGCTCTGACTAAATCTTGACGATAATTGAGCTTCACCTCTGATTAAGATCATGAACAGGTTACTATTAAGTTTCGACACTGAAAACTTTTTGGTTCTCAAGAAAGTTTGACTGAGGAAGGTGTTTTGTATAATTAAGTAGAAAACTGATCTTTTTTTGTCTCATGTGTTGGTTCCATGTACTCTGATAAATACTCTGAAGCCTATAGCACATTTCTGCTGAATGGCTGAAATTGGTGTTAAGTTGGCAGATTCAGATGTTAAGTTTCTTTGTTCTTAGTGGTCCAACAATTAGAAATAATTAAGTTTCTTTAATTAGCATTTTCATATCAACAGAGATCACACCTTGTGCTTCCTCACAATGGTCTCATCAGTAATTTAGTATTGCTACTCACTATTACTTGCTTGATTGGATGCGAAACAGAAGAGATACATATTTGACACTGCATATTCCAGTGAGTAAACACCCCACGAAGATGCCAATAGGGTCTAACATGACTAGTGAAAATGTCACGCTGAATTCTTGGCAGAACATTTGGCACATAAACCAACTAGAGCAGCCATATTCTTCTGTTGTACACTTGGTTTTGTTTTGCATTAAATGTCTTCAGCCAGCCACTGTTATAACAACAGTTAGAATTGGATCCCGAATTGTGGAGGATAGTAGAAATGCCCTATCTTGATTCAGCGAAATGGAAACAGACTTGTAGCTGTACAATGCTAGGTTGAACAACTGAAGAGGTCGAGATATTTGCCAAATGAACCTGTTCAGAGATGTTATTACACACCTCTGAAACAGGTGGAATTTGAATCCAAGCCTCTGGACTCAAAGGTAGGGATGCTGTCACTGCACCACAAGAACCCTGCTTTCAATATTAATAAGGCTGCTTTCAATTAGACTGTAATTGAAAATCTCCCCCAGATAGGCGAAACAACTTCAAAACAAATCTGCCTTCCTCAGTTGAAATATTTTATGTCGCTGTTCCTCTCTTTCCCCTCCCAAAGAACTGATAAAAGAGATATTTTGAACTATGCTGGAGCATTCCTTATGATTGGTAACCTGACAATACTGTGTTGATGTCTTTTTGTCAAAATACTATTGGAAAATTGAGTTTCACATGCAAGTTGTAGATTTCAAGTTTTCTGAATGTGCACTCCTGGTATGGTGGCTCACTTGTCGGGAATGCACATCAAGCATTCTGCCTATTTTTCTAATGACAGGCACCTGGAAAATCACAAGGAACATGCCCATGAAGTTCTGAGATACACTACTGAGAAACTGAGGTATTCTCAAATGCATTTATTCACAGAGAATGGTTCCGTAACTGAATGATCTGAATATTCAGCCACGATCTGGGGCCTCACGACTGTTTTGACTTAGACAGGAATGTGGGCATCACTGACAAGGCAGCATTTATTGCGTATTATTAAATCTTTATAACTGAAGGTCATTCTTAGCTTTTAGTTTGATTCACATTGTTTCCAGGGAGATAACTGTATACTACATTTGACCTTTTAAAAAAACCTTCTGCTAGAAGTGTTTCACTGTGACTGAACTTTGGGAGAAGCACTTCTTACTGTCCCTGAGGAAAGCTTTGTTGAAGCTAAAATATTTGATGATATATTGGCCCAGATGCTTTCTGGTTGGCACAGAATCTTTTGTTACTTATTACAAATGTTTGAAATGGATAGAAACACATATATACATTCACTGCAAAAAGTTAATGAAATATTGATTAAGATTATCAAGTAGGGAAGTGGCCTACTCTGCTTTTAATTCATGTATAAGTTAAAATGGGTTTGAAAAGTGCAAGCCTGATTGGTGCTTGTGATATCACTTCCTTCACCCAACCAAACTAACTAGTCCCACTTGCCTGTCTTTGGCCCATATCCCTCCAACGTTTTCTTTTCATACACTTATCCAAATGTCTCTTAAATGTTGTAACTATATCTGCATTCACCACTTCCTTGGACAGTTCATTCCATTTATAAACCAATCTGAGTAAAAACAAAAGTCCCTCGCCCTTTTTTAAAACTTTCTCCTCTCACGTTAAAAATATGCCCCCTAGATTTCAAACTCTACCACCTTTGGGAAAATACCCTTGCTTTTCACCTTATAAAATTATGAGGGGCATAGATAAGTCTTTATAAGGTAACCCCTCAACTCCTATGCTCCAGTGAAAAACGTCCCCCCCTATTTTGATATCTCAAACCCTCCATTCCTTAGTTAGTGGGCTGAAAAGTGGCCAATGAGATTTACTTTGGATAAATGTTAGATATTGCATTTCAGTACAACAAACAAGGGCAGGACTTATACAATTAATGGTAGGGCTTTGGGTAGTGTTGTAGAACAGAGAGAACAGCACGTAATTCTTTGAAATTTGTGTCACATGTAGACAGGGTGGTTAAGAAGGCATTTAGCACTCTTGCCTTCATATCTCAGACCATTAAATACAGGAGTTGAGGCAACATGTTGAGTTTGGACAGGATGTTGCTGAGGTCTTTTTTGGAGTACTGAGTGCAGTTCTTGTCACCTTCCTATAGGAAGGATATTATTAATTTGGAAATGGTTTAGAATAGATTTAACAGGATGTTGCCAGGAATGTAGAGTTTGAATTATCAAAATAGGTTGGGACTTTTTTTCACTAAAGCACAGGAGGTTGAGGGGTGTCTTAGAGAGTTTTATGAAATCATGAGGGGCATAGATAAGTTGAATAGCAATGATATTTCCCCTGGGCTGGAGGAATTCAATACCAGGGAGCATATTTTTAAGGTGAGAGGAGAACATTTCAAAAAGGACATGAGGGGCAATCTTTTTACACAGTTCATTTATGTATGGAATGAACTGCCAGAGAAAGTGGTGGATGTAGGTTACAACATTTCAAAGATATTTGGATAAGTCCACGAACAGGAAAAGTTTGGAGGGATTTGGGGCAAACACAGGCAAGTGGGACTATTTTAATTTGGGAACATGGTCGGCTTGGACTAGTTGGACCGAGGGTCTGTTTCCATGCTGTATGACTATGACTCTATAACTGTATCTACATAAAGGCTAGCTGCTCCCCATGTCCCCACATATCTACACTTTACACTTGACGGTGGGATGTTACTGGGTCTACTGCTGTTTCCTCTGGGGAAAAGAAAGTAGTACTGCTTGGGTGGATGGAGTTATCATAGATATTGTAAAAAGGGTGAGGTGACGGCATCATCCATTGTGAAGAAGAAAGGATTACCTAGAGATTTAACGGAGTTGCACAACTGAAGTTGAAAGATTCCACATGGACCGTACATTCTCTGTACGTTAATCTTTTGGTAAGGGGTGTTTCCACACTACTGTAAGTGATAGTAACACATTTTCCACCATTCATCTTGATGAAATGTAGAGATTTTTTTGGATAAATCCCATGAAGGCTATGCTAAAGACAAAGAGCAAGTGTGTGAAAATCTATGTAAGATGAATCTTAACAAAAAAATGAGGCAGTGGCTACACAAGCTTTTTCATCTATGCTAGTCCTTTGGGATATATGGTAGAGAGTAAAATCTGCACAAAGCTTACTGAGCACAGAAAAAAATCCTCACCATTAAATTTTCATTGGTATTATCTACTTGCAAATGTGCACTTGTTACAATCACCTTTGTTATTAAAAGCATCCAAAATAATTCATATTGTTCACACAATTCCAGATTTATACATCCAATTCATGTCCTGAAGATATTAGAATGTATTTGATTCAATTTTGTATGTATTTGACCATGCAGTATTTCCCACACAAATACATCCGCTACTGTAGTGACTAATTGAAAAAAAAGGGAAATTTCAAACAAAACTCTTATCATTTATTTACTAAACTAAAATAAAGAACTGCGAATGCTGTAGGCCTGAAACAAAAAAAGAAATTTATGGAGAAACTCAGCAGGTTTGTCAGCATCTATGGAAAGAGAAAGAATGTTTCAAGTCCAGTAACTCTTCAGACTTGAAACAATAACACAGATACTCTGTCCACAGACATTGCCAGGCCTGCTGAGTTTTATCGTTGTTGTCTCCTGTGTCCCCACAATAATTTTGGTTCTTATTCATTGATAGCACTGGACTTGCCTCTGAACTTAAGTTTTCTTTGTGTGAATGTTATCAAAGTGGGCCACAGTTCAAAGTGTAACATATGGAATTAATCTGTAAGGATGCTCTCTCCCTCTCAAAAATAAAACACAAATGGAAGGAAAGCCAATGAGAGTACCTTTGTTTTAGAATAATTCTCAATTTATAAAGATGAATGTTCTAAGATTTGTCTTCTCATTTCAGTTAAAAAATTAGGTTTCTTGCCAACGCAAAACCCCTCTGACTCCACTGTCCTGTCTGGACTGCTTTGCTGATTGCCCTTGAAACTAACACAGCCCCAAAGTAAAGAACAGTGGGATCAACTTCCATCTGTCCCATCTGGCTTCAATTCTAATGTATGTAAACACTGAATCCCCAGTCTCTAAATTTGTAATGGAGTTACCTGTTTTTAAAGGAATCCCCTGACTGGAGGGATTTCTAAGCATACAGCATTGATGGTAGATGAGTCATCATGTAAAGAGATGATTTATATATAGTGGAAATTTTAACAAATGGTCGAGATGATATTCTATGTTAGCAAATGATAGAACACTGAGGTGATGCCAAACTGCAATTTACTGTAATTTGAGATCTTAATACTCTCTACTTGCCTATCCAGTATGTGGTTTAATAATGAGTGAAGGGGATTTTTGTAGAGAATTTCTGTGAAGTGCTCAGTTCCCCTCAAGGAGATTGAAATGGTTACACTCATTAAAGGATTTCATGACACTGACATTTCTTTTGTTGTTGAAAGCCACTCTTCTAAGTATGATGTATTTTTGAAATCTTTTCCAAGTGAGATAAGAAAAGTATTGCAACTCATTACAGACTACCACTACCCCTTTGGTACAAGTGATGACACAGTACAAGCATTTCTAATATTGGACCATTCCCAATTCCTTTTGGATACAGCTTTGAAGAAGCAACACAGTTATTGATTCTGGAAATTAAATGACCAGTTTATGAGAGTACAGACTTTTCCAAGGACTTCAGAGTTGCTGAAGAAGAGTGTTTCGGTCTTTGTGACAGATAACACTCTTCCAATCATATTCATCTCCTTTTTCATGGCACTGGTTTAACTTTAGAAATTGTTTCTGTTTTATAAAAATACAGGATTTTATATCACATTAACAAATATAGCTGACATTTCAAAATAATTCTTAGTCTTAATTTATCAAACATAATTTTCATAACAGTTGTACCATCTTCTGTATTTTGGGGAAAATTACTCAAATCATTGAACACATGGTCTGTGTGATAGCACTGACAGAGGCTGACAATGATGTAGTCTACATTTCATGACTTTTGAAGTCAGGGGATGACATTACCAAGTTGTTCAGGCATCAGATATCCAGCTAGGGTGGGTTGATTCTTGTTTGGCAGCACATTTGGGTTCAACAGTAGGCTCTGCTGGGAGTCCACCATATGTATTGAGGTATAGTCTGGGACAGGTATTGTTGGCTGCCTCACGATTTCTGTTTGTTTACAAGTACCAACTGTGGCACTTTCAAGGCTTTCTGCAGTGAAATAATTGCTTAGCTTAAGATCTTCTGCTGCATCTGGTAGGCGTTTGTTGTTCAAGCTGATGGCACATAACTGCTTTGCATCAACCTCAGATGTGTAGGCACTGTCTAATGGTTTGGTATTCTGATTTGCCTTTGGATCCAGTGAGGTTTCTTTGGCCAGGGACACCTTCAGCTTGTTCTGCTGCCCTGGGGAAAGGAGGACACCTCCTGTAGGAGTGATGTCACTTACCTGCGCATAAAAGTCCATTTTCCCAAATGAGCTGTGGTTACTGAGTTGGCTGTGAAGAGGTGGTTCACTTCGAGCTGCAGTTGAGAAAATACTGTCTGTGGTGACCAGTTGTATTTTCCTGCACTTGCATGCTTCACCATCTGGCTGCTGGCTCTGTTTGACATCTGTACCTGAAATACTTACAGGAGCTCCAGTATCGCTCTTGATGTCTTCTTTTCTTTCACTGCCTTCCAGCTGGAGACTGCTAAACTCACTGACATTTTGTTTAGCTACAGTGCCATCTTCAGGAACATCTGGTTCGTAACAACTGTCACGGCCAGAGTCATCGTCCTTGGCACTAAGGCAGTTGTCAGACTTTGGATGGTCATGGCCAAGAAGTCTATCTGTGTCCAATAATTCCATCTTTCCATCTGGATCATCAAGGTCAATATCAATGAATTCTACCCAAGGGTCATCAATATATAGATCAGGCTTATAGCTCAGGTGATTTGCAAAAATTGAGTTGACTTCATCTATTTTACCCTTCTGTAACAAAAAATATTAAAAGTTAAAAATATTAAAACTCTTTATAACAAATGCAGTTTACCTGAAATAATGATTAATCTCTTTCAGATGCCGATTTGTGCTCTTTTTATTTAAGTAGTTAAATATGTGCAATCTTTTCCTTGTTCAGATGGGATAAACTCTGGTGGAGGAGGTCCTCAATGGAACCCCTCTTTCTCCTTCACATAGAAAGTGAATAAAACTATATTTAACTCAGAATGCATTTTCTCCTTCAAGTGGTATTAAAACCAAAGCCACCTTGTCATTCCCAGTGTAATACAATTCTTGTGTGTCACTTTGTATGTACACCCTCCTAGCATTGCACGTCTCCTTAACGTTACACATTTCCCCATGTAACTCATTGTGTGTAACACATTCCCAGTGTGTATAACACACTCCCAGTATGCATTTCCTTAACATATTCCTGTGTGTCACTCCTTGTGTGTAACACACTCCCTGCACACATCACTCTTATCATAACATATTTCCATATGCTTCACCTGTATGTGACATACTCCCTATGCGTGATTATTTCCATGTAACACATCGAGACATCTAATCCTGTGATGACACAATTTAGGTTATCAATTGACATACATCATCATTTTTGACCATAATATGGTAGAATCCTTCGTTAAGATGGAGAATGACATAATTAAATCTGAAACTCAGGTCCTGAACTTAAAGATAGCTAACTATGATGGTATAAGATGTGAATTGGTGAGGATAAGCTGGCCAAGGATACTTAACGGGTTGACAGTAGATAGGCAATGGCAGATATTTAAAGAACATATGGATGAACTTCAACAATTGTGCATCCCTGTCTGGCGTAAAAGAGGGAAGATGGCTCAACCTTCCAGCGTGGACTGTGGGACTGCTGTGCACCCTGCTTCACAGAAACCTGGCTCAACCCTTCCATTCCCACTTAATGCTGATGCTTTTTCTATCCATTGTATGGACCGTACAGCATCCTCAGGTAAAACAAAGGGTGGAGGGTTTTGCTTTTTAAATCAACAACTTGCGGTGCATGGACATTGCAACCCTGAGCAGCCACTGGTCCTCAAACTTTGAATTCCTCACCATCAAATGCTGTCCCTTCTAATTACCACAGGAATTTACCACTACTATACTAACTGTTGTGTACATACTGTCACAAGCAAAGGTTGAGGAAGCTCTGGATGTGCTGTATTCCACCACTAACACCCTGGAGACAAAACACCGCGAGGCCCTGTTTATTGTAACTGGCAACTTCAATCAGGCCAACTTAAGGAAGGTGTTGCCAAAGTACCACCAGGGGCCCGAACATGTTAGACCACTGCTACACCACTGTGAAAGCTGCCTACCGCTCCATTCCTCGCACTCATTTCGGGAACTCTGACCACAATGCTGTGTTTCTTCTCCCGACTTACAGACAAAAGCTCAAGCAGAAGATCCTCTTGCGGATACAGATCCAGTGCTGGTCAGAGGAGGCAGAGGATCAACTTCGATGCTGTCTAGAAGTTGCTGATTTGGCCATGTTCAAATAGTTCCTGAAGAAGGGCTTATGCATGAAACGTCGATTCTCCTGCTCCTCGGATGCTGCCTGGCCTGCTGTGTTTTTCCAGCATCGCATTTTTCAACTCTGGTCTCCAGCATCTGCAGTCCTCACTTTCTCCATGTTCAAACAGTCCACAGGTACCTTGGACGAGGACGCCACCACCTTCACAGCCTTTATCAGTAAGTGTGTGAAGGACTGCATACTGAGGAAGTCAAACCGGGTGTTCCCCAACAGAAACCCTGGATGAATCAGGACATATAGAACCTGCTAAAAAAACAGGCATGAGGCCTTCAGATCAGGAGACCCACTCAAATATAAGGAATCCAAGTATGACCTTCACGAACCATTAAGACAGTCAAGGACCAAAACCGATCCAAACTAGAGACCCAGACAGACACCCGGTGACTATGGCAAGGGCTGAATGGCATCACAGGTTCTAAAACGAGACAGTGCAAGATAGCAGATGATGACACATCGCTCCCAAATCATCTAAATGCTTTTGTGCAGAATTTCAGTGGAGAGGTAACACCTATTCTGACAAGTCCTGAAGAACCTATACCAACAATCACTGCATCAGAAGTCAGATCAGTTTTCCTTCGTGTGAATCCAAGGAAAGCGATGGGACCAGACGTAGTACTAGGCCATGCACTCAGAACATGTGCAGATCAACTGGCAGAGGTCTTCTCGGACATCTCCAACCTCTCCCTGCAGCAGGCCACTGTCTCTGCCTGTTTCAAGAGGGCCAACATCATCCCTGTGCCTAAGGCGGCTCATGGAGTATGTCTCAATGACTACCGCCCAGTGGCCCTAACTTTGGTAGCCATGAAGTGCTTTGAAAGGCTGTTCATGGCATTAATCAACTCCAGCCTCCCCATTACTCTTGACCCACTTCAATTTGCCTGTCGGACCAACAGATCCACGTCAGATGCAATATCACTTGCACTTCATTCCTCCCTAAAACATCTTGACACCAAGAACAGCTACATATGAATCCGACTCATTGACTACAGTTCAGCCTTCAATACTATTATCCCCTCAAGACTGATCACTAAACTTAGTGATCTTGGACTAAGCCCCACTCTCTGCAATTGGACCCTCAGTTTCCTGACCCACAGGCCACAATCAGTGAAGATTGCGGACAAAATTTCATCCTGAAAATGTGTTGCTGGTTAAAGCACAGCAGGTTAGGCAGCATCCAAGGAACAGGAAATTCGATGTTTCGGGCCAGAGCCCTTCATCAGGATTCCTGATGAAGGGCTCTGGCCCGAAACGTCGAATTTCCTGTTCCTTGGATGCTGCCTAACCTGCTGTGCTTTAACCAGCAACACATTTTCAGCTCTGATCTCCAGCATCTGCAGACCTCACTTTTTACTCGAATATTTCATCCTCACTAACACTCAACACTGGAGCACCCTAGGGGTGCGTACTCAGCCTCCTACTGTACTCACTGTATACCCATGACTGCATTGCCAAGTACCAGACTAATTCCTTTTACAAATTGGCTGATGACACCACCATAGTCAGTTGAATCTCAGATGGCAATGAATCAGACGACAGATGGGAGGTGGAAGACCTGGAAAAGTGGTGCACTGAGAACAACCTAGCTCTCAATGCCAGCAAATCGAAGGAACTTAGTATTGATTTTTGGCGGGATGTTACTCATGTCCCCCCTACACGTTGATAGCACAGAGGTGGAACGAGTGGAAAGTGTGAAGTTCCTGGGAGTGGTCATCCACAACAAGCTTTCTTGGACTCTTCATATGGACGCACTGGTTACAAAGGCCTAAGAATGTCTCTTCTTCCTCGGGCAGCTGAGGAAATTTGGAAGTTCGGCAAATATCCTTGCCAACTTTTATAGGTGCGCCATCGAGAGCACTCTGTCTGGATGTATCACTACCTGGTATGGCAACTGTACCATTCAAGATCAGAGACAGTTACAGAGAGTAGTGAACTTGACCCGGACAATCACAAAGGCCAACATCCCATCAATAGGATACATCTACCAGGCCCACTGTCAAGGAAAAGCTGCTAGCATTCTCAAAGATCTATCCCACTCTGGCAATGTTTTTCTACAACCTCTACCATCAGGGAGAAGGTACAGAAGCCTGAACACACACACCAGATGGTTTTGATACAGTTTCTACCCTACTGTTGTTAGAATACTGAATGGACTCACAAACTCTTAACATTCGCCTGTATCTATATTTTTGTTTTTGCCACTGTTTACCTATTATTTATTTATCTATGCAACTTAGCTATCTGATCTGCCTGTATTGCTCGCAAGACAAAGCTTTTCACTGTGCCTCAGTACACGTGACAATAAATACAATTCAGTTCAATTCAATTCAACTGTGGCTAACAAGGGAAATCAGAGATAGTGTGAAAGCTATAGAGGAGGCATGGAAACTGGCCACAAAAAGCAGCAAATCTGAGGACTAGGAGAAATTTAAAATTCAGCAGAGGACGACAAAGCATTTAATTCAGAAAGGGGAAATAGAATATGAAAGTAAGCTTGCGTAAAACATAAAAACTGTCTGCAAAAGCTTCGCAAGATATATAAAGAGGAAAAGACTTTTGAAGACAAATGAAGGTCCTCAGCAGTTAGAATCAAGTGAATTCATAAAATCTAGGAGCAGGAGTAGGCCGTCTGGTCCTTTGAGCCTGCTTTGCCATTCAATAAGCTCATGGCTGATCTTTTCGTGGACTCAGATCCACTTATCCGCCCTCTCATCATATCCCTTAATTTCTTTATTGTTCAAAAAAATCTATCTTTGCTTTAAAAATGTTTACTGAAGTAGTATCAACTAATTCACTGAACAGGGAATTCCATAGATTTACAAACTTCTGGATGAAGAAGTTCCTTCTCAATTCAGTTCTAAATTTGCTCCCTCTAATCTTGAGGCTATACTCTCTTGTTTTAGTTTCATCTGCCGGTGGAAACATCCTCTGTATGTCTATCTTATAAAATTATGAAGGCAATAGATACGTTTCTGTAAGATGAATATAATCCCAGTCTACCCAGTCTCTTCTCATAAGCCAACCCTAATACTCCAGAATCAATCAAATGAACCTCCTGTGTACCCCCTCTAATGCCAGTACATCCTTTCTCAAGAAAGGAGACCAAAACTGCACACAGTACTCCAGTCGCAGCCTCACCAGCACCCTGTATGGCTGCAAAATAACCTCTGAGCTATTAAACTCAATCCCTTTAGCAATGCAGGGCAAAATTCCATTTGCCTTCCTAATTACTTGTTGTACCTGCAGATCAACCTTCTGTGATTCATGCACAAGGACACCCAGGTCCCTCTGCATAGCAACATGCTGCAATTTTTTACCATTCAAGTAATAATCTTTTTTACTGTTACTCCTATCAAAATGGATGACTTCACATTCATTAACATCGTATTCCATCTGCCAGACCTTTGTCCACTCATTCAAAGTATCTATGTTCCTCCGCAGAGTTTCACGGTCCTCCGCACACTTTGTTCTCCCACTCATCTTAGTGTCACCTGCAAACTTTATCACACTACACCTGGCCCCCAACTCTAGATCATCTATGTAAATTGTGAATTGCAGTCCTAACACTGATCCCTGGGCACACCACTAGTCACTGATTGCCAGCCAGAGTAGCACTCATTTGTCTGCACTCTTTGTTTCCTGTTAGTCAACCAATCCTGTATCCATGCTAATACTTTACCCGTAATGCCGTGCAGCAGCCTCCTGTGTGGCACCTTGCTGAACGCCTTTTCAAGGTCTAGGTACACAACATCCACTGGGTCCCTGTTGTCCACCTTGGTTGTAACGTCTTTATAGAATTCCAGAAGATTTGTTAAGCTTGACATACTGTTCATGAACCTATGCTGTGTCTGCCCAAAGGGACAATTTTATTGAGATGCCTTGCTGTTTCTTCCTTGATAATAGACATGGTGGCACAGCAGTTAGCACTGCTGCCTCACAGCGCCAGAGACCCGGGTTCAAATCCCGCCTCAGGCGACTGAATGTGTGGAGTTTGTACTTTCTCCCCTTTGTCTGTGTGGGTTTCCTACGGATGCTCCGGTTTCCTCCCACAGTCCAAGGATGTGCAGGCCAGGTCAATTGGCCATGATAAATTGCCTGTAGTGTTAGGTGTAGGGGTATGGATGGGTTGTGCTTTGGCGGGTTGGTGTGGGCTTGTTGGGCTGAAGGGCCTGTTTCCACACTGTAAGTAATCCAATCAAGCATCTTCCCCACTACAGAGTTTAAGCTAACCAGTCTATAATGCCCCATCTTTTGCCTACCATACTTTTTAAACAGTAGTGTCAGATTTGCTGTTTTCCAGTCTGCTGGGACTACTCCAGAGTCCAGCAAATTTTGGAAAATTATCACCAGTGCACTTGCTATTTCTCCCGCCATCTCTTTTAGTACCCTGGGATGCATTCTGTCAGGGTCAGGAGACTTGTCTATCCTTAGCTCCATTAGCTTGCCCAACACTACCTTTTCCGTTATAATGATTGTTTCCAAGTCTTCACCTACCTCCGTCTCTTTGTCAATTACTGGCATATTATTTGTATCCTCCACTGTGAAGACCGATACAAAATACCTGTTCAATGCCTCGGCCATTTCATCATATCCAATAACTAAATGCCCCTTCTTATCCTCTAAAGGAGCAACATTTACTTTAGCCACTCTTTTTTTGTTTTATATATTCAGAGAAACGTTTGCTATCTGTCTTTATATTCTGTGCTAGTTTTTTTTTCTCATGTTCTAAGAACAAAGAACATTTATCTCACTTTTCTTTATAGGTGTTTTTGTGGCTTTCTGTTGACCTTTAAAGTGTTCGCAATCTTCTAGTTTCCCGCTGATCTTGGCCACTTTGTATGCCTTCTCTTTCAATGTGATAGCCTCCCTTCTTTCCTTAGACGCCTAAGGCAGATTACCCCTCCTCTTACAGTCTTTCCTTTTCACTGGAATATACTTTTGCTGAGCACTTTGAAAAATTGCTTTGGAAGTTCTCCACTGCTCAACTGTCTCAACATAAAATCTTTGATTCCAGTCTACTTTAGCCAAGTCTTCCTTCATTCTATTGTAGTTTCCCTTGTTTAAGCACTAGACCCTTCTATTGGACCAGATCTATGGTCGCTTTCTCCCTCGTCGGTTTCATTACATGGTGTTCAAGAAAACTATCTCGGATACACTCAACCATCTCCTCCTCAAGCCTATTTTGACCAAACTGGTTCGACCAATCTACATGTAGAGTTAAATCCCCCATGATAATTGCTGTACCATTTTTGCAGTAAACAGGCAGGAGTCTGGAAAAACACAGCAAGCCAGGCAACATCAAGAGATGCAGATGTCGACGTTTCAGGTGTAACCTTTTTCATGACCATTTACAGGCATTAGAGTCATAGAAATGTCCAGCATGAAAACAGACCCTTCAGTCCAACCTGTCCATGCTGACCAGATATCCCAACCCTATCTAATCCCACCTGCCAGCACCCGGCCCATATCCCTCCAAACTCTTCCTATTCATATACCCATCCAGATGTCTCTTAAGTGTTGCAATTGTACCAGACTTCACCACATTCTCTGGCAGCTCATTCCATACACGTACCACCCTCTGTGTGAAAGAGTTGCCCCTTAGGTCTCTTTTATATCTTTCCCCTGTGCCCTCTAGTTCTGGACTCCCCAACCCCAGAGAAAAGACTTTGTCTATTTATCCTATCCATGCCCCTCATAATTTTGTAAACTTCTATAAGGTCACCCCTCAGCCTCCGACGCTCCAGGGAAAACAGCCCCAGCCTGTTCAGCCTCTCTGTAGCTCAGATCCTCCAACCCTGGCAACATCTTTCTAAATCTTTTCTGAACCCTTTCAAGTTTCACAACATCTTTCCGATAGGAAGGAGACTAGAATTGCACGCAATATTCCAACAGTGGCCTAACCAATGTCCTGTACAGCCGCAACATGACCTCCCAACTCCTGTACTCAATACTCTGACCAATAAAGGAAAGCATACCAAATGCCTTCTTTACTTTCCTGTCTACCTGCGACTCCACTTTAAAGGAGCTATGAACCTGCACTCCAAGGTCTCTTTGTTCAGCAACATTCCCTAGGACCTTACCATTAAGTGTATAAGTCCTGCTAAGATTTGCTTTCCCAAAATGCAGCACCTCGCATTTATTTGAATTAAACTCCATCCGCCACTTCTCAGCCCATTGGCCCATCTGGTCCAGATCCTGTTGTAATCTGAGGTAACCCTCTTCGCTGTCCACTACACCTCCAATTTTGGTGTCATCTGCAAACTTACTAAGTGTACCTCTTATGCTCGCATCCAAATCATTTAAGTAAATGACAAAAAGTAGAGGGCCCAGCACTGATCCTTGTGGCAGTCCACTGGTCACAGGCCTCCAGTCTGGAAAACAACCCTCCACCACCACCCTCTGTCCTCTACCTTTGAGCCAGTTCTGTATCCAAATGGCTAGTTCTACCTGTATTCCATGAGATCTAACCTTGCTCACCATTCTCCAATGGGGAACCTTGTCGAACACTTTATTGAAGTCCATATAGATCACATCTACCACTCTGCCCTCATCAATCTTCTTTGTTACTTAGTTATTTTGTTGTTTATTTCTCTCCCCAATGTAATGATATTAGGTATGATCTGCCATTGACTTTTTCTTCTTAGAATTTCTCATTTCCACCCAAATGGATTCAACCTTATTCTCCATAGAGCCAGTATCATCACTCAGCATTGCCCTGATCTTATCCTTGAATATCAGAGCTACACCACCTCCCTGACCTTTCTGTCTGTCTTTCCAAATAGTCTGATACTCCTGGATATTTAACTCCCAGTCATGACCATCCTGTAACCATGACACCATAATGGCTACTAAATTTGTGATGATTTGTGCTATTAACTCAACAACCTTGTTACAAATGCTACGAGCATTCAAGTAAAGTGCCCTTTTTCTAGCTTTCTTACCCTCATGATTTCTAACATCTCTAATAATATCTCCTGAGTTATCCTTCCTTTTACTTCTTCTATAGTCTATCTTGAACTTAAACCCTCCTGCACACATGCTAACCTGCTTATCTCTTTATTTACCATCATACTTCCTGTCGTTTTCCCTTTCCCTTCCTTCCAACTCACTTGTTTAAAGGTCTAGTGATCACCCTATTTATCCTTTTCGTTAGATTGGTTCAGGTAGAGACTGCCCCAGCAGTACTGATCCCCTTGGTTCCAAAACTGATGCCAATGCCCCATGAAATGGAACCTGTCTTTCCCACACCACTCCGTTAGCCACATGTTTATTTCCCTAATTTTCTTATCACTAAGTGAATTTGCATGTGGCTCAGGCAGTAATCCGGAGATTATGTCCCTCAAGGATCTGTTCCTTAATTTCGTTCCTAGTGCTTGATAATCCCCAAACAGGTCCTCCTTTCTATCCTCATAACGGACGAAGAGATGGCAGATCAATTGAACAAATACTTTGAATCTTTCTTCATTAAGTAGGACACAAATAATCTTCAGGAAATACTAGGGGACAGAGGTCTGAAGGAGGAACTGAAGGAAATCTTTATTAGTCAGTAAATAGTATTGGTGAAATTGATGGGATTAAAAGATGGTAGTTCCCCAGGGCCAGATACTGTGCATCCCAGAGTATTTAAGGAAGCCCCAGAAATAGCGGAGGCATTGGTGATCATTTTCGAGCTTTCTGTAGACTCCAGAAGAGTTCCAATGAATTGGAGTGTAGCTAATGTAATCCCATTCTTTCAAAAAGGTGGGAGAGAGAAAATGGTAAATTATAGGCTGGGTTAGCCTGACATCAGTGTTGGGGAAAATGCAGTCAATTATTCAGGATGTAATAACTGAGCATTTGGAAAGCAGTGGCAGAATCAGTCCTAGTTAACATGGATTCACTAAAGAGAAATCATGCTTGATAAATCTTCTGGAATTTTTTGAAGTTGTGACAAAGGTGAATCAGTAGGTGTTTTTTTCTGGATTTTCAAAAGGCTTTTGACAAGGTTCCATACAAGAGATCAGTAAGGAAAATTAAACCTCATGGTATCAGAGGTAATTTATTGACATGGATAGAGAACTTCTTGGCAGACAGGATGCAGAGAATTGGACTAAACTGGTTCTTTTCAGAGTGGCAGGCAGTGATGAGTGGGGTACCACAGGGTTTAGTGCTGGGACCTCCGCTGTTTACAATAAATATTAATGATTTGGATGTTGTAATGGAGTGCAATATCTCCTCAATTGCAGATGACATTAAGCTGGGTGACAATGTGTGCTGTGAGGAGGATGCTAAGAGGCTGCAGAGTTACTTGGACAGACTGATGGAGTGGGCAAATACTTGGTAAGTGCAATATAATGTGGATAAATGTGAGGTTATCCACTTTGGTCAGAAAACAGGAAGGCACATTATTATCTGAATGGTAGCGAGACCTGGGTGTAATGGTGGAGCAATCACTGAAGGTTAGCAATGTAGGTGCAACAGGCAGTGAGGAAAGCTATTGGCAAGCTGGCCATAATTGGGTAGGGATGTCTTGCTACAGTTACACAAAACCTTAGTGAGGTCACATCTTGAGTATTGTGTGCAGTTTTGGTCTCCTAGTCTGAGGGAGGATTCTCTTGCTATTGAGGGAGTCCAACAGAAGTTCACCAGACTGATTTCCAGGCTTGCAGGACTGACAAATGAGGAAAGACTGGATCGACTGGGCTTGTATTCATTGGAATTTAGAAGAATGAGAGGGTATGTCATAGAAACATAAAATTGTGAGGAGACTGGTCAGGCTTGATGCCAGAACAATGTTCCTGATGTTGGGGAAGTCTAAATCATGGGATCACAGTCGAAGAATAAGGGGTAGGCCATTCAGGACTGAGATGAGGAAGAATTTCTTCACTCAAAGAATTCTCTCCCACAGGAAACTGTTGGAGCCAGTTCATTAGATATATTCAAGAGGGCTGGACATGGCTATAGTAGCTAAAGGGATCAAGAAGTATGGGGAGAAAGCAAGAATAGTATTGCTTTATTCCTGATGAAGGGCTTTTGCCCGAAATGTCGATTTCGCTGCACTTTGGATGCTGCCTGAACTGCTGTGCTTTTCCAGCACCACTGATCCAGATACTGAGATTATGTGATCAGCCATGATTGTGTTGAATGCTGGTGTAGGCTTGAAGGGCTGAATGGTCTACCCTGCACCCATTTTCTGTTTTTATGTTTTTCACCTTGTTCTTCTATCTGTTGTGGATTATTTCCACTTTGTCAACAGAAAATGATCATACATAGTTGTTTCTTTCTTTCTGCTTTTACTGAGAAATTATTTTTTAAATACTGATATTACCTTAAGAAGATCAGT
This sequence comes from Hemiscyllium ocellatum, assembly GCF_020745735.1. Taxonomy (NCBI): domain Eukaryota; kingdom Metazoa; phylum Chordata; class Chondrichthyes; order Orectolobiformes; family Hemiscylliidae; genus Hemiscyllium; species Hemiscyllium ocellatum. The sequence continues at coordinate 4,070,621 of NC_083402.1, forward strand.
ATCAATTCCATTGATTTTGGGTACAGGAACAGGAGGCAGGGAAAACAGCTTCAGTCTGAAAAGTATATTAAAGATTTTCATTTAACATACATTCAAAATACTTTATAGGATAAATCTTTCCCTTGCTCGAATTATTGTTGCTACAGTGCTTAGAACTTACAGCAAAATCATTCACCATTTTACCAATGCGTCTGTGACTTGTCTGTAACCTCTGCCAATGCAGGAATTGCTCGATGTTCCCTTTTCAGAAATTGGGAAGTCATTGTGGAGTGATTGACATGATGTTGACATGTGTAAAGTTGACCAGTGGAACATCAACTTGCTAAACCTTAACTGGGAGCTCACGGTTAAAGGAGAAGCTTGGTGTAACAGGGAAACTCAAACACTGAGCTGGGGGAATGAGTGAGTAACAGGAGAGAAGTATGTTTTAAATGGAATGGTAGGCTGCAGCTCAGGATCAGTTGTTTTAAATACTGAAACGGAAGTCTCCCAACAACAAGTGGACAAAGGCAATATATGTTAGCCTGCAGATAAGTAAGTGACGATGATGCCATTTGACTTCTGATTTATGCTGTTACCTAATTATGCTGTTATCTGAGTTGAGGTCAAGACAGGTTATTGCTGCTGATCACATTTGGACATAACAGCATCATAAAAAGAGAATTGTAAGAGCTAGGCTATTTATTCTTACAGCCTGTTCAGCAATCAACAAGATTGTGGCTCTGTTCTATTTCAACACCATCTTCATATACTATCCTCATATTCCTTAGATGAAAGGATAATAATAATTACAACATCATCCACAACAACCTCTATGTCTATAGAGATAATGTCAAGGGTTGCGAATGTTGAATATTGTTTAAAAAATGAAGGAAGGGATAGCCTTAGTAATTACTAGCTAGTAAGTCAGCCTAAATTTGGTAGTGGGCAAATTATTGGAAGAAAGTTCTGAAAAAGTCTAAACTACTGTTTGAGGAGATGTGGATGAATTAAGAAGAATCATAGATTTTTAAGGGAAGTGCATACTGAATTTTTCTGTGCCATAAAACTCAGGAAGGAGACCTAGGTGCTTCTTGATGCAACCGAGCAAGATGAGAGCTCAGAGAAAAACCCAGGGGCAGTATGATGAGTGAAGCTATCTATCAGTGAAAATTTGAAATTGTCCTGTGAAAGTATTTTTCACAAATCCAGGGCAGTGTAGTCCCAGGAAACGAAAGTGATTGACCAAAATGTGGGAAGTCACTGAGACTGTCTGAAGGGGAGCAGATTTTTACAGTTTATCAAAAGTGATGAATTGTAATCTGTTGTCAAGTTTTCATTAGGTTAGTGACCCATCATGTCACTAGTGTCTAGTTGGGGGATTACTGAAAATTCTATTGCATCTCTCTTAATTATATTTACGGTTTGATGACCTCTGTGGGATGTTTGATCACAGTTTGTTTGTCGTATTTGCTTGATGTTGATTTGAATGTTAGACTATAGAATTATAGAGATAGAAAGCACGGAAACAGACCTTTTGGTCCAATGCATCCATGCTGACCAAGTTTCCCAAACTAAACTAGTCCTAATTTCTTGCATTTAGCATGTATCCCTTTCCTCTGGCAGTTCATTCCACATACTAACCACCCTCTGTTTGAAAAAAGTTGCCCCAAGATCCCTTTTTAAGTTTTTCTCCTCTCACCTTAAAAATATGCCATCGAGTTTTGAAGTCTTCTATCTTAGAGAAAAATCTTTACAACTTACCTTATCTTTGCTCCTCATGATCTTATTAACCTTATAAGGTCACCCTTCAACCTCCTATGCTTCAGTGAAAAAAGTCCCAGACTATCCAGCCTCTCCTTATAACTGAAACATTCCAGTCTCGGCAAGATACTTGCAAATAGTTTCTGAACTCTCTCCAATTTAATAGTATTCTTTCTCTTGTAGGGCATCCTAGACTGCACACGTCACTCCAAAAATGGCCTCAGAAATCTCCTGCATAACCTCAACGTGATGTCTCAACTCCTATACTCAATGGTCTGTGCAATGAAGGCAAGCACGCTAAACGTTTCCTGAACCATCCTGTATACCTGTCCCAACTTTCAAGGAACTCTATACCTAAACCCTGAGGTGTTTCTGTTCTACGACTGTATCCAAGTCCCTACCATTAATTGTATCAGTGGGTTTTGAGCACTCAGGTTGAAGCTCTGGATGCAAGGAAACACTAACCAAAGACACATACACCAAACACCACCAAATTCATCAGCAAGGACAATATCGTCAAGCTAGTGGACTTATGCCTTACCATCCACTTCACCTTCAACAACAAAACCTACAGACAAACCAACGGAGCACGCATGGGATCTCCGATATCAGGGTTCTTAGCAGAGACAGTAATGCAGAGACTTGAACAAACAGCTCTGCCAACCATCCAACCCAAACTGTGGGTCCGCTACATGGATGACACCTTTGTCATCACTAAATGAAATAAATTTGAGGAAACCTTCAACACCATCAATAATACATTTACTGACATAAAATTCACTAAAGTGGAGGAAAACAACAACAAACTGCCATCCTTAGATGTCGCAATAGAACAAACAGCCAATGGGGAACTTCACATATTGACCAACACATACTGACCAAATACTCAACTACAGAAGCAATCATCCCAACACCCATAGACAAAGCTGCATTAAAACATTATTTCAATGAGCCACCACACACTGCAGCACTGAGGAACTACGCAGAGCAGAGGAAAATCACCAAAAAGAACGGGTACCCAATGAACATTGTCCACCAATTTCTCATCAACAAAGCCCAACAAGCAGACAAAACACATCCAGAAACCGTAGCCACTCTCCCCTACACCAAAGATACCTCGGATATGACTGCCTGACTACTCAGACCCCTTGGCGTCATGGTAGCCCACAAATCCATCAACACACTAAAACAGCAGCTAATGAACTTGAAAGACCCTTTACAGACAAAAAGCAAAACTAATGTCATTTACAAAATACTGTGCAAGGACTGTAACAAACACTACATTGGACAAACAGGCAGAAAATTAGCCATCAGGATATATGAACATCAACTAGTCAAAAAAGACATGAACAACTTTCACTAGTATCTTTACATATGGATGAGGAAGGACATCACTTTGACTGGGACAACACATTCATCCTAGGACAAGCCAAACAGAGAGACTCACAGGAATTTCTGGAAGCATGGCATTCTAACCGGAACTCTATCGACAAACACATTGACTTGGATCCCATTTACTAGCCCCTGTGAAAAAGAACAGGAAATGACATCACCACAAGAAATGGCATCACCAACCCAAGGAAACCTAAACACATAAATAGAAAGTGGGCCGTGCCACTAGTGCTTCATCTGGAGGCTCACTGATGATATTACTTAGCATGGTGACAAAATGTCTGAAAATGAACCTTCCAGCTCAGCAAGCAAACCTACATCCAGTTAATTGTATCAGTCCTGTCCTTGTTCATCTTACCAAAAGCCACATCTCGCATTTATCCAAATCATACTCTATCTGCCATTCCTTGGCCCAGTGGATCAAGATCATTTTATAATCTTAGTAACCTTCTTCACTGTTCTCTATAGCACAAATGTTGGTGTTATCCGCAAACTTACTAACCATGCCTCCTAAATTCTCATCCAAATAGTTTATCTAAATAACACTGCAAAACATCACGTGCCAACAAGTACTCCAGTCTGAAATACAACCCTCCACCACAAACTCTGTCTCCTGTCATCAAGCCCATTTTGTATTCAATTGGTAAACTCGCCTTGATTCCCATGTGATCTAACTTTACTAATCAGTCTACCATGCTGAACCTTGTACATCAATATATTAACTTGGGCTTCTAGATTACTAATCCATGACATTACTATCTGCCCAACTATGTTAACTCCTAGGTCCCTCTGTTTCTGCATACCCTTTTATAACTGTGGCATGTACAGGAGTTGGGAGGTCATGTTGCAGCTGTACAGGACATTGGTTAGGCCAATGTTGGAATATTGCATGCAATTCTGGTCTCTTTCCTATCGGAAAGATATTGTGAAACTTGAAAGGGTTCAGAAAAAATTTACAAGGCTGTTGCCAGGGTTGGAGGATCTGAGCTACAGGGAGAGGCTGAACAGGCTGGGGCTCTTTTCCCTGGAGCGTCGGAGGCTGAGGGGTGACCTTATAGAGGTTTACAAAATTATGAGGGGCATAGATAGGATAAATAGACAAACTCTTTTCCCTGGGGTCGGGGAGTCCAGAACTAGAGGGCATAGGTTTAGGGTGAGAAGGGAAAGATATCAAAGAGACCTAAGGGGCAGCTTTTTCATGCAGAGGGTAGTACGTGTATGGAATGAGCTGCCAGAGGATGTGGTGGAGGCTGGTACAATTGCAACATTTAAGAGGCATTTGGATGGGTATATGAATAGGAAGGCTTTGGAGGGATATGGGCCGGGTATTGGCAGGTGGGAGTAGATTGGGTTGGGATATCTGGTCGGCATGGACAGGTTGGACCGAAGGGTCCGTTTCCATACTATACATCTCTATGACTCACTGATTTTTATAGATGCAACACAGAAAGTATCCTATCTGGATGCATCACAGCTTGGTATGGCAACTGCTCTGCCTAAGGCCGAAAGAAATTACAGTGATTTGTGGCACAGTCCAGTCCATCACGAAAACCTGCCTCCCTTGAATTATCTCAGTCTATACTTCCTGCTAGGCAAAAGTGAGGACTGCAGATGCTGAAGATTAGAGTTGAGCGTGTGGTACTTTAAAAGCACAGTAGGTCAGGCAGCATCCAAGGAGGAGAATTGAAGTTTTGGGCAAAAGTCCTTCATCAGGTCTGAGGATGAGAGCCAAGGGGGTGGTGAGATAAATGGATGGGGGTGGGGTTGGGAGGGAAGGTAGCTGAGAGTATGATAGGTGGATGGAGGTGGGGGTAATGGTGATATGTCAGAGGGGAGGGTGGAGCAGATAGTTGGGAAGGAAGATGGACAAATAGGACAGGTCATGAAGGCGGTGCTAAGCTGGAAGGTTGTATCTGGGATAAGATGGGAGAGGGAAAATGAGGAAACTGGTGAAATCCACATTGATGCCATGGGTTTGGAGTGTCCCGAGGCGCAAGATGAGGCGTTCTTCTTTTCGCGGTGGAGTGGTTAGGGAGTGGCGATGGAGGAGGCCCAGGACCTTCATGTCCTTGGCAGAGTGGGAGGGGGACTTGAAGTGTTCAGCCACGGGGCGGTGGGGTTAGTTGGTGTGGGTGCCCCAGAGATGTTCTCTGAAGCACTCTGTGAGCGGGCATCCTGTCTCCTCAATGCAGAGGAGACTGTATCAGGAGCAACAGATACAGTAAATGACATGTGTGAAAGTGCAGGTTAAACTCTGATGGATGTGGAAGTCTCCTTTGGGGTCTTGGACAGAGATGGGGGTGGGGGGTGGTGGTGGTTTAGGCGCAAGATTTGCAATTCCTGTGGTGCCAAGGAAAGGTGCCGGGAGGGGAAGGTTGGTTGGTGGGGTATATGGACCTCTGATGAGTGAGTCGCAGAGGGAATGGTCTTTATGGAAATCGGATAGGGGTGGGGAGGGAAATATATCTCTGGTAGTGAGGTCCGTTTGTAGGTGGTGGAAATGGCAGAGGATGATGCAATGTAGGTTGTTGGATGGAAGGCAAAGACCGGAGAGGCTCTATTCTTGTTGTGGTTGGAGGCATGGGGTCTGAGGGCAAAGGTGCGGGATGTGGATGAGATGTGCTGGATGGCATTATCAACCACATGAGAGTGGGAAAATCCATTCTTTAAAGGAGGAGGCCATCTGGTTTGTTCTGTGGTGGAACTGGTCCTCCCAGGAGCAGATGTCATGGAGGCGGAGGAATTGGGAATAAGGGATCACATTTTTACAGGAGGCAGGGTGGGAGAAAGTGTAGTCCAGGTAGCTGTGGGAGTCAGTGGGTTTGTAGAAGATGTCAGTGTAGAGTCGGTCACCGTTGATGGAGATGGTGCGGTCCAGCACGGGGAGGGAGGTCTCTGAGATGGTCCAGGTGTACTTAAGGTCAGGGTGGAATGTGTTGATGAACCTTTCAGCCTCCTCATGGGAGCACAAGGTGGCACCAATGCAATAATCAATGTCACGGAGTAAAAGATGGGGAGTGGTGCTTGTGTAACTATGGAAGACAGACTGTTCCACGTAACCGACAAAGAGACAGGCATAGCTGGGGCCCATGGCTACCCCTTTCATCTGGAGGAAGTGGGAGGATTCAAAGGAGAAATTATTGAGGGTCTGGAGGAAGTGGGAGGATTTGTGTGTATCACGTGTGAGCGATCACGCTCACACAAACCCTGTCTCATGCACATGCTGTCTCTCAGACATGCATACACGTACACACACACGCACACCCTGTCACAGGCATATTGTCAGTCACACTCACACACACGCTCTATCAAACACACGCAAACACACACACACACACACACACATACCCTCTCCCTCCCTCATGCATGCACACACATATAGGTCTGTGGAGTGATTTTGCATTTGCAGATGTAGTCTATTTTGTTCAAAAAGCATACAGTCTGTAGGCAGTCAGTCCATGTGACATTTTATAAATTCCTACTTTGGAACCAGTCTGACTCAAGGTTAGAATACAGACAGACTCTAACTTCACACCTTCAATGCATTGTCTTGAGCTGTCATGTCACTTCTTTTATATAAAGCCTTTAGTTATCTCAGGAGTGTGATTTGAAAGAAGTTCTGGGATTTACATTTAATCAATTGAAACTTGCATCTCAATTCTAAGTGATTAAAGACTTCACAGCAATCTAGGTTTGTTCAATGTTTCACATCAGTTGTATGATACTTTGCTCTTTTACTATAAGTTCTGTGTGCTATGATCCTGCCCCACGAGCTACCTGACAAAGGAGCAGCGCTCCAAAAGCTTGTACTTCCAAATAAACCTATTGGACTGTATTCTGGTGTTGGTTTTGTTTTAACTTTTGTCCACCCCAGTCCAACACTGGCACCTCCACGACAGAGAGTCAGCACATATGATGAGTCAAAGAGTACTTTTGTTCCTGTTAAATTATTTAAATGAAGACATTGAACACGAATCTCTGATTATGGTGTATCATCTGTCACTCTTACATCACACCTACCGTGGGCTCTTAGCAAATAGGATTAATAGTATCATCAAGGCCGTGCCCAGGAAACCAAGGACCAGGATTAGCCTGAACAAGATTCCTGACTCTGTAAGATAAAACAAATAGAAATCCAACATTAGAAAGTTATGTGGTGATTTGTCTGTCTGTGGGAGAGATGGTGCCCTCGTGGTATTATCGCTAAGCTATTAATCTAGAAATTCAGCTCATGTTCTGGGGACCTGGGTTAAAATCCTGCAATGTCAGATGGTGGAATTTGAATTTAAGCTATCCCACCCATAGGACACAGAATTCTCTTTTATAGAAATTTTGGACTGGGGATGTGGTGGGGGGGTCCATCTGTCCACAATTGGGGAGACCATGGTTTGGTTTCTTCGAGTCCATCTCTCTTATTTTATTCTCAACTGGAGACAAGGGCTTGATGTAAGGGATGGTAATGTGGCTTAGTGTTTTAAAGCATCTACTTTGTAAACAGGCAATATTGAGTTCAAATCTCTGTAGTGCCTTGCTTCAAAAGTAGCCTTTTAATGAAGTTGATGAGTGAAAGTAGCCACGTCAACATTCATTGCTTTATTGGTGAGGCCACAGCTAAAGTAATGTGTTCAGTTCTGGAATGCAGATTATAGGAGGGATGTGATTGTACTGGAGAGGGTGGATGGGATATTTACCAGGATGTGCTTAGGCTGGAGAGTTTTAATTATCAACAGAGACTGGACAGACCTGGGATTGTTTTCCTTAGAGCACAGGAGCTTGAGAGAGAACATGATTGAGATGTATGAAATTATAAGGGGCATAGATAAGGTAGATAGGAAGAAACTTTTCACATTGATTTAAGGATCAATGACTAGGGGACATGGATTTAAGATAAGGGATAGGAGGTGAAAGGAGATGAGAGGAAAACCTTTTTATCACCCAGAGAGTGGTGGGAATCTGGAACTCACTGCCTGTAAAAATGGTAGAGGCAGAAATCCTCAGAACATTTTAGAAGTATTTAGATGTGCACTTGTGATGCCAAGACATACAAGGCTATGAGCTAACGATGGAAAAATGAGATTAGAAGAGTTAGGTGGTTGTTTTTGTCAACAGATATGATGGGCCAAAAGGCCTTTCCATTTGCTGTAGATTGCTATTACTCTATACAAAAAGGATTATATACAAAACATTAGGACATTTTTTCAAGCAGCATCTTATTTACCAAACTATCAATCTCCTGTGATGTTCCTGATGGTTTTACAAAAACTGGGATTTATACTGGATAGCAATGCTCATTTATCAGCGTCACTAAAGCCTACAGCTAGACGCAAAAGGTGCAGCGAACTCAATAATATCTATTAAAGGGCAATTTGATAATTATTTGAAGAAGAGCAAGCAGAGGGCCAGGGTTAAACAGATAGCTCTTGGAGAGAGCTGGCAGAGACAGTAGGCATAACTTTCTGACATGCAGTCTAAGTTTAGAGTCTGGCAAGACATTGAATGCCACTTCACTTTGGATGGGATTGGTTTATCTCACTCCATTACACAGTGCTCAGCTCATTAAATTTGCATGCAAGAGGAACATGCACAGCTTGTGACATAGGCGGGCGGGAAGCTTACACTCTTCCAAGGGTTGAATGTCTTGGGGCATTATTTAAGGGGTGCCCAGACAGACACCATCGCCCTGCAAACCAGGTGAATCACTTGGGCATCTGGAGTGAGCATTACAGTGAAACATTCTGGCACTGCCATCTTTCCTCAGGGGTCAACCTGTCCCTATCGCAGACAGACTTCCACCCTGGGCAGCCTTCTTGATCTGTGCCTCTTACAATCCATCTTCCTTCCCTTGGTCATCCTTTGTGACCCATGCAATGTAGATTTACCAGCCCTTGATCTCAATCATGGCCTGACATAATCACATTCTCCTCAAAGAGGGCAAAGCAGCATACACACTTGTTGCACATCTCGTGCATAATTAGGGATTAGAATGCACGTACCCCTCACACATTGAGAACTCTGTTGAGAAGCAGAACTTAATTCTGGTGAGCTGGCTTTTTAATGAGCAGGTATGAGATGCAAATGCATACAAAAGGGCCTCCCAGGAATCTTAACCAAACATTTAAAGGTCAGAGAACTTAATTGCAAACATACATTCTTGCCTCCCCAGAGGGCAATTAAGAGTCACCCACATTCCTATGGGCCAAACCAGGTAAGGATGGCAGTTTATGGACGGCACGGTGGCACAGTGGCTAGCACTGCTGCCTCACAGCGCCATAGACCTGGGTTCAATTCCCACCTCAGGTGACTGACGGTGTGGAGTTTGCACATTCTCCACGTGTCTGCGTGGGTTTCCTCCCATAGTCCCAAGATGTGCAGGTTAGGTGAATTGGCCATGCTAAATTGCCCAGAGTGTTAGGTGAAAGGGTAAGTGTAGGGGTATGGGTGGGTTGTGCTTCGTCGGGTCAGTGTGGACTTGTTGGGCCGAAGGGCCTGTTTCCACACTGTAGGTAATCTAATCTAATTTCTAGAGAACCAGAAGAGTTTTTCAACAATTGGCAATGGTTTCAAGTTCATCATTAGACTCATTATCCCAGATTTTTTTATGAATTCAAATTTCACTATCTACTATGGCAGGATTTGAACCCAGATTCCTGCAACATTACCTGAGTCTGGATTAACAGGTCAGTGATAATACCACTAAGCCATCACCTGTATCTATTGATCTTCAGCCTCTTGTACAGCAAAGCTCCCCATCCTGCCTTGCTTCCTCTTTAGGGGAACAGGACAAGTTTCTACTCAATGGTTTGAAATGTCTCCTTGTACATTGTGTCAACAGCCAATGCAGCTTTAAGATAGCCCTAGGTTGTCTGGTCTGCGTACTGTGAGAAGAGTACTAGAAGTTGGGACTGGGGTAATGCTATGAGGATTAGAGGACCGGAGGCCATTTCAACTAAGAAGAAGGTTGTGTAATTTTGAGTGGACAGTCTGAGGAACAAGAAGGCGGTTGAATTTTATACCAAACACTATCTGGCAGACTGAGCAGATCTACACCAGGGCAACTCGACCCAAGTTGTTGTTAATCTCTTTCCCACTGGCAAACTCTGAGCTTTCATCTCAGCTCAGGTCCAGTTCAGTCTGCTCCATAATGTGCTCCCAGTCCCTTTGAGAATCAGACAACCCACTGTGTACCTTGTTGCCACTCAGTTAATGATGGACCAACTCACTTTAATTTGTTTAAAATGGGAAGGAAGCTCAGCACTTGACAATATTTTAGAAGTAAGAAAGTTTTGAATTGTTAAAGGTTGAGATGGAGAGGATTTTGTTAATTTTCTGATTCAGTATGTGGATGTACCTACTCGAGAAGGAGCAAAACTTGACTCACTGTTGGGAAATAAGGCAGGGCAGGCGACTGAGGTGTCAGTGGGGGAGCACTTTGGGGCCAGCGACCATAATTTTATTCGTTTTAAAATAGTGTTGGAAAAGGATAGACCAGATCTAAAAGTTGAAGTTCTACATTGGAGAAAGGCCAATTTTGACAGTATTAGGCAAGAACTTTCAAAAGCTGTTTGGAGGCAGATGTTTGCAGGTGAAGGAATGGCTGGAAAATGGGAAGCCTTCAGAAATGAGATAACAAGAATCCAGAGAAAGTATATTCTTGTCAGGGTGAAAGGAAAGGCTGGTAGGTATAGGGAATGCTGGATGACTAAAGAAATTGAGGGTTTAGTTAAGAAAAAGGAAGCATATGTCAGGTATAGACAGGATAGATCAAGTGAATCCTTAGAAGAGTATAAAGGAAGTAGGAGTATACTTAAGAGGGAAATCTGGAGGGCAAAAAGGGGACATGAGATAGCTTTGGCAAATAGAATTAAGGAGAATCCAAAGGGTTTTTACAAATATATTAACAACAAAAGGGTAACTAGGGAGAGAATAGGGCCCCTCAAAGATCAGCAAAGCGGCCATTGTGTGGAGCTGCAGAAAATGGGGGAGATACTAAATGAATATATTGCATCAGTATTTACTGTGGAAAAGGAAATGGAAGATATTGACTGTAGGGAAATAGATGGTGATATCTTGCAAAATGTCCAGAATACAGAGGAGGAAGTGCTGGATGTCGTGAAAGGGTTAATGATGGATAAATCCCCAGGACCTGATCAGGTGTACCCGAGAACTCTGTGGGAAACTGAAGAAGTGATTGCTGGGCCTCTTGCTGAGATATTTGTATCATCGATAGTCGCAGGTGAGGTGCCGGAGGACTGGAAGTTGGCTAATGTGGTGCCACTGTTTAAGAAGGGTGGTAAGGACAAGCCAGTGAACCTGACCTAGGTGGTGGGCAAGTTGTTGGAGGGAATCCTGAGGGACAGGATGTACATGTATTTGGAAAGGCAAGGACTGATTAGGGATAGTCAACATGGCTTTGTGCATGGGAAATCATGTCTCACTAACTTGATTGGGTGTTTTGAAGAAGTAACAAAGAAGATTGATGAGGGCAGAGCAGTAGATGTGATCTGTATGGACTTCAGTAAGGCGTTCGGCAAAGTCCCCATTGGAGACTGATTAGCAAGGTTAGATCTCATGGAATACAGGGAGAACTAGCCATTTGGGTTCAGAACTGGCTCAAAGGTAGAAGACAGAGGGTGCTGGTGGAGGGTTGTTTTTCAGACTGGTGGCCTGTGACCAGTGGAGTACCACACGGATCAGTGCTGGGTTCTCTACTTTTTGTCATTTACATAAATGATTTGGATGCGAGCATAAGAGGTACAGTTAGTAAGTTTGCAGATGACACCAAAATTGGAGGTGTAGTGGACAGCAAAGAGGGTTACCTCAGATTACAACAGGATCTGGGCCAGATGGACCAATGGGCTGAGAGGTGGCAGATGGAGTTTCATACAGATAAATGCGAGGTGCTGCATTTTGGGAAAGCAAATCTTAGCAGGACTTATACACTTAATGGTAAGGTTCTAGGGAGCGTTGCTGAACAAAGAGACCTTGGAGTGCAGGTTCATAGCTTCTTGAAAGTGGAGTCGCAGGTAGATAGGATAGTGAAGGCAGTGTTTGGTATGCTTTCCTTTATTAGTCAGAGTATTGAGTACAGGAGTTGGGAGGTCATGTTGCGGCAGTACAGGACATTGGTGAGGCCACTGTTGGAATATAGCGTGCAATTCTGGTCTCCTTCCTATCGGAAAGACGTTGTGAAACTTGAAAGGGTTCAGAAAAGACTTAGAAGGATGTTGCCAGGGTTGGAGGATTTGAGCTACAGAACAGGCTGGGGCTGTTCTCCCTGGAGGTTTACAAAATTATAAATAGACAAAGTCTTTTCCCTGGGGTCAGGAAGTCCAGAACTAGAGGGTATAGGTTTAGGGTGAGATGGGAATGATATAAAAGAGACCTAAGGGGCAACTTTTTCACGCAGAGGGTGGTACGTGTATGCAATGAGCTGCCAGAGGATATGGTGGAGGCTGGTTCAGCTGCAACATTTAAGAGGCATTTGGATGGGTATATGAATAGGAAGGGTTTGGAGCGATATGGGCCGGGTGCTGGCAGGTGGGACTAGATTGGGTTGGAATATCTGGTTGGCATGGACGGGTTGGACCGAAGGGTCTATTTCCATGCTGTACATCTCTATGCTCTATGACTGTAACTCCCAAACTTCTAATCAAGTAAAATAAATGAATAAAACAATTGTTACCGACTAATGACTGATTTGAGGGGACATAAGACACAGGAACAGAAGTGGGCCATTCAGTCTCTCATGTCTGCTGCACCACTCAATTGGATCATGGCTGACCTGACAATTGTCAACTCCTCCTTCCTAGCTTTTTCCCATAGCTCTTGATTCATTTCCTGTTAAAGGATTGTCTATTTCAGCCTTGATTATATTTAACAGCCCAATCTTTACAACCTTCTGTGATTCCACAAATTCATTACCTTCTGTGAGAATAAATTCCTCATATCTGTCTTAAATGTGTGATCCCTAATTCTGACATGATGCTGTCTGGTCCTACACACTCTCACAGGAGGAAACTAACTTTCCACACCTACACTGCCAAATCTCCTAAGAATATTGTATGTTTCAAAAAGGTTTCCGCCTCACCTCCTTAATTTCTCTTCATAATAAAGTCCCTCTATACCCATAATCAATCTTGTGACTCATCCCTGGACTGCCTCAAATGCCAATAGATTTGGTTCTGAATAACGCGATAATTCCGTTCACTTGCAATCTCGATTTATAGGAAAAACACGCAATAGTCATGCCATTTAAACTAAAGGGATCAGCATTGTGTTATAGTCAATACAGGTAAGGAAAGTTCAGATTCTACAAATAACAATTTAAATTTTTGAATTTGCATTGAAGAAACATGCATTATAGCAGAACAGACTGTTTATCTTTTCTTAGAAAAGATTCCCAAAATAGTTAGGGTATTCTGTGGTCTGACTATTACCTTGTATAGTTTTAAGAAACCTCCCTATTTTTATATTTCATTCTGTTTGAAATAAACACTACCTAGCTTAGCTCAGCTTCAATGATCTGACAATTTGACACTACTGCACACAAAAAAATCTTTGGACGATAGAATTTGTTTACAGGTTTAGTAGTAATTTATAATTAATTATAAATTGTTCAGCATGCCTGTCAGAGAATATAAACAACTGTTGCTCTCACCTTCTGCCAATCGGGGTGCAGGAATGAAGACATACACCAAGTCACTGAACTCACTAAAATCTCCATTGGCAATCTGTTTACATCGGAGTCTGATCTCATAACCCTTGCCAGTACTGAGTGCATAAACTGGATGAGAGGTTGAAAAGGCCTCAATCTGTCACATGAAAGGAAACAAGTTCAGTTAATAGCAATCAAACATTGAATAATAAAGGTCAAGAGGCACCTTACAGGGCAGATGGCAAGGGGGCCTGCTCTGATAGTCAGGAAATGCTTATTACAGTCATGGTCCTCTGACTCTGGAAGGAGACTATTCCCAAAGAAGTCTTTAATCAGGACAGCTGTCAATTGGGATATGCTGAAGCTTGGTCTCTAATCAACAGAGACAATTTCAAAGATCTCTATTTGTACCTCTCTGAGGTTTACTTAGGTTTGGGCAAGCAGCACTCTGCACAGCCAAAATGCAACATATTTTTCAGCTGAGGTGTACTTCATGCTACTTGAAGCACAGTTTTTTATTGGCAAAGTACTATGGATGCTGGAAATCTGAAACAACACAGAATGCTGGAGAAATTCAGCACGTCTGGCAGCATGTGTGGAGAGGGAAACAGAAGTAACATTTCGAGATTGGTATGTCTCTTCTTCAGTTCTCAGACTTCTCCAGCATTGCCTGTGCTTGTTTTAGCTTATTGTACCATAATCTTACTCAGCATTTACACAGAATTACTTATTCTTTAAATTCATCCATGGCATGTTGGCATCACTGGCTGAAATGGAATTTATTGCCCATCCCTAGTTGCCCTTGAGAATGTGCTGTCTTGAACTACTGCAGTCCAGGTGCTTTAAGTAGACCCACAATGCCAGTAGAGAGGGAATCCCAGGATTTTAGCCCAAGACAGTGATGGTGAGTCGCTTGGTGGGGAACTGGGTGGAGGAAGGGTGTTTTTCTGTGTTAAGCTGAAAGAAAAATCATAACTGAAGGTATTTAAACATACCGAGTCCCAATGGTTACTCTCGCTGGCTTTATATTGTATCTCATACTTGAGAGATATCCATCCATTCCTAATATCAGCAGTAGGTGGCGCTTCCCACAAAACCTGGATGTCAGCGAGCAGCCCTGACTGACTGATATTCAGCAGAGTCCAGTTCAGTGCAATCGGAGGATCAGGTTTCACTGCCAAGAAGAGGGGGAAAAAGATTAATCAAATAATCTGATTTGAGAAACTCACCAAAACCTCCTTGATTTCTTCTTGACATCTGTATTTCCAAAGCCCTTTTGACAACTTTCTCAACCTGTACTGATCGGTTTGATGAAGTCATAGAGTCCTACAGTACGGAGACAGGCCCTTTGGTCCCAGCTGGTACGTGCCAACCAAAATATCCATCCACGCTAACCCCAATTCCCTACAGTTGGGCCATATCCTTCTAAACCTTTCCTATCCATGAATTTTAAAGGCCTTTTAAATGTTGTTAATGTACCCGTCTCAGTTACATCCACTGGCAGCTCATCCCATATGCATACTATCCTCTGTATAAAGAAAGTTGCCCCTCAGGTTCCTTTTTATTCTTTCCCCTCTAACCTGTCCCTCTGTCCTCTAGTCCTCAATTCCCCAACCCTGGGAAAAAGACTGAGTGCATTCATCCTATCCATGCCTGTCATGATCTCATACACTGCTATAAGACTCCCCCCTCAATCTCCTATGCTGTAAAAAGCTTGTACAACCTCCCAAAAACTCATACTCTTAAGTCCTGGCAACTTCATTTTAAATTTCTTCTGTACTCTTTCCAGTTTGATAAAATCCTTTCTATAGCAAGGTGACCGAAACTGAACACAATACCTCAAGTGCGGCCTCATCAACGTCCTGTATAACTACAACATAACTTCTCAAAGCCTTGACTGATGAAGGTCAGTGTGCCAAAAGCCTTTGACACTGCCCTGTCTACCGTGACTCCCCTTTCAGAGAAGTGTGCACATGAACTCCATGGTCCCTCTGTTCCACTACACTCCTTAAGGTCCTACCATTCACCACAAAACTCCTAAACTTGATTTGACTTTCCAAAATGCAACACCTCCCTATTATCTAAATTAAACTCCATTTGCCATTTCTTGGCTTACTTCCTCAGCTGATTAAGGTCCTGCTGCAATTTCTGATAACCTTCCTCACTGTCCACAATACCTTCTATTTTCATGTCACCTGTTAACTTACTAACCATGCCTTGTTCATTTTCATCCAAATCATTGATATAGATAACAAACAGCAATGGGCCCAGCACCAACCCTTGAGGCACTCCACGAGTCACAGGCCTCCAGTCCGGCAAGCATTCTTCCACTATTATTCTCTGCTTCCTATCATAAAGCCAATTGTATATCCAATTTTGTTACCTCCCCCAGGATTCCATGTGATCTAACCTTCCAGAGCACCTAATCAAAGCCTTACTGAAATCCATATAGACTACATCTACCACCCTGCCCTCATCAACCTTCTGGGTCACTTCATCAAAGAACTCTAAAGGTTTGGGAGGCATGGTCTCCCATCCACAAAGCCATGTTGACTATTCCTAATCAAACCCTGTCTTTCCAAATGCATGTATATCTTATCTGTCAGAATCTTCTGAACTAACTTACCCACCACAGATGTTAGGCTTACTGGTCTCTAGTTCCCAGGTTTTTCTTTGCAGCCCTTCTTGAATAAGGGCGCAACGTTCACTATCCTCCAGTTTTCCAAGATTTTACCTGTGGCTAATGATGGTGCAAAAATATCAGCTAGGACCCCTATAATTTCTTCTTCAGCCTCTTGCAGTGTCCTTGGATATATCTGGTTAGGACCAAGAGATTTACCCACCTTCATACATTTCAATAGATCCAACACCTTCTCTAATGTGTTATGAACTGTCCCCAAGATATTACCACTAACTTCCCCAAGATCCCAAATCTTCATGTCTTTCTCCATGATAAACACAGAGGAGAAATATTTCACTGAAGGCCTCCCTCTCCATAACTAATTTAAAATTAATAGAGTTATGGTCTCTGATCCCAAAGTGCTCCCCCACTCTCACCTCCATGATCTGCTCTGTCGCCCAAGAGTAGGTTGAGTTTTTGCCCCTTCCTGAGTAGGACTCTCTATATACTGCTTGAGGAAACATTCCTGAACATATTTAAATAATTGCACTCCATTTGAGCTCTTAACATAGACAGCGATGAAGAAAATTAAAATCCTCTACTATGACTACCTTATTGCTCCTGCTAGTCTGCCTGTCTCCTTGCATATTTGTTCCTGTTATTCCCGTTGACTATTTGGGGGCCTAAAGTACAACCCCAACAACATCACCATCCCCTTCCTATTTCTTAGCTGCACCCACAAATCCTCACTGGATGATTCTTCAGTTATGTCATCTCTGATTACTGCTGTAATACTCGTCTTAATCAAAAATGCAACTCCCCCTCCCTTCTTTCCACCAGCTCTGTCCTCCTAAAACATCTGTACTCTGGTACATTAAGCTGTCAGTCCTGTCCCTCCCTTAGACATGTTTCTGTAATGGATATCCCAGTCCCATGTACCGAAACACGCCTTGAGTTCATCGGTCTTACCTGTCAGCCCTCTCGCATTGAAATAGATGTAATTTAATCTAATAAGTATTCCTTGCTCCTTGTCCTGTTCCAGCCTGACCTGTCTCTTCACTTTACTATGTTTGAAAGCTCATTGGCCTGACACATTAAACTCTGTTTCTCTCCAGACCTGCTAACATTTTCCAGCGTATTTTGTTATAATTTCAGATTCTCAGCATCTGCAGTATGTAATTTTTGTATTACTGTATTCGATCATTTGTGCACAGATACCTTACAGTGTTGAACTCCCTTTAGAATTGTTTCCTTTAATTTGTCTTTGTTCTGCTGCCAAATTAATCACTTCACACTCCCTGCAGCAAATGCGACCTGCCACTCATCCATCCATTCCACTAGCCTTCTGTTAACTTCCATAGCTATTCATCTCATAATTTACAGTACTTACAAGTTTTGTGTCACCCACAAATATTGCACGCCGTACAAGTGTAATTTAAGTCGAGACCAAGAAAAGTGCCCAGGGGAAACCCGACTATAACCCCTCCCCAGAAATAAAGGCAATCATTCGTCATGAATGGTTTCTGTCATTTGAATAATTTAATGTCCATGCTGTCTGTGTCCATTTTATTTCACAATTTGAAGGTTGCTAACAAGTCCAGTTGTGGCACTTTATCAAACCCCATAAAACATGGCACATTACAGCAAGGTACAGGCCCTTCAGCCCTCAATATTGCGCTGACCTGTGGAACTAATCTGAAGCCCATCTATTCTACACTGTTCCATTTTCATCCATATGTTTATCCAATGATCATTTGGCGAATCTATTACTGTTGCAGGCATGTGGAACAGTATACACTTCCTCAGAATTGCCCTCAGAAACACTCTGTTACCTCATCAAAAGCTGAATGAAATGAATTAAACATGAATGAAGAAGCAGAATATTGCAGAAGCTGAAAATTTGAAATAAAAACAGAAAATGCTGGAAACACTCAGCAGGACTGGTAATGTCATGGAACGATAAACAGAGTCAACAAACTGACCTGTCACCTAAGCTAATTTTTTTTTAAAACAGACCATTTGGCTCTACATGTCCACACCAACTGTCCGAAGTGTAACCCACCCAGACCCATTCTGCAAAGAACTTGCAAACTCCACACAGTCACCTGAGGCTGGGATCAAACCCGGGTCCCTGGCATTGTGAGGCAGCAGTGCTAACCACCCATAATACTGGATGTACAAATATTGCAAAAGATTATGGAGACTAGAGGGAGAGGTTGAATAGAATAATTTAAGGAATTGAATTAAGAAACAGGAAGTAGATCTTATAGATGTAATGAGCTTGAAAAGGGCATTGCTGGACAGACTAGATGCTGGGAGGATATTTCCCCTAGTTTGGAAATCTCGAACCAGGGACACAGTCTCAGGACATGATAGAGTAGGCCATTTAGGACTGAGATAAGGAAATATATTTTCACTCAGAGAGTAGTAGTGAATCTGTGGAATTTACTTCCACAAAAAACTCTGGAAGCCAGGTCAATGAATATATTCAAGAAAGAGATTGATTTTCTTTTAGGTATTAAAGGCATCAGTGGAGAAAAAGTGCAAATATCTTATTAAGGCAAAGGATTAGCCATGATCATACTGAATGGTGGAGCAGGCCAAATGGCCTACTTCTGCTAGTGGTTTCTATCAGGAAATGTGGAAAAGAAGCCAGAAAAAGCTTCACGTTCATTGTAATTGTGGGTATGTTCGCTGAGCTGGGAAGTTATCTAGGTGACACCTTCAATGCTTTGGAGCCTCCTGTGAAATACTGCGGTACTGTCTCTGCTGGAATTTATTTGGTTCTGTTCCTGCTGCTTCCAGTTGCTGGTTTTGGTTCATTGTAGTGGCCGGTAAATTGAGTATCAGTCTATATGTTTGTTGGTGGAGTCTGTGGATGAGTGCCACGCTTCTAAAAATTCTCTGGCCACCCTCTATTTAGCTTGTCCTATGATCATTGCATTGTCCCAGTCAAATTTGTGGTCCTTGTCATCCATGTGTCTGGCTACTAAGGACAGGTGGTTGTGGCATTTAGTGGCTATTTGATGTTCATGAATGCGGATTGCTAGTTGTCTGCCTGGTTGCCCTACAAATAGTGTTTCGTGCAGTCATTACACAGAATCTTGTAAATTACGTTTCTCTTGCACATGATGGATATAGAATCTTTTGTCCTGATGAATTGTTGTCTGAGTGTGGTTGTCAATTTATAAGCTGTCTTGAGTCCGATTGGTCAGAGCAGTCTGACAGTTGGTTCTGAGAATCTTTTAATGTAATATAGCGTGGTTAGTGTATGAGGTCATGGCATGTCCTTGTTGCGTTGTTTGCAGGGATGAATTTGCAGGGAATCTGTCTTGGCAAAGTTTCTGTAGAGGTGTTCTTCTTCTCTTCGTAGACTGGGAGTGCTGCAGTGTGTTGTAGCCCTATTGAACAGGGTATTAATGAAGCTCCTGTTGTGTGTGTGTTTGGGTGGTTGCTGTTATAGTTCAGGATCTGGTCCAAGTGGGTGGCTTTTCTGTGCACTTTTGTGATGCATTCACCATTCAACGTTCTTTCTACATCACATCGAGGAATGGGAGTTGATTGTTGGTTTCCTCCTCTCTCGCAAATCTGATCCCTGAGAGCACTGTGTTGATAATCCAGTATGTTCTTATTGATAGGTTCCCCATCGTGTTGTCTGTTCTGTTTGTCCAGGAGGTTGGCTATTGTCTCTGTGGCTAGAGTTTTGTTAATTCAAGTGAACAGTGCCATTACATGGAATAAGATCATTGTTTCATTTTTGTCTATATTTACATTCTTGATGTTGTCTAGGAATTCCTGTGATGATTGTATGGATTGTTTGAATCCACTGATAAGATGTTCCAGTTTTTGTTGAATTCTTTGCCAGTTTCTGTGAGGGAGTTCCTGGGGTTGCTGCAATGGATCTAAGTAGTATGTGTGGTTTGTGTACCTTGGGTAATCTGTAATGTCTTGTGTTGTTGTTGTTTACTGGTTTCATCCTTTTAGGTCAATCCTGGTTATCAAGGTAAAAATCAACGAGGTAAAATCCCTCTGTTCCAATCCCAACCTCACCATCAAGCCAGCAGATAAAGGGGGCGCAGTGGTAGTCTGGCGCACTGACCTCCACACCGCTGAAGCCAAACGCCAACTCGAGGACACCTCTTCCTACTGCCCCCTCGACCATGACCCCACCCCCCTATCACCAAACCATCATCTCCCAGACCATACAGAACCTCATCACCTCAGGAGATCTCCCACCCACAGCTTCCAACCTCATAGTCCGGGAACCCTGCACTGCCCGGTTCTACCTCCTTCCCAAGATCCACAAGCCTGACCACCCTGGCCGACCCATTGTCTCAGCATGCTCCTGCCCCACTGAACTCGTCTCTACCTACCTCGACACTGTCCTATCCCCCTAGTCCAGGAACTCCCCACATACGTTCGAGACACCACCCTCGCCCTCCACCTCCTCCAAGACTTCCGTTTCCCCAGCCCCCAACGCCTCATCTTCACCATGGATATCCAATCCCTCTACACCTCCATCCGCCATGACCAGGGCCTCCAAGCCCTCCGTTTTTTCCTCTCCAGACATCCCCAACAGTACCCTTCCACCGACACTCTCATTCGTTTGGCCGAACTGGTCCTCACCCTTAACAATTTCTCCTTTGAATCCTCCCACTTCCTCCAGACCAAAGGGGTAGCCATGGGCACACGTATAGGACCCAGCTATGCCTGTCTCTTTGTTGGCTACGTAGAACAGTTGATCTTCCATAATTACACCGGCACCACTCCCCACCTCTTCCTCCGCTACATTGATGACTGCATTGGCGCCACCTCGTGCTCCCGCGAGGAGGTTGAGCAATCCATCAACTTCACCAACACATTCCACCCTGACCTTAAATTTACCTGGACCATCTCTAACACCTCCCTCCCCTTCCTGGACCTCTCCATCTCCATTAATGACGACCAACTTGACACTGACATTTTTTACAAACCCACCAACTCCCACAGCTACCTGGATTACACCTCTTCCCACCCTATGTCTTGCAAAAATGCCATCCCGTATTCCCAATTCCTCCTCCTCCGCCGTATCTGCTCCCAGGAGGACCAGTTCCACCATAGAACACACCAGATGGCCTCCTTCTTTAGAGACCGCAATTTCCCTTCCCACGTGGTTCAAGATGCCCTCCAACGCATCTCGTCCACATCCCGCACCTCGGCCCTCAGACCCCACCCCTCCAACCGTAACAAGGACAGAACGCTCCTGGTGCTCACCTTCTACCCTACAAACTTTCGCATAAACCAAATCATTCAACGACATTTCCGCCACCTCCAAAAAGACCCCACCACTAGGGATATATTTCCCTCCTCACCCCTTTCCGCCTTCCGCAAAGACCGTTCCCTCCGTGACTACCTGGTCAGGTCCACACCCCCCTACAACCCACCCTCCCATCCTGGCACTTTCCCCTGCCACCGCAGGAACTGTAAAACCTGTGCCCACACCTCCTCCCTCACCTCTATCCAAGGCCCCAAAGGAGCCTTCCACATCCATCAAAGTTTTACCTGTACATCCACTAATATCATTTATTGTATCCGTTGCTCCTGATGCAGTCTCCTCTACATTGCGGAGACTGGGCGCCTCCTAGCAGAGCGCTTTAGGGAACATCTCCGAGACACCCGCACCAATCAACCACACCACCCCATGGCCCAAATTTCAACTCCCCCTCCCACTCTGCCGAGGACATGGAGGTCCTGGGCCTCCTTCACCGCCGCTCCCTCACCACCAGACGCCTGGAGGAAGAACGCCTCATCTTCCGTCTCGGAACACTTCAACCCCAGGGCATCAATGTAGACTTCAACAGTTTTCCTCATTTCCCCTTCCCCCACCTCACCCTAGTTCCAAACTTCCAGCTCAGCACTGTCCCCATGACTTGTCCGACCTGCCTATCTCCTTTTCCACCTATCCACTCCACCTTCTCCCCCCTGACCTATCACCTTCATCCCCTCCCCCACTCACCCATTGTACTCCATGCTACTTTCTCCCCACCCCCACCCTCCTCGAGCTTATACCTCCACGCTTCAGGCTCACTGCCTTTATTCCTGATGAAGGGCTTTTGCCCGAAACGTCAATTTCGCTGCACTTTGGATGCTGCCTGAACTGCTGTGCTCTTCCAGCACCACTGATCTAGAATCCTGGTTATCAGCCAACACCAGGTTTAGTCCAGCATGTTTATTTGGAAGTACTAGCTTTCCTTCATCAGGTGGTTGTGGAGTATAAGATTGTAAGACACAGAATTTATAGTAGAAGTTTACAGTGTGATGTAACTGAAATTATATTTTGAAAAAGACCTGGATTGTTTGTTAAGTCACTCATCTTTTAGAATGACCATGTTGGTTTCACTTCTTTAATATATAAATTCCAAAACTTTTTTTAAAGTTACATCCTCAAATGAACTTTAACAATTGGTGTCATGTTGGCCCAGATAATGCATTGAAGGTGTGAACTGCCCTGTTCATTGTTAAAAGTTCACTTGAGAATGTAACTTTTAAAAAAGTTTTTCAATTTACATATGAAAGAACTGAAACCAACATGGTCATTCTAAAAGATGAGCGACTTAACAAACAATCCAGGTCTTTTTTCAATATATGACTTCAGTTACATCACACTGTAAACTTTTGCTATAAGTTCTGTCTTACAATCTTATACTCCACAACCACCTGATGAAGGAGCAGTGCTCTGAAAGTGCTTCCAAATAAATCTGTTGGACGATAACCTGGTGTTGTGTGATTTTTAACTTTTTACACCCCAATCCAACACCAGCATCTCCAAATCATGGTTATCAGCCGGTTTTTTTTGTTGGTTCCATAGTGTGGTGTTTATTCTATTGGTTAGCAGTGGTGTGGGGTCACACTCGCTCTGTAAGTAGGTGTTGATATCTGCAAGTAGTTTCTCTGCTTTCTGAATATATTTGGTTTTGTCCATAGTTCTTGGAGGTGATGGTGAATAAAATGGGGGGAAAGCTTTAAGATAAAAAGAGAAAATGCTGGAGAAACTCAGCAGTTCTGGCATTACCTAACTCTGAGGAGTTTTTGGATTCAAATTTTAACTCTGTTTCTCTCTCCACAGAGTTTCTCTAGCACTTTCTATCTTTATTTCAGATTTCGAGCACCTGCAGGACTTTATTTTCACTTGAGGACTTTAAGAACAAAGTTGCAGCAGATAAAGAAATTATGGATTATCTTTGGATTTTGGAAAAGAGTGGAACAGTGCATAGGTTTAGCAAATACAGTGCTTTAAGAGCTGACTATGGCATCATTAAACTATTTATTCACAGTATTCTTTCACATCTGCATTCATTGGAGTTGAAGAAGGGTTTTTTTAAAAATTCATTCGTGGGATATTTGTGTCACTGGCTGGCTAACACATATTGCCCGTCCCTAGTTGTCCTTGAGATTTAGGGGGATAAACCAGGCTGAGACGGTGAGAGTGAATGGGTTTGGTTAAGTAAATCAGTAGCTGCAGGAATGCATAGGTGGACAGAGGCTCAAAGGCTCTGATTGAGATATGATTTAAGTGCAGTTGTAAGTGAATTGAGAGATATTGCTGTGATAGCACGTTTCTTATTGACAGCCCTGGTTTTATTAAAATTGGGGACTTCTTAACTCTGTCGCACATCATTGGTCCAATATGTAAAATGCCACTCCAAAGGCATTATTCAAATGTAAATTCTTGGGGATGCAAAGTGGAAACCACTCAACAATGCCTGAAACCAGTTGCAAATGTGTTGCTGGTCAAAGCACAGCAGGCCAGGCAGCATCTCAGGAATAGACAATTCGACGTTTCGAGCATAAGCCCAAACCAGTCAAGCACATGGTGGCATGGGGGCTCAGAGAGTCCCTCACAGTGCCAGGGACTCGGTTTCGATTCCAGCCTCGGGTGAACGTCTGTGTGGAGTTTTGCACATTCTCACTGTGTCTGCGTGGGTTTCCTCCGGCTGCTTTAGTTTCCTCCCTCAATCCAAAGATGTGCAGTTTAGGTGAATTAGCCATGCTAAATTGTTCAGGGATGCGTATGCTAGGTGCATTATGCACAGGTAAACCTAGGGTAGAGAAATGGGTCTGGACGGGTTACTCTTTGGAGGGTCAGTGTGGATTTGTCAGGCTGAAGGGCCTTTTTCCACATTGTAGGGATTCTATGATTCACAGTTAAATGCTTAGTGAATTTACTGGATGGATTTCAGAAAGACGCTACATTCATTGAAATTGGCTGAACTTACGTCAGACACTTTTTGTTTCTCTGCATCTCTGATTAAGCTTCCAAAGGGCCAAACAGGTGTTGACTGTGCTCCCACTTCTCAATTTACATGTATTAGAAAGGCAAGGACTGATTAGGGATGGTCAATATGGCTTTGTATGGGGGAAATCATGTCTCATGAACTTGATTTGAGCTTTTGAAAAAGTTGTTGTGGTTCTGTTCGCCGAGCTGGGAATTTGTGTTGCAGACGTTTCGTCCCTGTCTAGGTGACATCCTCAATGCTAGGGAGCATCCTGTGAAGCGCTTCTGTGATGTTTCCTCCGGCGTTTATAGTGATTTGTATCTGCCGCTTCCAGTTGTCAGTTCCAGCTGTCCGCTGCAGTGGCCGGTATATTGGGTCCAGGTCGATGTGCTTATTGATTGAATCTGTGGATGAGTGCCATGCCTCTAGGAATTCCCTGGCTGTTCTCTGTTTGGCTTGTCCTATAATAGTAGTGTTGTCCCAGTCGAACTCATGTTGTTTGTCATCTGAGTGTGTGGCTACTAAGGATAGCTGGTCGTGTCGTTTCGTGGCTAGTTGGTGTTCATGGATTGCGGTCGTTAGCTGTCTTCCTGTTTGTCCTATGTAGTGTTTTGTGCAGTCCTTGCATGGGATTTTGTACACTACATTGGTTTTGCTCATGCTGGGTATCGGGTCCTTTGTCCTGGTGAGTTGTTGTCTGAGAGTGGCTGTTGGTTTGTGTGCTGTTATGAGTCCTAGTGGTCGCAGTAGTCTGGCTGTCAGTTCAGAAATGTTTTTGATGTATGGTAGTGTGGCTAGTCCTTTGGGTTGTGGCATGTCCTCATTCCGTTGTCTTTCCCTTAGGCATCTGTTGATGACATTGCGGGGGTATCCATTTTTGACGAATACATTGTAGAGGTGTTCTTCCTCTTTTTGCAGTTCTGGTGTGCTGCAGTGTGTTGTGGCCCTTTTGAATAGTGTCTTGATGCAATTTCTTTTGTGTGTAATAGGGTGGTTGCTTTCATAGTTTAGGACTTGGTCTGTGTGTTTGGCTTTCCTGTGTACCTTTGTGGTGAATTCTCCGTTAGGTGTTCTCTGTACCATCACGCCTAGGAATGGGAGCTGGTTGTCCTTTTCTTCCTCTCCAGTGAATCGGATTCCTGTGAGTGTGGCATTGATGATCCGGTGTGTGTTCTCTATTTCTGTGTTTTTAATGATTACAAAGGTGTCATCCACATATCTGACCCAGAGTTTGGGTTGAATTTGCGGTAAGACTGTTTGTTCTAACCTTTGCATTACCGCTTCTGCTATGAGTCCCGAGATGGGTGAGCCCATGGGTGTGCCGTTGATTTGTTCATATATTTGGTTGTTGATTGTGAAGTGTGTTGTGAGGCACAGGTCCAGTAGTTTGAGTATGCAGTCTTTGTTGACAGGTTCCTCATCTTGTTGTCTGTTCTGTACGTCCAGCAGGTTGGCTGGAGAAACAATAATTGGCTAGAGAAACAATAGTTGGACTGCACAAAACACTACATAGGACAAACAGGAAGACAGCAAACGATCCGCATCCATGAACACCAACTAGCCACGAAACAACACGACCAGCTATCCTTAGTAGCCACACACTCAAATGACAAGCAACATGAGTTCGACTGGGATAACACTACTATTATAGGACAAGCCAAACAGAGAACAGCCAGGGAATTCCTAGAGGCATGGCACTCATCCACAGAGTCAATCATTAAGCACATCGACCTGGACCCAATATACTGACCACTGCAGCGGACAGCTGGAACTGACAACTGGAAGCGGCAGATACAAATCACTATAAATGCCGGAGGAAACATCACAGAAGCGCTTCACAGGAGTCTCCCAAGCATTGAGGATGTCACCTAGACAGGGACGAAACGTCTGCAACACAAATTCCCAGCTCGGCGAACAGAACCACAACAACGAGCACCCGAGCTACAAATCTTCTCCCAAATTTTTGAAAAAGTAACAAAGAGGATTGGTGAGGGCAAAGCGGTGGACGTGATCTATGTGGACTTCAGTAAGGTGTTCGACAAGATTCCCCATGGGAGACTGGTTAGCAAGGTTAGATCTCATGGAATACAGGGAGCACCAGCCATTTGGATTCAGAACTGGCTTGATGATAGAAGACGGTAATTGGTGGTGGAGGGTTGTTTTTCAGACTAGAGGCCTGTGACAAGTGGAATGCCACATGGATCGGTGCTGGGTCTACTACCTTTCATTATTTACATAAATCATTTGGATATGAACAGAGGAGATATAGTTAGTAAGTTTGCAGATGCCACCAAAATTAGAAGTGCAGTGGACAGCGAAGAGGGTTACCTCAGATTACAACGGGATCTTGATCAGGTGGGCCAATGGGCTGAGAAGTATCAGATGGAGTTTAACTTTAATAAATGTGAGGTGCTGCATTTTGGGAAAGCAAATCTTAGCAGGACTTATACCCTTAATGGTAAGTTCCTAGGGACTGTTGCTGAACAAAGAGACCTTGGAATGCAGGTTCATAGCTCCTTGAAAATCACAGTTAGATAGGATAGTGAAGGTGGCGTTTGGTATGCTTTCTTTTATTGGTCAGAGTATTGAATACAGGAGTTGGGAGGTCATGTTGCGGCTGTATAGGACATTGGTTAGGCCACTTTTGGAATATTGCATGCAGTTTTGGTCTCCTTCCTATCGGAAGGATGTTGTGAAACTTAAAAGGATTCAGAAAAGATTTACAAGGATGTTGCCAGGGTTGGAGGATTTGAATACAGGGAGAGACTGAATAGGCTGAGGCTATTTTCTCTGGAACGTCAGAGTCTGAGGGGTGACCACACCGAGATTTATAAAATCATGAGTAGCATGGGTAGGATGAATAGACAAAATCTTTTCCCTGGGGTGGGGGAGTCCAGAACTAGAGGGCATAGGTTTAGAGGGAGAGGGGAAAGATATAAAAGGGACCTAAGGAACAACTTTTTCATGCAAAGTGTGGTGCATGTGTGGAATGAGCTACCAGAGGAAGTGGTGGAGGCTGGTACAATTGCAACATTTAAAAGGTAGCTGGATGTGCATATGAGTAGGAAGGGTTTGCAGGGATATGGGCCAAGTGCTCGTAAATGGGACTAGAATAGCGGGTTTTGAGAAGATTTGTAGCTCAGTTTGGGGTTCTGGATGTAAGTTTACTCACTGAGCTGGAAGGTTCATTTTCAAATGTTTTGTTACCATATTCAGTAACATCATCAGTGAGCCCCTAGTGAAGCACTGGGGGTATGGCCACTTTTTATTTGTGCATTTATGTTTCCTTGGGTTGATGATGTCACTTCATGTTTTTTTTTCCCCTCAGGTGGTAAATGGCATCCAAGTCAATGTGTTTGTTGATAGAGTTCCAGTTGGAGTGCCATGTTTCCAGGAATTCTCGCATATTTCTCTGTTTGGCTTGTCCTAGGATGGGTGTGTTGTCCCAGTCGAAGTGGTGTCCTTTCTCATCTGTATGTAAATATACTAGGAGAGTGGGTCATTTCTTTTTGTGGCTAGTTGATGTTCATCTATCCTGGTGCCAGGTTTTCTGCCTGTTTGTCCAATGTAGAGTCTATTACAGTTCTTGCAAGGTATTTTGTAAGTGACATTAGTTTAGCTTATTGTCTGTGTAGGGTCTTTTAACTCATCACTCTCATTAGCATCTTTACATTCAGATGAGGAAGACATCCATCCATCAACACATCCATCCTAGGACAAGCCAAACAGAGAAACGTGCAAGAATTCCTGGAAACATAGCACTCGAACCGGAACTCTATCAATAAATACATTGACTTGGATGCCATTTACCACCTCCTGCAACAAAAGAAAAGGAAATGACATCACCAACCCAAGGAAACCTAGACACATAAATAAAAAGTGGGCCATACCACCAGTGCTTCACCAGAGGCTCACTGATGATGTTAACTAGTATGGTGACAAAACGTCTGAAAATGAACCTTCCCGCTCAGCGAGCAAACTTACATTGGGACTAGATTAGATTGGGATATCTAGTCGGCATGAACAAGTTGGACCGAAGGGTCTGTTTCTGTGCTGTACATCTCTATGACTGATTTAGCTTGATTGATCCTTAATCCTTTATTTACACATGTTGGGAAAGCTAACTATTTTAGCACCTACCCACCCTCCGTAATATGGAGGTGAGCTTGGGGTGTGGATGAGTATTGCCCTTTTTTTTAACAAATAGTATCCAGCGTGTAGTGTCCTAGAGATTCAGGCAACCATCAGCAACATTCATGACCAAGAGTTACAGTCCAGATGTTAATTCACGTTTTGTATTTTCAATTAAACTTGGTAAGGTTTACACCTTCCATTATTTTACAGTTCCAAAACACTATGTACTCAGGAGCAGTTCTCACAGATTGGAGGGTGGGAAATGTAATCCCACCATTTTAAAAATAAGGATGGAGAGGAAAACACAGAGAATTAGACTGTTGGCCTAAATCAGTCATGAGAATGTCTCACTCATCCACCTCAATAAAAGATGTGATAACAGAACACTTGGAAAGCATTAACAGGATTGGACAGTCAGCAGAACGTTTCTGCAGCTACTGATTTGCTCAAACATATCCACACCTCCAGCTTGATATTCTAGTCCGTAGGTAACCCATAGCTCTGTCTCAGACTTGTCATTGCCCTGGGATCAACTTTTCTCTTCCCTTCAGTCCAGGGGATGTTGAGTTGAAATGGATGACAAGATTAGTGGACTCACTTTCACATCTGACTGTACCACTTGAAGTGCTATGGGGTCCTGCTTTCTCCTGCTAAAACTTCCAGAAGTACAGCTGACCCCTTGCTTCTGAGTCTACTACATGTTGTCTTCTTAAACCCACCATCTCCACTCAGACCTCCATGTGATGAGTTTCCGGGGAAAGCTGAAAGATCTGCCCAACTGCTTCATATCTTTTCAGAGGATATGGGGAAGGGGCAGAAGGGCAGGGCTCAGGCTCAAGATCAAGTATGATTATATTGAATGGCACGGCAGACTTGACAGGTTGAATAATCTCCTCTCACTCTTAGGTTATCTTGTTATTCCCTCCCTTGCATTAAGCCATTAGGCCAAGCTTCCTCTGAAGCTCCATTCTGCCCTGATCCTGAATTTGTATGTTTTATTATTTTCACACTGAACTCCCTTCATATCCTTTCACAGCTCAATGACTCCATGAAACCCACCTTTATTTTCTTTATTCCTTCATGAGATGAGGGTGTGACTGACAAGCTCAGTATTTGTTTTTTATTCCCCAAAAAACCCTACTCCCACTAAACCGCTGATCATCCAATGCCCTCTCCTAGTCTGCATGTTAGACAATAAATGAAACTCTCCTTTCAAGTATTATCCCTGTCTCCTTTTAAATCAGCCATTATTATCCAATCCACTGACTAAAACTACTGCATGACTCCACATTCTTTGCAAACTATTGCCCCCATCTCCAACCTCCCTTTCCTCTCTGAACTCCATCAATATGTTGTTACCTTCAAAATCTGTGCCCCCCTTTTCTGAAAGTCCAAGTTTGAATCCATCCAACAGGTTTCTCTCCCTATCTTGGGACTGATATGGGTTTTAACGTCACAATTCACATCCCGTAACTGCAGTAAAATTTCTACTCTGGTCCTTTTGACCAGTTTGCAGCGTTTTCAAAAATTCATTCACGGGAATGATGGCATCGCCAGCTAGGCCAGAATTTATTGTCCATACCCAATTGCCCAGAGGGATGTTAATAGTCAATGACAATGCTGTGGGTCTACAGTCATGTATAGTTCAGTCCAGGTAAGGATTCTTTCCCTAATGGACATTAGTGAACCAGATGTGTTTTTCTTGACAATTGACAATGGATTCATGTCTATCATAAAACTCTTAATTCCAGATTTGAATTCAGATTCCATCACCTGCCATGGTGGGATTTGAACTCAGGCCTCCAGAACATTACCTCGGTCTCTGGATTAACAGATCAGCAATACTACCATTGGGCCCATTGTCTCCCCATTTGACACAGTGACGACCACCTCCACTTGTGTTCTCTCCTGTCATGTCCAGGTGGGTGAAACTGCTCTCAACAGGGTACATCCTTGCTGTCTCACTGTAGCCGGACAATCACCTACAACGGTTTCTCTTCCAGCTCGCATGCCATTCACTCGGATCTTGTCCCTTCCTATTTCTCTTTGCGTCACTGCACCTCAGTGAAATCATTGGAAAGCAAAACATTCAGTGTTCAGTGTTTTTTTGGTGACACTTGTTATATGGCCAAAGGGCATGAGAAATGTTGGATCAGCCATAATCCTACTGAATGGCAAAGCAAACTCAAGGGGCTGAATGGCCTACCACTGTTCCTATTTTTGATGTCTTCAGTGCTAGTTGAGCAGAAATTTCTTCCAATTAAACATGGGAAGTCTGATCCATGCTCCAAAATCCATTACCCATCTACTGACTTTGCCCCTCATCCTGGTAACAGTCTGAGACGATACCAAGTTGTTCAGAGCATTTAACTGAGATGAGCTGCTGACCATACATTTGAGCCAGCTCAAAGGTTGTCTACGTCTCTGTAACATCACCTGACTTCACCCTATCTCAGTTCAGTTGCTGCTGTAACCCTCATTCATGTCTTCCTCACCTCAAAATGACATTTGGAGCTGACACTGAGAATGTTGTTACTCTGCTAGGTCTCTTAAAACTGTGACAAATGGATCGGTCTTGGATGAACACAAAACATTGTTCAAATTTGACACTGAGTTTACAATCCCAGTCCCTTGACCATAATGAGCTTGTTCAATTCAAATTGTTTAATGTAATGAAAGGTACAAGTCCTTTCGACTAAAAAATTATACATTATATTTCAGATAGTGACTTGTAAAACTTGAGTTTTGCTGAAGAGAGACATGCTGGTGAAGCTTTTCTCTTGAACTTGCAAGATAGATGCAAGGAAACAAAATTTTAAATGGGAAGAACAATTTATACCACTAACCAATCAGCTCCCTGTTTCTGTAAATAAGGTGGATGTCTGACAAAGAGATTTCTCCCATTTCTGAGCATGTTTGTGTTCCATCTCCAGATTTTGCTGTTGTAATGATTTTATTATTTTCTTGTTCTTTATTGGGATATTGGCGCTTGCCAGAATTTTGTTAGTCTTCCTAGTTGCCCTTGGAATGAGTAACCTGCTTGGCCATTTCAAGGGGAAGTGAAGAGTTAACCACATTGCTGTAGGCCTGGAGTCAGACAACATAAGGACAGCAGATTTCCTTCTCACTAAAGGACATTAGTCAGGTCCTTTTTGACAGCACTCAATGATAGTTTCACGGTCACCTAATGTTATGTTCCAGATTTATGTATTGAATTTAAAATTGCACCAGCTGCCATAATGGCATGTGATCCCACATCCCCAGACCATCAGCCTGAGTTTCTAGATTACTAGTCCAGTGATATTACCATTCTGCCACCATCCTAACCCATTCTCTCAATGCTTTCTCAAAGAACAAGTAGGAAGTTTATTTTACCAATGTTATCAATGGAGAAGCAGCGTTTATCGAAAGTGATGTTCTGATCCTGAATCTCTGATTTGAGCTGTACACAATACGAAATCCAGATTGAGGTGTAGGTTTGGTTGAAGTAGCAGATGCTTCCATTGTGCATGTATTTGGGACATTCTTTCCAGTCAGCATTATTCCTGAAGGAACATTAATGTGTTAGTGTCTTATGTAAATATGAATCATTCTAAAACATTACACATCTTAGCATGGATTGATCATTGACTGTATTTTCTCATAAGACACACAAGATTAAATCAGTACCTTAACACATAACAAACTGTTAATGCACCGAACATAAATTTCAGCAGAGCAATCTGCAGATACCAATTCTCAGATATCTGCATAAAAGGCAATCAACTATAAACTACTTCCACATGTCAGTCTTAACATTCATCCAAGATCTCATACCCCTCTTCTCATTACATTTATTGTGACTCTTGCTCAGATTCATTGAGTATCAGGATTTTTTCATTTTGAAACAATATTTTGGATTAATACTTTAGCCAACTGTTCCAGTGCAGTTAACACTGACATCTACCCAACAATATGGAAAATTGCCCAGATACACAAAAGACAGGACAGATCCAACCTGGCCAACTTCTGCCCCATCAGTCTACTCTCAATCATCACTAAAGTGATGGAAGATGTTGTCAACTATCAAGCAGCACATGCTCAGCAATGACCTACTCAGTGACTCCCAGTTTTGGTTCCGTCAGGACCACTCAACTCCTGACCTCATTCCAAGCTTGTTTCAAACATGACAAGAGAGCTGAATTCCAGAGGTGAGGTGAGAGTGACTGCTTATAATGCATAAGACATAGGAACAGAATTAGGCCATTTGGCCCATTGGGTCACTTCTGTGATGATTCTTTTTTTAAAAAAAAAGTCAAAGTGCTGTTCTGAAATGGTGACTAAATGCATTAAGTTGTCATTAAGTAGGTGACTGCAGAGCCCAGCAGTGTTAATGGAAAGATACTTCTCCAATTTTACAACAGATAGATGATAAGATATAAGAGCAGAATTAGGCCATTCAGCCCATCAACTCTATTCTGACATTTAATCATGGTTGATATGTTTCTCAACCCTATTCTCCTGTCTTCTCCCTGTAACCCTTAATCCTGTTACCAATCAAGAACCTATGTATTTCTGTCATAAATACACTAAATGACTTGGTCTCCAGAGCCCTACACAGCAATGAATTCCACAAATTATCTACCCTCAGGCTGAAGAAATTCCTTTACATCTCAGTTCCAAATGGTTACGCCTTCACTCTGAGGCTGTGCCCTCAGGTGCTAGTCTCTCCTATTAGTGGGAACGTCTTCTCCACATCCACTCTATCCAGGCCACTAGTATTCTGTAAGTTTCAATCATTACCAGGTCTGAAGTGGGGATGTTTGGCGATGATTACATAAAGTTCAGCACCATTCAGTACTTCTCAGAAACTGAAGCAGTCCGTGTTCAAATGCAGCAAGAATTGGACAATATATGAGCTTTGGCTGATAAGTGCAAGTCACATTTGCACCACTCAAATACCAGGTAGTGATTGTTTCTTATTGGAGAGAATCTGTCGCTCTTTGACCTTAAACAAACTTAACTTCACTGAATTCTCCACCACAATCATGGGGATCATCACTGTCCAGAAAATGTACTGGAACAGCCATATAAGTACTTTGGATAAAAGGGCAGATTGAAGGCTGAGAATCCTACAGTAAGGAATTCACTTTCTGACTCCCCAAATCCTATCCACCACCTTCAAGGCACAAGTCAGGAGTGTAATGGAATACTCCACATTTGCTTGGATGGGTGCAGCTGCAACATTCAAGCAACTTGACACCACCCCGGAAAAAAATCACATGCGCAAACATTCAGTTTACCAGTGATGCTCAGTGGCAATAGTTTGTACAATCTACAAGATGCATTGTAATAACTTGAGGCTCCTTGAACAGTACATTGCAAAATAATGAACTCTACCACCTAGAACGTCCATAGCAGCAGATATAGGGGAACACCACCACCTGCAAGTTGCCATCCAAGCCACTCAGTATTCTGACTTCGAAAGATATCACTTTCCCTTTAGTGTCACTGGGCCAAATGGTACCATAGCTAAAAGGGTTTGATTACTAATGTGAAACAGAGTATATAAATAAATGGTCCTTTTGGGTTGTCATGCTGTAACTGATGGAATGACATAGATCATGGCTCGGCCTCATCTACTTCCAGTCTTTATGAATGTTTTGGATGAGGAGACTGAATGGTATGGTGGCTGTATTTATCAAAGTCATAAAAATATGTAAAAGTGAATTGTCAAGAGAAAGTAGAGTGGATGCAAAAGGGTGCATGAGAGGGTAAGTGCGTGAGAAAAAATGGCACATTGCAAATAAGGAATAAATGACATGAATAAATATGATTGCTCCATTTTGGCAAGAAGAATAGAAAAGCAGTATGTTATTTAAATGGAGAGAGATTGCAGTAGTTAGCAGTACAGAGGGATTTGAGTGTCCTGGTACATGAACGACACAAGGTTAGCCAGTAACTACAGCAAGTCGTTAGGAAGCAAATTGAATGTCAGCCTTTATTGCAAGGGTAATTGAATATAAAATTAGAATTGTTTTACTGTCACAGCACTGAGCCTTAGTGAGACCACACCTGTACAGTTTTAGATTAGATCACTTACAGTGTGGAAACAGGCCTTTCAGCCCAATCAGTCCACACTGACCATCTGAAGAGTAACCCACCCAGACCCATTTCCCTCTGTCTAGTGCACCTAGCACTATGGGTAATTTAGCATGGCCAATTCACCTAACCTGCACATCTTTGGACTGTGGGAGGAAACCGGAGCACTCGCAGGAAACCCACGCAGACATGGGGAAAATGTGCAAACACCACACAGACAGTCGCCCGAGGCTGGAATCGAACCTGGCACCCTGGTGCTGTGAGGCAAACCACTGAGCCACCGTGCCGCCCATTTGGTCTCCTTATTTGAAAAAGGATGATTTAGAAGCAGTTCAGAGTAGGTTCACTCTACTGGTTCCATAGATGAAAGGGTTTGTCTTATCAGATTGAGTCTTAGCCCACTGGAGTTTAAAAGAATGTTGAAATGATCTTGAAACACAAAGGATCCTGCAAGGACTGCATACGGTGGATGCCTGATGTTTCCTGTTGTGGAGGAGGCTAAAACCAGGAGATGTTGTGTATAAATGATAGGCCTCTCTTTCAAGATAGAGATGATGTAATTTTTTCTCAGAGACTTGCAAGAGGGTGAAATTCTTTTCCTCAGAAGGTAGTGCAGTCTGGGTAATTAAATATTTATCCCAGGCTGAGTTAGGCAGATCTTTGATAGTCAAGGACTTGAGGGTTAAGTGGGCTGCAGACAGCAAAGTGGTGTTGAGACTACAACAAGAGTAAACAGAGCAGTCTACATGAGTAGACTCAAAGGTCCAAATAGCCAGCTCATGTTCCTATGTTCCCAGGTACAACTTTGATTCGGGACAGATTAAACTTCCTTCTACTCTTTTAAACTGAAAATAAAGCACCCTCCACACCGTCCCCATCAAATACTTCCAGGATAGGTACAGCATGAGGTTAGATACAGCATAAAGCTCTTCTACACTGTCCCCATTAAACACTGCCACTGTAAACAATGTTGAGATTAAAAGGCTATCAGAGATTTTTTTGTAATCAACAATAAATTTTAACTTGACAGAAGACAGCTTCCCTCCAATGCTGCAGTTGGCAAGTTTGCTTTATTTTTAAAAATTAATTCATGTGACGTGGACATCACTGACCAGGCATGCCTTTCCCTTGTCGTACAGAGGGTAGTTAACAGTCAACTGTATTGCTGTGGGTCTGGATGCACATGTAGGCCAGACCAGGTAAGGATATTCAGATTTCTCTCCCTGAAGAACATTAATGAACCAGATAGACTTTTCCTGACAATCAGTAACGGTTTCACAGTCCTCAACAGAATCCTAATACCAGATTTTTTTATTGCATTCAAATTCTACTATCTGTCATGGCAGAATTTGAACCTGGGTCTCCAAGCCATTACCTGGGTCTGGGTCTGCAGATTAATAGCCTACTGATAGTACTGCTAGGCCATCATCTCTCTGAAGCCTTACAGCCTTTACAAATATGGTAATTATCCTATCTACTCATATCAACATGTAATTCCAAACTGCTGATTCAGAGATGTATTAGAAATTATGTGAAAAAGACCTTAGGTACAGATTAGAAAGGATATGTTAATTTAAATCTTTCTTCATCCTTTAATTGTACCCTCTCTCATTGATAACCTGTGGGAATAATTAGATCATCCCTTATTAGTTGGAAAATGTTGATCTAAACGTGTGCCATTCACTGCAACATTGTATATTTGTACAATTGTGTTGCTTATTCTGACTGCAAAGATAGAATAGTACAAGTAGTAATCTGATGGACATGGAGAACAATGGTCCATTGACCATTCTCAAAGCTAAAGATTTAATTTTATGAAACAGAAAGGCAGCAGTGAATTGCAGTGCAGATCACCTGGTGAGACAAACTCAAATAAAGGGCTTTATTCTTGATGTGGAGGTGTTGGACTCGGTGGACAAGGTCGGAAGTCACATGATACCAGGTTGTAGTTCAACAGGTATATTTGAAATCACAAGCGTTCAGAGGCTGCTCCTTTGTCAGATAATGTCACCTGATGAAGGAGCAGCACTCCGAAAGCTTGTGATTTCAAATAAACCTGTTAGACTGTAACCTGGTATCATGTATTCTTGCTGGTTATTAGGGTATCACTGGCAAGGCCAGCATTTGTTGCCCATTCCTAATTACCCTGGAACTGAGTGGTTTGCTCAGCCAGTTTAGGAGGGCAGTTAAGACGCCACTCCATTGCTGTGGGTACGCAGCAATGTTATCCAGTGAAATCTTTTGGTATTCTTTCATGGATATCACTGGCATGATCAACAACTCCTCTTTCCTGCCTCCCCTACTCAATACAGCATTTAGCCCTCCCCACCACAGCCTGTAACCATTAATTGTCTCGGTAGTCAAAACTCTGTTCAACTCAGTCCCACTATATGCAATGACGCAGTCTGCACTGCTCATGTTTAGTTTGGTGAATTCCAAAGATTAAAGATTCCACTGAATAAAGAAATTTCCTCTTCATATCCATCTAAAATGGGACCCACTCCCCTGTTATTTTTAACTAATGGCCCCCAGATTCACCCCCAGAAAAGCATCTTCTCAGTGTCTAACCTATCAAACCACTTCAGATCCTTATTTTTTTCCAATATTCATTTTTTTAAACTACAACGGCTCAACCTGTCCAACATTTCCTCAAAAGACCCAGATCAATATTTTGAAAAATGAATTGAAATCAACTGATAGAATTCAAATTAAATTCTTAACTTTGGAATTGAAAGATCATCTCAGTGATGGTGACCATTAAGCCAGCGACAAAGTTGTAAAAAAGCATCTGGTTCATTTAAGTCTTTTAGTGAGGGAAATCTGCCAACTTTACCCGGTCTGGCTCCATGTGAGTCCAGACCTACAGCAACGTGGGTGACATTGCCCTCTGAATTGGCCAAGCAAGCTATTGAAATGCTGGCCTTACCAGTGACATTTCAAAGAAGGAAGAATGGCTGCTGAAGTAATTGAGCAAATTGTAAACTAAAGGCTAGGAGGCAATTAAGAGCTTGAGATGTTAACAATGAGGATCAGTATATGAGGTGCAGATTTTTTAATGGACTTGGATTTTATCAAGGTTTTTGATTATTTGACAAACTGATCAAAAAAAACAAGTGCTAAATTGAATTATGAATTATTTCAGATGCAAAAAGCAAAGACACTGACACATGTTTTTTTTTGACTGGGTCAGAAATCACACAACACCAGTTTATTGTCCAACAGGTTTATTTTACCTGACAAAGGAGCAGCATCCCGAAAGCTTGAGATTTCAAATGTGGGACTATAACCTGGTGTCATGACTTTGTCCATTCTAGTCCAACACTGACACCTCCACATCATGGCTTTGTTATGGAAAAGTATTCAATGGGCCTCTGCAATGCTGTGTAACGGGCTCCCTGTTTTTCAAGGTGTATAGCAATTATTTCTCAATATGTATTACTGTTTAAAAATGCTTGCAGATGATATGAAAATTGACCATGTCATTGAAAGAAGAGAAATCATCAGAATGATCAGGCAGGCAGACAAATAGCAAGTTCATTTCAAACCTGGAAAAGTTTTTGTTTTAATTCATTTGTTAATTGTGGTAGCACAGGCTAGACCAGCATTTATTGCTCATCCCTAATTGCCCAGAAAGTAGTTAAGAGTCAACCACATTTCTGTGGGTATGGAGTCACACATAGAACAGACCAAGTAAAGATGGCAGATTTCCTTCCTTCCTTCAAGGGTATTGGCAGACACAGGGTTTTTACGACAATCAACAGTAGACTAGCTTTTCCTTTCCAGCTTTTTACTGAATTCCCTCCAGATTTTTATTGAATTCAAATATCACCATCTGCCATCGTGGGATTTAAATCCATGTCCTCAGAACATTAGCCTAAGGTTCTGGATCGCTAGTTTGGTGACATTACTATTGTATTGCCATCTCCATCAGAAGCTGGGGGAAGTAAGACAAGGAAATGCATGATAAATGGTAGAAAATAGATAGACTGGAGAAAGAACACCTCACCTTCCGCCTTGGGACCCTCCAGTCACACAGAATCAATATTGATTTCACCAGTTTCCTCATCCTAACCTCCTCCCCCACCCCCCCCCCCCCCAAAACCTTATACCCAACTCGGCACCACCCTCTTGAATTGACCTACCTGTCCATCTTCTAACTATCCACTCACCCTGCACTCCAACCTATCACCATCATCCCCCACCTTCATCCACCTATCGCATTCCAAGCTACATTCCCCCCCAGCTCCACTCCCCTGCCATTTATCTCCCAGCCCCACCCCACATTCCTGATAAAGAGTTTATGCTCAAAATGTCAACTCTCCTGCTCCTCTGATGCTGTCTGTCCAGCTGTACGTTTCTAGCACCACACTCTTTGACAGAAAACTGACAGAATAATGCATATAGTTCTGATCACTATTGCAGGAAGGATGTAATCACACTCGAGAGGGTAAAAGCAGATTTATAATGATGTGGCCAAGACTGAACATATCAGCGATGAGGAAAGATTGGAGAGGTTGAGGTTGTTCTCCTTCAAACAGAGGAAGCTAAGGGGTGATTTGTTTGAGGTGGATAAAATGATGACTGGCCTATTTCCATTAGTAGAGAAGTCAATAACCAAGGGCCAATGATCTAAATAATTGAAGAATGGATTGAAATTTAGTATTTTCACCCAGAAAATGGTGGGGATCTGGTATTTATTTCCTGAAAGGGTGATTGAGACAGAAACCTTCATGTTAAAATGTATTTGGATGTGCACTTGAGATGCCTTAACTTCCAGGGCTACAGAACAGGTACTGGAAAGTCAATGAATTTGAATAGCACTTTTACAGTCGGTAGAAATATAATGAGCTGAACAGTCTTCTACTGCACCTTAAATTTTTAAATTTTCTAACAAAATAAATGTATAACTTCACGTTTCTCTCATACACAAATCAGCTAATTGTGGGCCGCACGGTGGCACAGCAGTTAGCATTGCTGCCTCATAGCGCCAGAGACCTGGGTTCGATTCCCGCCTCAGGCGACTGACTGTGTGGAGTTTGCATATTCTCCCTGTGTCAGCGTGGCTTTCCTCTGGGTGCTCCAGTTTCTTCCCATAGTTCAAAGATGTGCAGGTCAGGTGAATTGGCCATGCTAAATTGCCCATAGTGTTAGGTGAAGGGGTAAATGTAGGGGTATGGGTGGGTTGCGCTTTGGCGGGTCGGTGTGAACTTGTTGGGCTGAAGGTCATGTGTCTACACTGTAAGTAATCTAATTAATCTAATCTAATTCTCCTGAACATCAAAAATTATCAGGGCTGTAAAAATCAAAAGCACAAAAAGACTCACCCCTTTGTATAAAAGAATCTGAGTCGCATTCGCTCTGTCAGATTCTGATAGTTTCCAACACTCCACCTGCACGTGAAGGTCTCCTGTTCTGGTGAGCGACATTCTGTTATCCTTGGCCTTTCCAAAGGGACTGAAATAGAGAAGAGAAGCACACTAGCAATAGTGTAATACATTAGAAAGTACTGTAACCATGCACTGGCAATGCAATTGACCTGATCCCTCAGACATATAATAGCACACATCTGTTTGTACATAAAGAATAACTGAACATACAAATAGTGGATTCAATCCTGAAGCCCTGTCCTCCATTTACCCTGTAAAGCAAGATTCTGTCATTACATCAGCTGTTTTCTGATGAACATCATTAATGAGTCAATTATAATACAAAGCCTCTTGATATACCATCAGTTTTAATTTCATCCCTATCAGAGGTAAACCCTGTTTTCTCCCAGAGCCTGACCCACTGCTGAAAAGCATTAGGGCACAGTTTCACACATGTCAACTGTGCTCGAGTATCCCATCCTAAACTCACATTCCTCAAATTGGCATGCAGCAGGGGAATGGGGAGAAGACTTGCCTTGCTCAGTTGATTTTTCCTCCATCTTTTGAAAATGTCTTACAGACCAGGAAACTGAGGAGGAGAGAAGTTGACCTGCTCTCTGGAGGAAGAGTGCACCATGCAAATAGATTTTGGAGAATACAAAATAACATTCAGAATAGAAATTTCAAGATTGTCTTTCTTATACATGGTTTAATCGACGTGGTTTGTTTTTGAAACTCAACTCACCTTCTACTGATTGTGATACTGGAAGGAACACTTTTAAAATGTTGCTAAATTCGCTGAAATTGCCGATGTTGGGATATGTGCTTCGGATTCGGACCACATACTCTTTCCCTGTTGCAAAGTTGTAGAGTGGCTGTGGTGGATGCTGGTGTGGCAAGGTTTCAATCTGTGAAGACAAGGCAATTCAGCAAAGGACACATCGTCAACTTGGTTGCAGGAAACCAGCTGTATCAAGAAGGCAGCAAAAGAGCAAGAGTTGGAAAACATGTTACCTAACACTAACTCTTATCAACATGCATTCCATTTGAGTGAACAAAAAACAAACAGGTGTCTAAATGTTCCATAATAAATACCAATACCATAGATATAGGTCCAGTTATGGTCACAGAATGCTTAAATGGTCAGCCTCCCTCTCCACTTATTTAATCTTCTGGTGGACATAAATAAAGGCTGAAAGCCTTGAAATTACATCTGACCTCCCTACTGAGGAGTGAAAAATAAAGTAAAATGAAATTGGTATTCTAACCAATCAGTTGTTTGGCTTCAAGTGTTACACTTGCTTTTCTTTAAAATGAGAACCAATATAATTGTCGTAGAGAGTTCTCAATGAATGGCAGGACACTAGGAAGCTCGGAGAAAGAGACAGATTTTGAGGTGCTGCTGTGCAGGTGGCAGGACAGATTAATAGGGTGGTTAAGAAGACATAAAGACATTTGCCTTTATCAGTCATGGCATAGATTATAACAGCTTGGAGGTCATTTTGGTGCTGCACAGGACTTTGGTTAGGCCATAGCTTGTGAAGTTCTACTCCCCACACTATAGGAAGGGTGTGATGACACGAGGGGGTACAGAGGAGATTCACCAGGATGTTGCGTGGGATGGAGCAGCTTTGGCAATGAAGAGAGGCTAGATAAGCTCAGGTTGTTTTCTTTGGAACAGAGAAGGTTGAGTGGAGATCTGACAAAGATGTATAAGATAATCAGCGACATGGACAGGGATTTATTTTATTCACTTAAGTGACATGGCATCGCTGCCTAGCTAGCATTTATTGCCCATCCTAGTTGTCATTGCAAAGCTGATGATGAGCTTCCTTCTACCTGGGCAGCCTACAGCCTAGAGGACTCAACATTGAGCTCTCCAATTTCAAATAACCTCCCTCCCGATTCACTGACTTCCTTCCCAGTACCTCCTCCTCCCTTCCACTACTCCTTGCCACCAACCGGATTAATTCCTCCCATTGACCAACCAGGTTGTACCCTCTACCTGTCTTCACTATTCCCACTTCACAACCTTGTCCCCTGCTTTCCCTTTTACTGCAGCTCCCCCTACACCTATCCCCAGTCCTAAAGAAGGATTAACCCAAAACGTGGACTTAGAACATAGAACATAGAATAACACAGTAGAACAGGCCCTTCAGCCCTCGATGTTGCGCCGACGTGTGAACTATTCTCAGCTCGTCCCCCTACACTATCCCAAAATCATCCGTGTGCTTATCTAAGGATTGCTTAAATCTCCCTAATGTGGCTGAGTTGACTACATTAGCAGGTAGGGCATTCCACACCCATACCACTTTCCTCATAAAGAACCTGCCTTTGACATCTGTATTAAATCTATCACCCCTCAATTTGTAGCTCTGCCCCCTTGTACGAGCTGATGTCATCATCCTAGGAAAAAGACTTTCACTGTCTACCCTATCTAATCCTCTGATCATCTTGTATATCTCTATCAAATCCCCCTTAGCCTTCTTCTTTCCAATGA
Source organism: Hemiscyllium ocellatum (assembly GCF_020745735.1). Classification (NCBI taxonomy): domain Eukaryota; kingdom Metazoa; phylum Chordata; class Chondrichthyes; order Orectolobiformes; family Hemiscylliidae; genus Hemiscyllium; species Hemiscyllium ocellatum. Next base: position 4,113,366 of record NC_083402.1, read on the forward strand.
GAACAGACCCAAGTCTCTCAGCCTTTCGTCATGAGACCTTCCCTCCAGATCAGGCAACATCCTGGTAAATCTCCTCTGCACCTTTTCTAATGCTTCCACATCCTTCCCGAAATATGGGGGCCAGAACAGTACACAATATTCCAAGTGTGGCCGCACCAGCGTTTTGTATAGTTGCAGCATGATATTGCTGCTCCAGAACTCAATCCCTCGACGAATGAAACCTAACACACTGTATGCCTTCTTAACAGCACTATCCACCTGGGTGGCAACTTTCAGGGATCTATTTACATGGACTCCAAGATCCCTCTGCACACCCACACTACCAAGAATCTTTCCACTGACCCGGTACTTTGCCTTCCTGTTATTCTTCCCAAAGTGCATCACATCACATTGAGCTGCATTGAACTCCATTTGCCACCTCTCAGCCCAATTCTGCAGTTTATCCAAATCCCCCTGCAACCTGTAACATTCTTCCAAACTGTCCGCTACTCCACCGACTTTACTGTCATCTGCAAATATACTAATCCATCCACCTATGCCTGCGTCTAAGTCATTTATAAAAATGACAAACAGCAGTGGTCCCAAAACAGATCCTTGTGGCACACCATTAGTAACTGGGCTCCAGACTGAATATTTTCTATCAACCATCACTTGCTGCCTTCTTTCAGAAATCCAGTTTCTAATCAAAACTGCTAAATCACCCTCAATTCCCTGCCTCTGCATTTTCTCCAACAGCCTACCATGTGGAATCTTATCAAAGACTTTAGTGAAGTCCTTGCATACCACGTCAACTGCCCTACCCTCATCTACACGCTTGGTCATCTTCTCAAAAATCTCAATGAGGTTTGTGAGACATGACCTGCCCTTGACGAAACCATGTTGACTACCTGAAATCAAATTGTTGCTTGCTAGATGATTATAAACCTTATCTCTTATAATCCTTTCCAAAACCTTTCCTACAATAAAAGTAAGGCTTGCTGCTCTGTAATTACCTGGATCATTTCTACTACCCTTCTTGAACAAGGGCACAACATTTCCAATCCTCCAGTCCTCTGATACTAAACATGTAGACAATGACGACTCAAATATCAAATCCAAAGGCTCTGCTATCTCCCCCCTCACTTCCCAGAGAATCCACGGATAAATCCCATCCGGCCCAGGAGACTTGTCTACTTTCACTCCTTCTAGAATTGATAATACCTGGTCGTAACTAACCTTGATCCTTTCTATCTAATATCTCATACCTCTTTCTTTTCCTCAACAATATTGTCCTTTTCCTGAGTGAAAACCGAAGAGAAATGTTCGTTTAGCACCTCTCCAATCTCCACAGCATCCACACTCAACTTCCCACTTCTGTCTTATCATCCTTTTATTCCTCACATACCTATAGAAAGCTTTAGGGTTCTCCTTTATTCTATTTGCTGAAGACTGCTCATGTCCTGTTTTCTTAACTCTCTCTTTAAATCTTTCCTAGATAATCTGTCACTCTCCATCGCCTCATCTGAACCATCTTGCCTCATCAACACATAAGCCTCCTTATTCTTCGTAACAAGAGGTGTAATTTCTGTAGTAAACCACGGTTCCCTTACCTTATCACTTCCTTCCTGTCTGACAGGGACATACCTATCAAGGACACACAATATCTGTTCCTTAAGCCAGCTCCACATTTCCATTATCTGCATCCCCTAATTTTGCTACCCCATTCTATGCATCCTAATTCTTGCCTAATCGCATTATCATTGCCCTTGCCCCATCGATAACTCTTGACCTGCGGCATGTACCTATCCCTTTCCATCACTAAACTAAACGTAACTGAATTATGGTCACTCTCTTCAAAGTGCTCACCTCCAACTAAATGAAACACCTGGCCTGGTTCATTACCAAGCACCAGATCCAGTGTGGGAGAAAGTGAGGACTGCAGATACTGGAGATCAGAGCTGGAGGGGGCTTATGCCTGAAACATCGATTCTCCAGCTGCTTGGATGCTGCCTGACCTACTGCGCTTTTTCAGACCAGATCCAGTGTAGCCTCCCCTCCTCTCGGCCTTCAACATACTGTGTCAGGAAACCCTCCTGTACACATTGGACAAAAACTGGTCCAGTCGACGTACTAGAGTTATAGCATTTCGTCAATGTTGGGGAAGTTAAAGTCCCCCACAATGACCACCCTTTCCTTTCACTCCTACCTCCTAGGTAGCACCTCCGGATGCTACCTAGCCTGCTGTGTTCTTCCAGCGTCCTGCCTGTCTACTTTGGATTCAAGCATCTGCAAATTGTTTTGTCCCTAACCTTCTTGAATCTCTGCAGACCATGTGCTGTAGATGGACCAACAATGCCATTAGGGAGGGCCTTTCAGGATTTTGACCCATAAATACTGAAGATGGCAATACATTTCCAAGTTAGCATGTTGGGGAGCTTGAAGATAAACTTCCAGATGGTGGTGTTCCCATGTATACACACTGCTTTTGTCTTTCGAGAAGGAATTGGTCGTGGATTTGCAAAGTGCTGTCTCAGGATATTTAATGGATTTCTGCAATGCATCTTGTAGTTAGTGCACACGGCTGCTACTTAGCATCAATGGTGGAGGGAGTGGGTGCTTGTGAATATGGCGCCAATCAAGCGGGCTGCTTGTCCTGGATGGTATCAAGCTTCTTGAATGCTGTTGGAGCTGCACCCATCCAGGCAAATGGCAGTATTCCAGCATACTCCTAATGTGTGCCTTGTATATACAAGGCTTTGGGGAATCAGGAGTGAGTTATTCACAGTTGTTCCTAGCCTCTGACCTGCTCTTGTAGCCACTGTATTTATATTGTAAGTCCAACTGATTTTCTGGTCAATGATAACCCCCAGGATGTTGATAGTGGGGCTTTAACAATGGTAACGTATGCAATGTAAAAGGTCAGAAGCTGGATTGTTTCATATCAGAAAAGGTCATAGCCTGGTACTTATGTGGCACAAATATTACTTACCACTTTTCAGCCCAAGACCAGATATTGTCCAGATCTTGCTGCATTTGAACATGGACTGCATCAGTGTCTAAGAAATCATGAATGGTGAACATTGTACAATCATTGGGTAAAAAATGAGGTCTGCAGATGCTGGAGATCACAGCTGAAAATGTGTTGCTGGTTAAAGCACAGCAGGTTGGGCAGCATCCAAGGAATAGGAAAGTCCTGATGAAGGGCTTATGCCCGAAACGTCGAATTTCCTATTCCTTGGATGCTGCCTAACCTGCTGTGCTTTAACCAGCAACACATTTTCAATTGTACAATCATTGGCAAACATCCCCACTTCTGACTTTATCATGGACGAAAGCAGCAGAAGATGCTGGACGTAACTCTGAGGAACTCCTGCAGAGATGACCTGGAGCTGAAATGACTGACTCCAACAACCACAACTTATTTCTGAGTAAGTGCTGCTTGATAGCACTGTTGATCATTTTACTGATGATTGAGAGTAGACTGGTAATAATTGGCTGAATTAAATGTGTCTTGCATTTTGTGTATAGGATATACTTGGGCAATTTTCCACATTGACAGGCAAATGCCAGTGTTAGATTAATATTAGAACAGGTTGGCTAGGTGAGCAGCAAAGTCTGGAGTACACATCTTTAGTACTGTTGTCAGGGTGCATAGCCTTTGTAGTAACCAGTACCTCCAACCATTTCTTGACAAGTTGTAGACTAAATCGAAGTGAATATGAAGCAGTTGTTCCCCTTAGTTGAAGAGTGAATAATGAGGAGACATTATTTTAAGGTAAAAGGCAGGAGGGTTAGGGAGGATTTAAGGATACCTTTTTTCACCCAGTGGGTGATGGGAATCTTAAATGCACTGCCTGTGTGGGTAGCTGAGGAGAAAAACCTCACAACATTTAAAAAGTAGGTGGATGAGCACTTGAAATGGCATAATGTTCAAATCTAGGGCCATGCGCTGGAAAGTGGGTTAAGCGTAGATAAGTCAAATAGACTCGATGAGTTGAAGGGCTTTTTTCAGTGCTATAAACCTATTTGATTCTGTATCTATTCACCTTACAGATAACAACCTGAAATTATATAGGGCCTCACTGCTAAATGGGCAACGTTGTGTTTTCAGACAGAAACAGGCACCATACAAACAAAGAGGTTGACCAAGAGCTTGTTTTCTTTAAATTTGTCCACAGGATGTAGGCAATGATTTGGAGTTTTGATTTGGATTCCCATGTAGTGTGTCAAAGTTTGCAGATGGCAGTAAGATGAGTGGCAGAGCAAAGTGTGCAGAGGGCCATTGAACTTTGCAGAGGAACATAAGATACTTTGAGTGAGTGGGCAAAGGTCTGGCAGATGGAATACAGTGTTAATGAATATGAAGTCATCCATTTTGGTAGGAATAACAGTAAAAAGAATTATTACTTGAATGGTTAAAAAGTTGCAGCACGCTGCTATGCAGAGGGATCTGGATGTTCTTGTGCATGAATCACAGAAGGTTGGTCTGCAGATACAAGTAATTAGGAAGGCAAATGGAATTTTATCTTTCTTTGCTAAAGGGACTGAGTTTAAAAGCAGGGAGGTTATGTAGGCAGCTGTACAGGGTGCTGGTGAGGCCACGTCTGGAATTATTGTGTGCAGTTTTGGTCTCCTTACTTGAGAAAGGATGTACTGGCACTAGAAGGGGTGCAGAGGAGATTGATTCAGGAGTTGAGGGGGCTGGCTTATCAGGAGACACTGAGTAGACGGAGGTTATATTCATTGGAATTTAGAAGAATGAGGGGGGATCTTATAGAAACATATAACATTATGAAAGGAATAGATAAGATAGAGGTAGAGAGGAAGTTTCCATGGTCCTAAGGTGAAACTAGAACAAGAGGACATAGCCTCAAAATTAGGGTGACTGAATTGAGAAGGAACTTCTTCACCCAGGGGGTTGTAAATCTATGGAATTCCCTGCCCAGTGAAGTAGTTGATGTTACTTCAGTAAGTATTTTTGAAGCTAAGATAGATTTTTTTTTGAACAATGAAAGAATTAGGGGTTACAGTGAGAGGACGGGTAAGTGGAGCTGAGGCCATGATAAGATTTGCCATGACTTTATTGATGGCATGATGGCTTCTAGTTCTTATGTCATTGATATTGTCCATCACTAATTGTCCAGAGGGCAGTTCAGAGTCTGAATTTGGAGTCACCTGTACACCAGACTAGATAAGGACAGCAGATTCCCTTCCCTAAGGATGTTAATGATCCAGATGGATTTTTACAACTATTAACAGTGTTTACATAGTCCATGGGCTGATAAGTTCCTGGGAATGATGGACTTCATGCTAGCATCTTCAGACAATCCCTTGTGCAATTGTTAATGCATTCATTTTAATTTACAAAAATTCCCGAGATTTAAGGAAGATTTGAATACATTGGAAAATACCAAATCTAACTTCTTTATTCAAAAGAGAGTGAGACAGAAAGAAAGACACTATAAGCCATTTAGTTTAACATCTGTCATAGGGAAAATGTTAAAATCTACTATTAAAGACTTAGAAAAACTTAAGCCAATCAGGCAGTCAATGTGGTTCTGTGAAAGAGAAATTGTGTTTACCTAATTTGTTAGAGTTCTTGGAAGAAATAGGTGCTTGTATAAAGGAGAACCAGTCAATGGGCATATAGATGGACAACTCCTACATCTGCCAAATGTAGGAAATATAAGAAAATCTGAAATTATCCACTTTGACAGAAAGAATTAAAAGAAAACATATTACAGAAATGATGAGAGATTACAGATCTCTTAGACTGAAAGAGATCTAATTGGACTTGGATATCCTCATGCAGAAGATTAAATGCAAGTACAACAAGTAATTAGGAAAGCTAAAGTTATCCCTCATTACAAAAGAAGGAAGGTTATGATTCACTTGGATAGGGCATTGGTAAGATTACATCTGGCGTACAGTGTTGGTCTCTTTATTTAAGGAAGGGTGCGAATGCAATGGAAGCAGTTCAGGAAAGGTTTACCAAACCAATACAGGTTGTTCTGCTATAATACAACAGTTGTGTTTCTCTGCGACCTCATGCTATAGAAAATCACACTATGGAAAACTGCTATTGAAAATTGCACTGTCAAACATTGCTAACACAAAATCGCTAAAGCCATTCAACAGAAAGCTTGCATTATCCAAATAATGTCCACGATTTGACAATTATTAACCAATTCATGCTGACTAAACGCACGTTTTAGCAGAATGACCTGAACTGGGTATGGTCAGGTTCTCTTATAAGGAAAGGTTGAACAGGCTGAGCTTGTATCTGCTGGAGTTCACAACAGCAAGAGCTCACTTCATTAAAACAAACAGTCCTGAAGGGTCTTGGATGTGGAATTGAATATTTCATCTTACAAGGGAATATACAACTAGAGATCACGTTTTAAAAATCAGGGGTCCTCAATTTAAAACAGCAATGAGGTGAAATGTTTTCACAAAGGGTCACAAATCTTTGGAACTCCCTTCCTGAAAAAGCAGTGAGAACAGAGTCCTTGAATATTTTTATCACAGAGGTAGATAGATTCTTGGTAAACAAGGGGGTGAAAGATTATTGGCATCTGGCAGGAATGTGGTGTAATCAGAGCCAAGAATACATTGGATAAATGATTATATCTTAATAAATAATTACCAAGTTATTAAAAAAGTTTTAAGAACATAATTGCCTATTGCTGCATTTGATTTGTAGGAGCCACTCTTCAAATAATGCTTCATATATTGTGTTACTGAACCAGATGAGACAGAGACCCTGGTTTCTGTGCGGTTGTGACTCTGTAATCGGCTTCAGTTTGTCTCAGCTGGTGAGAAGACAGAGTTCTCACTGAAGACTATGTCTCAGCAGCTGGAAGGGCTATGTGTTGATATTAAACAAGCTCAAATTTCAGATTCAGTTATGTTCCAAACAAACTGCTTACCATCAATGTCACAATTTGAAAAATGAACACTCAAGCTCCCTGCTAGAACATTGCTGTTGCATCAGTGTGTCAAAGGGAGAGGCAAAACAGAACAGAGCAAAAATGTATCTCTCCTGTTGGAAAAGAGTCTGCAGCAAATCTTTCTTTAAGAAAATACTTGGTTAGAGAATTGTATTTCAACCATGTGTCTGTTCAAAACTCTGTTCAGTCTGTTCTTGTGAAATAACAGGGGAACAAGGGGTGGATTTGTTGATCTGTCATTTCAAGGAGCACTCGATTACACACCAGCCAATTTCTGGGCTGCCTCCCTATTGGGCTCAGCTGGCAGCCAATGGTGTTTACATAAAGAGATCCCCTTCAACAAAGCCTCAACAAAAAGAGAGCAGAAGTCAAGGAGAGATGGACACCACAGGGAGTGGGGTGTTTTATTTTCCCCTCCGACTCTATTTTAATTTAATCCCTGCCCTCTCCTTCACTTTTTTGATCACGCAGCATTGCCCTTTGATGAGAAGGGCACTGCTTTCACTGGCCATTCGGGTGTTTCCTTTTTTCCTGATGGTGGAAATCGAATAAAGATTTGTGCACTTAGTTCTTCACTGTGTCCTACACCTACACACACACACGACATGGGTGCCAGGGAAAAATAAGCACTACCACAGTTAGGTGTAGTATGGGGTAAGGAAAAAAAGAAAAATATATATATATAAAACCAGGAGATTAGTATCAAAAACAAAGAACAGAAGTTTCTATCAGCTCCAGGTAAAAGTGCTGCGTTTCCTAGTGTCTTAACATTTGTTAATGCGTGCATGTTTAAACATTACAGGGAGATGACTGAATAAAACAGCAATGCTGAAGAGAGCCAGCTTCAATTCCAGCCTCCTCCTTTTACAGATCAATTTAATAGATTCATGAACCTTCCTCCAATGAGAATTATTTCTCCCAAGGCATTGATTAAGAGGGTAAAATAAGGTATAATAGTAAGTTTGCAGGGAACATACAGACTTCTGTTGGTATGTGAAGAAGAAAAGATTCATGAAGACAAATGTAGGTCCCTTACAGTCTGAAGCAGGAGAAGTTAAAGTGCGGAATAGAGAGGTGGAAGACTATTTAAATATATATTATGATACTGTCTTTATAAAGGAGAACATAAATAAACTTGCAAAAAATTGGACAACACAGGGTCCAGTAAGAGGAAGGAACTAAAGGAACTCAGTATTACTAGGGAAATTGTATTGGTGAAATTGATGGGATTAAATGTCAACAACTGTCCAGAGCCTAGAGTACTTAAGGAATGGCCCTAGAAATACTGGATGCATTGTTGATAATCTTTCAAGATTCTATACACTGTGGAACAGTTCCTATGGATTGGAGGTAGCTAATGTAACCCTACTATTTAAAAACGTCGTAGACGGAAAACAGGGAATTATAGACCAGTGAGTCTGACATTGGTAGTGGGAAAATGCTAGTGTCTGTTATACAAGATTTAATAGCACAGCACTTGGAAAACAGTGGCAGGATCAGATACAGCATGGACTTTCAAAAAGGAAATTGACAAATCTACTGGAATTCTTCGAGGATGTAACTTGTAGAGTTGGTGAGGGGGAGCTACTGGATATGGATTACCTGGCTTTCTCAGATGGCTTTTGAAAAGGTCCCATATAAAAGATTAGCATGTAACCTTAAAGTGCATGGCACTGGGGTGGTGTATTGAAATGATTAGCACACAGGAAACATAGAAGCATAGAAAAAAATACAGCACAGTACAGGCCCTTTGGCCCTCAATGTTGCGCCAACCCAAGCCCACCTAACCTACACTAGCCCACTATCCTCCATATGTCTATCCAATGCCTGTTTAAATGCCCATAAAGAGGGAGAGTCCACCACTGCTACTGGCAGGGCATTCCATGAACTCTCGACTCGCTGAGTAAAGAATCTATCCCTAACATCTGTCCTATACCTACCTCCCCTTAATTTAAAGCTATGCCCCCTCGTAATAGCTGACTCCGTACGTGGAAAAAAGTTCTCATTGTCAACCCTATCTAAACCCCTAATCATCTTGTACACCTCTATCAAGTCACCCCTAAACCTTCTTTTCTCCAATGAAAACAGCCCCAAGTGCCTCAGCCTTTCCTCATACAATCTTCCTACCATACCAGGCAATATCCTGGTAAACCACCTGGTAAACAAAGAGTGAGTCTAAATGGGTCATTTTCCAAGCAGTAGGTAGTGACTAGTGGGGTGCCACAGGGATCAGTGCTAGGGCCTGAGCTTTTCATAATGTATATTAATGATTTAGATGAAGGAACAAAAATGTAATATCTTCAAATTTGCAGATGATACAAATTTGGGTGGGTGGCCGAGCTTTATGGATGATGTAGAGATGGTTCAGTGTGAATTTGACAAGTTGAGTAAGTGAGCCAATGCATAGTAGATGCAGCATAATGTGGATAAATGTGAGGTTACCAACTTTGGTAAGAAAAACAGAAGGCAAATTATTATCGAAATGGCGATAGATTGGGAAATGGGGAGTTGTATAGAGATCTGGGTGTCCTTGTACCCCAGTCGCTGAAAGTAACCAGGCAGGGGCAGCAGGCAGTGAAGGAGGGAAATGGGATGTTGACCTTCATAGTGAGAGGATTGGTGTCCAGGAGCTGGGATGTCTTGCTGCAACTGTCCAAGGCCTTGGAGAGACCACACCTGGAATACTGTGTGCAGTTTTGGTCTCCTTATCTGAAGAAGGATGTCCTAGCTATGGAGGAATGGAACAAAGGTTTACAAAGCTGATTCCTGGGATGTCAGGACTGACATACAAAGACAGCATGGATCGGTTAGGACTACATTCACTGTAGTTTAAAAGAATGAAAAGAAATCTCATAGAAATCTATAAAATTCTAACAGTACTAGAAAGGATAAAAACCAGAAGGATATGCCCATTGATAGACAAGTTCAGAACCAGGGGTCATAGCCTAAGGATATAGGATAGGCCATTTAGGACTGAGATAAGGAGAAATTATTTCACTCAGAGACTGTGAATCTGTGGAACTGTCTGCCACAGTATGCGGTTGAGAATTCTGGGTCTGTACTTGATGGAGTTCAGAAGAATGAGGGCGAATCTGATTGAAACTTACAGAATACTAAGAGGCCTGGATAGACAATAGACAACAGGTGCAGGAGTAGGCCATTTGGCCCTTCGAACCAGGACCACCATTCATTATGATCATGGCTGATCATCCACAATCAGTATCCTGTCCCTACCTTATCCCAAGATTCCACTATCTTGAAGAGCTCTATCCATCTCTTTCTTGAAAGTATCCAGAAACTTGGCCTGCACTGCATCCTGGGCCAGAGCATTCCATATATCCACTACTCTCTGGGTGAAGAAGTTTCTCCTGAAGTCTGTTCTAAATGGCCTACCCTATATTTTTAAACTGTGTCCTCTGGTTCTGGACTTATCCATCAGTGGAAACATGCTTCTTGCCTCCAGAGTGTCCAATTCTTTATTAATCTTATACTTCTCAATCAGATCCCCTCTCACCTTTCTCAACTCAAGCGTATACAATCCCAGTCACTCCAATCTTTCAACATATGATAGTCCCCCTGTTCCGGGAATTGATCTCATGAACCTACGGTGCATTCCTTCAATAGCCAGAATGTCCTTCCTCAAATTTGGAGACCAAAACTGCACACAATATTCCAGGTGTGGACTCACTAGGGCGCTGTTCAGCTGCAGAAGGAACTCTGTGCTCCTAGACTCAATTCCTCTTGTTATGAAGGCCAGCATATCATTAGCTTTCTTCACTGCCTGCTGTACCTGCATGCTTGCTTTCATTGACTGATGTACAAGAACACCTAGATCTCATTGTACTTCACCTTTACCTAACTTGATTCTATTTAGATAGTAATCTACCTTCCTGTTCTTGCCATCAAAGTGGATAACCACACATTTATCCACATTAAACTGCATCTGCCATGTATCCGTCCACTCACCTAGCCTGTCCAAATCACCCTGTATTCTAATAACATCCTCCTCACATTTCACCCTGCCAACCAGCTTTGTGTCATCAGCAAATTTGCTAATATTACTTTTAATACCTTCATATATATCATTAATGTATTCAAGGTTTGTGCGAAGATTTGTAGCTCGGGTGCTCGTTGTTGTGGTTCTGTTCGCCGAGCTGGAAGTTTTTGTTGCAAACGTTTCGTCCCTGGCTAGGCGACATCAACAGTGCTCTGGAGCCTCCTGCGAAGCGCTTTTTTGATGTTTCTTCCGGTATTTATAGTGGTCTGTCCTTGCCGCTTCCGGGTGTCAGTTTCAGCTGTCCGCTGTAGTGGTTGGTATATTGGGTCCAGGTCGATGTGTTTGTTGATGGAGTTTGTGGATGAATGCCATGCCTCTAGGAATTCCCTGGCTGTTCTCTGTCTGGCTTGCCCTATGATAGTAGTGTTTTCCCAGTCGAATTCATGTTGCTTGTTGTCTGAGTGTGTGGCTACTAGGGATAGCTGGTCGTGTCGTTTCGTGGCTAGTTGATGTTCATGTATGCGGATTGTTAGCTCTCTTCCTGTTTGTCCTATATGGTGTTTTATAGTGTATATAGATCCTGTTTGTCCTATATAGTGTATATATAGATCCAAACACTCCATACAATCAACACAGGAATTCTTGGACGTCATCAGGAATACACACATAGACAAAGAAGAAACCATGATCTCATTCGACGTGACGGCACTGTTCACTTCGATTGACAAAACCCTAGCCAGAGAAACAATAGCCAACCTACTGGACATACAGAACAGAAAACAGGAGGCGGAACCTATCAACAAAGACGGCATACTTAAACTACTGGACTTGTGCCTCACTACACACTTTACATTCAACAATCAGATATACGAACAAATCAACAGAACACCCATGGGATCACCAATCTCGGGACTCATAGCAGAGGCAGTTATGCAAAGGTTAGAACAAACAGCCCTACCACAAATTCAACCCAAACTCTGGGTCAGATATGTCGATGACACGTTTGTAGTCATCAAAACACGGAAATAGAAAAAACACACCGGATCATCAACGCCACACTCACAGGAATCCGATTCACGAGAGAAGTAGAAAAGGATAGCCAATTCCCATTCCTAGACGTGATAGTACAGAGAACACCGAACGGAGAATTCACCACAAGGGTACACAGGAAACCAACACACACAGACCAAGTCCTAAACTATGAAAGTAACCACCCCAACACACACAAACGAAGCTGCATCAGGACACTATTCAAAAGAGCCACAACACACTGCAGTACACCAGAACTGCGAAAAGAGGAAGAGGAACACCTATACAAGGTATTCGCCAAAAACGGATACCCGCGCAACTTTATCAACAGATGCCTAAGAGATAGACCACGGAACGAGGACATGCCACAACCAAAAGGACTAGCCACACTACCATACATCAGGAGCGTTTCAGAACTGACAGCCAGACTACTGCGACCCTTAGGACTCATAACGGCACACAAACCAACAGCCATGCTCAGACAACAACTTACTAGAACAAAGGACCCGATACCCAACATGAGTAAAACTAATGTAGTTTGCAAAGTACCATGCAAGGACTGCACAAAACACTATATAGGACAAACAGGAAGACAGCTAACAATCCGCATACATGAACATCAACTAGCCACGAAACGACACGATCAGCTATCCCTAGTAGCCACACACTCAGACAACAAGCAACATGAATTCGACTGGGAAAACACTACTATCATAGGGCAAGCCAGACAGAGAACAGCCAGGGAATTCCTAGAGACATGGCATTCATCCACAAACTCCATCAACAAACACATCGACCTGGATCCAATATACCAACCACTACAGCGGACAGCTGAAACTGACACCCGGAAGCGGCAAGGACAGACCACTATAAATACCGGAAGAAACATCAAAGAAGCGCTTCGCAGGAGGCTCCAGAGCACTGATGATGTCGCCTAGCCAGGGGACGAAACGTTTGCAACAAAAACTTCCAGCTCGGCGAACAGAACCACAACATCATTAATGTATATTGTAAACACCTACAGTCCCGACACCGAACCTTGTGGTACCCCACTGGTCACCGCCTGCCATTCAAAAGGGAGCTGTTTATCACTACTCTTTGTTTCCTGTCAGCCAGCCAATTTTCAATCCAAGTCAGTATTTTGCCCCCAGTGCCATGTGCCCTAACTTTGCTCACTAATCTCCTATGTGGGACTTTATCAAAGAGTGAATGTGGAGAAGATATTTGCATTAGTCAGAGAGACTAGGACCTGAGGCCATAACTTCAGGGTGAAGGGACGATCTGTAGAACTAAGATGAGGAGGAATTTCTTCAGCAAGAGGGTACTGAATCTGTGAAATACACTGCCACAGAGGGCTGTGAGGCCAAGTCATTGAGTGTATTTAAGACAGAGAAAAATCATTTTATTCAATAGCCATTTCTTTACCAGGATGTGACATTTTCAATTCTCCAGTGTTCTGGAACCACCATTGTAACTCAGGAGGATTGGAAATTTACAGCTTGCGTGGCTGCAGCAGCAGTAGTGTGTACCATCTACAAGATGCACTGTCAAAATTTACCAAGGTTCCTTCGACAGCAATTTCCAAATCCACAACCACTTCTTAGAAGGATAAGGGCAGCAGATACATAAGAATATCTCCACATGCAAGTTCCCTCCAAGCCACTCACCATACTGACATGGAAGTAAATCACTGTTCCTTCACTGTCACTGGAATCCCCTCCCTAAAGGTATTGTGGATGTACAGCATATGGTTCAAGAAGACAGCTCAGCAACACCTTCTCAAGGTAAGCTAGGGGCAGTAAAAAATGCTGGCCCAGCCAGCAGCACTCATAGAGCCATAGAGATGTACAGCATCTTCGGTCCAACCTGCCATGCTGACCAGATATCCCAACTCAATCTAGTCCCACCTGCCAGCACCTGGCCCATATCCCTCCAAACCCTTCCTATTCATATACCCATCCAAATGCCTTTTAAATGTTGCAATTGTACCAGCCTCCACCACTTCCTCTGGTAGCTCATTCCATACACGTACCACCCTCTGCTTGAAAATGTTGCCCCTTAGGTCTCTTTTATATCTTTCCCCTCTCACCCTAAACCTATGCCCTCTAGTTCTGGACTCCCCCACTCCAGGGAAAAGACTTTGCCTATTTATCCTATCCATGTCCCTCATAATTTTGTAAACCTCTATAAGGTCACCCCTCAGCCTCCGATGCTCCTGGGAAAACAGTCCCAGCCTGTTCAGCCTCTCCCGTAGCTCAGATCTTCCAACCCTGGCAACATCCTTGTAAATCTTTTCTGAACCCTTTCACGTTTCACAACATTTTTCCGATAGGAAGGAGACCGGAATTGCATCCAATATTCCAACAGTGGCCTAACCAATGTCCTATACATTTGCAACATAACCTCCCAACTCCTGTACTCAATACTCTGACCAATAAAAGAAAGCATACAAACGCCTTCTTCACTATCCCATCTACCTGCGACTCCACTTTCAAGGAGCTATGAATCTGCACTCCAGGGTCTCTTTGTTCAGCAACACTCCCTAGGACTTTACCATTAAGTGTATAAGTCCTGCTAAGGTTTGCTTTCCCAAAATGCAGCACCTCGCATTTATCTGAATTAAACTCCATCTGTCACTTGTCGGCTCATTGACTCATCTGATCAAGATACTGTTGAAATCTGAGGTAACCTTCTTTGCTATCCACTACACCTCCAATTTTGGTGTCATCTGCAAACTTACTAACTGTACCTCTTATGCTCACATCCAAATCATTTATGTAAATGACAAAATGACCAATCCTTGTGGCACTCCACTGGTCACAGGCCTCCAGTCTGAAAAACAACCCTCTACCACCCTCTGTCTTCTACCTTTGAGCCAGTTCTGTATCCAAATGGCTAGTTCTCCCTGTATTCCATGAGATCTAACCTTGCTAACTAGTCTCCCATGGGGAACTTTGTCGATCGCCTTACTGAAGTCCACATAGATCACATCTACCACTCTGCCCTCATCAATCCTTTGTTACTTCTTCAGAAAACTCAATCAAGTTTGGGAGACATGATTTCCCACGCACAAAGCTGTGTTGACCGTCCCTAATCAGTCCTTGCCTTTCCAAATCCATGTACATCCTGTTCTTCAGGATTCCGTCCAACAACTTGCCCATGTCAATGTCAGGCTCACTGGTCTATAGTTCCCTGGCTTGTCCTGACCACCTTTCTTAAATAGTGGCACCACGTTTGCCAACCTCCAGTCTTCCAGCACCTCGATGATACAAATAGCTCAGCAATAGACCCAGCAATCATTTCTCTAGCTTCCCGCAGAGTTCTAGGGTACACCTGATCAGGTCCTGGGGATTTATCCACCTTTATGCATTTCAAGACATCCAGCACTTCCTCCTCTGTAATATGGACATTTTGCAAGGTGTCACCATCTATTTCGCTACTTTCTATACCTTCCATGTCGTTTTCCACAGTAAATACTGATGCAAAATACCCATTTAGTATCTCCCCCATTTTCTGCGCTCCACACAATGGCCGCCTTGCTGATCTTTGAGGGGCCCTATTCTCTCCCTATTATCCTTTTGTCCTTAATGTATTTGTAAAAACCTTTTGGATTCTCCTTAACTCTATTTGCCAAAGCTATTTCATCTCCCCTTTTTGCCCTCCTGATTTCCCTCTTAAGCATACCTCTACTGCCTTTATACCCTTCTGAGGATTCTCTCGATCTATCCTGTCTGTACCTGACATATGCTTCCTTCTTTTCCTTAACCAAACCCTCAATTTCTTTAGTCATCCAGCATTCCCTATACCTACCAGCCTTCCCTTTCACCCTGACAGGAATTTACTTTCTCTGGATTCTCATTATCTCATTTCTAAAGGCTTCCCATTTTCCAGCCGTCCCTTTACATGCGTACATCTGCCCCCAATCAGCTTTTGAAAGTTCTTACTAATACCATCAAAATTGGCCTTTCTTCAATTTTGAACTTCAACTTTTAGATCTGCTCTATCCTTTTCCATCACTATTTTAAAACGAATAGAATTATGGTCGTTGGCCCCAAAGTGTTCTGCCACTGACACCTCAGTCACCTGCCCTGCCTTATTTCCAAAGAGTCGGTCAAGTTTTGCACCTTCTCCAGTAGGTACACCCACATACTGAATCAGAAAATGTTCTTATGCACACTTAACAAATTCCTCTTCATCTAAACCCTTAACACTATGGCAGTCCAGTCTATGTTTGGAAAGTTAAAATCCCCTACCCTAACCACTGTATTATTCTTACAGATTGCTGAGATTTCCTTACAAATTTGTTTCTCACTTTCCCTCTGACTATTAGGGGTATATAATACAATCCCAATAAGGTGATCACCCCTTTCTTATTTCTCAGTTGCACCTAAATAACTTCCCTAGATGTATTTCCAGGAATATCCTCCCTCAGCACAGCTGTAAAGCTATCCTTTATCAAAAATGCCACTCCCCCTCTTATTAGTCCTACCTTGTCCCTGGCTGCGCTGACTGACTCGCTTCTGTTCTCAACTGTACTAGTCTCAGATTGATCTCTTTCGTACTATCTACCTGGGTCCCCCCCACCCCCAACCTTACTAGTTTAAATCCTCCCGAGCAGCTCCAGCAATTCTCCCTGCCAGTATATTAGTCCCCTTCCAATTTAGTTGCAAACTGTCCTTCTTGTACAGGTCACTTCTACACCAAAAAAGATTCCAATGGTCGAAAAATTTGAATCCTTCTCCCATACACCAGCTCCTCAACCATACATTCATCTGCTCTATCCTCCTATTCCTGCGCTGACTAGCTCGTAGCACTGGATATTACTAGTCTTGAGGGCCTCCTTTTTAAATTCCTGCCTAACTTCCTATAATCTCCCTTCAGAATCTCAACCTTTTCCCTTCCTATGCCGTTAGTTCCAATGTGGGCAATGACCTCCTGCTGGTCCTTCTCCCCCTTGAGAACATTCTGCACCCTCTCTGAGACATCCTTGATCCTGGCACCAGGGAAACAACAAACCATTCTGATTTTTCACTGCTGGCCACAGAAACGTCTGTCTGTACCATGGACTAGAGAGTCCCCTAACACAATTGATCTCTTGGAACCCGACGTACCCCTCAATGCATTAGAGCCAGTCTCAATACCAGAAACTTGGCTTTTCATGCTATGTTCCCCTGAGAATCCATCACCCCTTACATTTTCTAAAACAGCATACTTGTTTGAAATGGATATAGCCACAAAAGACTCCTGCACTAGCTGCCTACCTCTCTTACCTTTCCTGGAGTTAACCCATTTATGTGACTGTATCTGAGATTCCTCCCACCCCACCTTCCTATAACTGCCATCCATCACATACTGTTGCTGTTGCAAATTCCTCATTGCTTCTAACTGTCTCTCCAACATATCCATTCGATCTGATAAGATTCGCAACCAACAGCATTTATTGTAGATATAATCCACCGTAACCCTTAAACTCTCTTTAAACTCCCACATCTGACAAGAAGCGCATATCACTCTACTAAAGGCCATTTTTGCTCCTTCACAATCTACATACCCAGAAAATAACACTGTCTTATTCCTCTACAAAACACTGCCCCAGGTTAAATTAATAGTTATGGCTTATATTTTAAGTTTAATCAAGACACATATCTTGAAAAACATATAATTAAGAAAGAACCCACTCTACTCACTACTGCAGACTTTCTGTAGGTCCCACTTAAAAACAATACACTTATCTGCTTCTGTGCTGTGAACTTCGCCCAAACAGTTCCTCCAAGATCAGTTGTGAATTTCACTGTTTGTTAATTTTCCCACATGCACTCCGAAGTCCAGCAATATATGAATTCAAACAGCAAAGGCAGTAACTGTGCAGATTCACTGCTGTGTCAGTTTCTTTCTCTCTCTCTCTTTCCAGCACTGACTTCTCCATGTGCTTCCTTTGTCTGTTCTTCTCCCTTTCAAAACTGTTGTCGTTTTGACTTTTTTTTCCAAAATTTCAAAACAATGCAACAGCATATAAAACAGTAATTGCTGCTGCTGGAATTCAAGGAAATCATCTCCAACACCTAAAATACCTCAATAAAGGAGCAGCTGTTACAGCCAGAAATTTTTCCTGTCCTCCATCTTGGATTACCCAGAATCCTTACTCATATCCCATGAATGAATTAAACATAAAATTCCACCCTCAATCCTGTCAGTGTCCTGAGTTGCCTCATCCTGATAACTGACACCTCTACTTGACTGACTTTTCCAGGTTCATCTTCTCAATAAAGCCAGCTGCAAAGTCTGTGTCTAATGTTCACAGATCGTGGTCATGACCACAAAACTGTGCATATTCAGTATAATGAAAGGAATCGGAACCTTCTCAAAAGGGCCTCGGTTGTCTGTGCACCTACCGATTGCCAGAGCTCTGCGTCTCGGGGTTTATACTGAATTTCGTACCGGCGAGGAGTCCACCCTGCACTGGGCTCTGAATTCACCACGTCTTCCCACCATAATTGAATATCCATGAATAATCCCGACTGGCTGATGTTCAAGAGAGCCCAGTTCAATGAGATTGGAGCATCTGGTTTCACTGACAGAACAAAAGAGATTAAACAATGATCAGTGGTTTTGACAAGGATCAGCAAATCTAAGAATAATCAGGGATTTTAGCAGTAGCTAATAACTCCAACTACAGTCAGGGATTCTAACAGTAATGAACGATTCTGACAACAGTGATTCCAACAATGACCAATCAATCAGACAATAATCAGTGAACCCAACAATAATTAGCAATTCTGACAAAAATTAAGGCTTCCAACGATAACCAATGATTCTAACCATAGTCTGGGATTCCAACAAAAATTAGTATTGCAGTGTTAATCAGTGAATCTGACAACAATCAGAGATCTGATAATAATCAGTGATTCCCCAAAAATAATTGTGATTCTAAAAATAATCAGTGATTCCAAAAATAATCAGCAATTCTGCTAATAATCAGCAAATCCACTAATGATCAACCATTCCACCAATAATCAGGGATTCAGACAGTAATCAAAATGGAATCTAACATTAATCAGTGATTTGGATTCTAATCAAAATTCCAATCGTAATCTGTGTATTCAACAACAATCAGGGACTCTGACAATAATCAGCAATTCCAACAATACTCAGTGATTTCAACAATAATCGGGGATTCTGACAACAATCAGTAATTCTCTGAATAATCATTAGTTCCAACAGTAATCAGGGATTCCAAAAATAATCAGTAAATCCAAAAATAATTAGCAATTCTGTCAATAATTAGCAATTCTTACATTAGTTAGTAATTCCAACAATAATTATTGAATCCAACAATAATTTGGGATTACAACAATTATCAGTAATTGTAGCAATAGTCAGTGACTCCAACAACAATCAGTGTTCTCATGTTAATCAGTGAATCCAACAACAATCAGAGATATGACATTAGTGATTTGGACAATAAACAGTAATTGTCAACAACACAGTGAGAGGGGAAAGGGCACAGAATATAATGAGGGGAGTGGGAGAAGTGGGGGATGCAATTAGGGCAAGTGGAGGGAAGTGATAAAGTGAGGGGATACAGTGAGGGAGATGCAGTGAGGTAGAAATGGTGATGTGAAGAGTGAGTGAGGAGTGAAGGGGAGTGATAAGTGAATGAGAGGTGTGGGGGAAAGGAGCAGAATGGGGGATAGTGATAGAGAAGTGACAGACGAGTTAGCGAGTACAGTGGAGGAGGGAGTGGTGCAGGGTACAGGCAGGGGGTATATTTGGTGATACCATCAGCTGCGAGCACTGATGGGCTCCTGACAGTTTAATGTGAGTTTGGGTTGTCATACTTGAATAAGAGTCACCTCAAAATCTGAATCTGAAACACAAACTACTCAGCCTTGCTATCTATCTTGCCAAGAATCGATCATAATATATTGCAGATAGCTTTGTATTTACCAATATCATTGAATGTAAAACACCGCTGTTCATGTGTGATATTGTCAGATTTCAGATGCACACAGTACTCCATCTCTGAAGTGTACGATTGATTGAAATAGCAACTGGTTTCTCTGTTGACGTATGTTGGGCATTCTCTCCAGTCACGGCTTTCTCTGGACAGAAATAACAGTCATTCAATAATTCCAACATAAGTTGGTGCACAATTATTCCTGGCTTTAACTGCAGTATAGACTAGATAGAGAAGTAGGGACTACGGTCGGTGATAAAAAAAAAGTAAAGCCAACGCACTAACAAGTGTCACACACTCACAAGTTAGGTAGTCACCTTGTGAGGAGAAAGTGAGCACTGCAGATGCTGGAGATCAGAGCTGAAAATGCGCAGCAGGTCAGGCAGCATCCAAGGAGCAGGAGAGTTGACGTTTCGGGCATGAGCCCTTCTTCAGGAATCATGCCCGAAACGTCGACGCTCCTGCTCCTTAGATGCTGCCTGACCTGCTGCGCTTTTCCAGCAACACATTTTCAGCTAATCACCTTGTGATCCTGGGTTGTTGACAGAAGCATTGGTCACAATCATGTTCTTTTCTGTCATGATGGGGAGAAAGCAGGAACATTTGGAAAATCAGCCATTATCATATTACAGCCCCTGCCTACTGTGAGCTGCCAGTCAATTACAGGGTGAGTGGGAGTCATGGAAGAGGGATGCAGGAGGTTTGGCAGCAAGGGTGGTTCTCAGCGAGTGATAGCAGGAAATAAGTGCCTTTGATCAACAATCTATCCTCCAAACTGACAAGATGGTTGCACAGTTGAACATGCAAACCACATGACCAAATACAAACCACATGGCCTTCCTGATGAAGGGTTTATGCCCAAAACATTGATTCTCCTGCTCTTCGAATGCTGCCTCACCTGCTATGCTTTTCCAGCACCATACTCTCTACTCTGCTGTCAGGAACCTGCAGTCCTCACTTTCTCCTGAACAAATGCGGCCAGGTAAATACCAGTGGTGGTGGAAGGAGGACCTAAAGCAGTGATTATTAAGCAGCTAAGAAAGAAGGTCAATCCTCCCAGGCTTCTCACCTGGAATTCCATTCTGGTAGAAGTGGGGTTTGGGTGCATTGCCATCCTGTCAAAGCCCTTCTTGTCTCCAAGCTCAGCCACCAGAAAGAGAGGATTCTGTTTACTGATAGAGTGACTAAATGTTTTCCATGAGATTACTCTTCAAAGATACAGAGTCATGGAGATGTACAGCACAGAAACAGAGGCTTTAGTCCAACTCATCCATGCCGACCACATATCCCAACCTAATCTAGTCCCATATTCCAGCAATTGGCTCATATCTCTCTGAACCCTTCCTATTCATATACTCATCTAGATGCCTTTTAAATGCTGTAAATATACTCGCCTCCACCATTTCCTCTGGCAGCTCATTCCATACACACATGACCCTGTGTGAGAAAAAGTTGCCCCTGAGGTCCCTTTTATATCTTTCCTCTCTCACCCTAAATCCATGTCCTCTAATTCTGGACTTCCCCACCTCAGGGAAAAGACCTTGTCTATTTACCCTATCCATGCCCTTCGTGATTTTATAAATCTCTTTAATGTTACCTCTCAGCCTTCGACACTGCAGGGAAAACAGCCCCAGTCCATTCAGTCTCTCCATATAGTTCAAATCCTCCAACTCTGGCAACATTCTTGTAAATCTTTTCTGAACCCTTTCAAGTTTCCAATATAGGATTAGAATTGCATGCAATATTCCAAAAGTCCCAACCAATGTCCTGTACAACCGTAACATGACTTCCTAACTCCTGTACTCAGTGCTCTGACCAATAAGGGAAAGCATACCAAACACCTTCTTCACTATCCTATCTACTTGTGACTCCACTTTCAAGGATCTATGAACCTGCACTCCAAGGTCTCTTTGTTCAGCAACATTCCCCAGGATCTTACTATAAAGTGTATAAGTTATGCCCTAATTTGCTTTTCCAAAATGCAGTACCTCGCATTTATCTAAATTAAACTCCATCTGACACTCCTCAGCCTATTGGCCCATCAGATCAAGCTATCTTGAGAACAATGACTGTGTGTTAGTGTGAAGGTTTTTTGACTTCCTTTCGTCCTCATAGTTAACTATTTCTGGGTAGAGTGCATGCTTGCCCAGCCTTTGTCCTAGCAGCTATTCAGAACAGCAGCAAATGGAATTTAATCCAGAAAAGAGTGTGAGATGTTGTATTTTGGGAGTACAAAGCAAGGGAGTATACATTGAATGATAGGATATGGAGTACAGAGGATCAGAGGGACCTTGGTGCGTATGTCCATAGACCCTTGAAAGCAGAGTGTGTGGTTGAGGAATTATGCATACTTGCTTTATTACTCAAGGCACTGAATACAAGAGCAAAGAGGCTATGCTGTAACTATATATAACATTAGTTCGGCCACAGCTGAAGTACCGAGTGCAGTTCTGGTTGCTATACTATACAAAGGATGTGATTACAATGGAGAAGATGCAGAGGAGATTCACCAGGATGATGCCTGAGCTGAAGCATTTCACCTAAAAAGAGACTAGATAGGATGGGCAGAGCAGCCTTAAAGCAGAGAAGGTCGAGGGGTAATCTGGTTGAGGTTTACAGAGTTACAATAGCATAGATAGGGTATAAAACCCTTAGTAAAGTCATTAATAACCAGGCGTCATAGATTTAAGCTAAGAAGCGGGACGGTTAAAGGAGATTTGAAGAAATAATTTTTGTATTAAGTGGGCAACAAGTATCTGAAAATTGCTGCATGAAAGAACGATAGAGACAGAAACACTCAAAGCATTTGAAAAATACTTAGATGAACACTTGAAATGGCAACTGCTGGAAAGTAGGACTCAAGGTGACAAGAGCTTGATGACTGGTGCAAATGCAATGAGCTGTGGAACCTCCTTCCATGTGAGAAAGCATAATGATACTTCACCTCATTTGCAACCAGAGAATAGGTCCCAGCAGGTTCTGTGACTTAAAGACTTTAATCTGTGTTGCATTGGACAGCTGGCAGCTATCACTGGGCAGAAAGGGAATCTATGGAATCCCCATCATAGCACACTTAAGGAATTTCCTGGGAAATTCAGTTTCCCTCTGGGCAATTCCTCTGCGCCTAGAATCCTCTAGAATTCTACATTTCAAGTAGAGTCACAAGTAGATAGGATAGTGAAGAACATGTTTGGTATTCTTTCCTTTTTGTTCACAGCATTGAGTAAAGGAGTTGGGAGGTCATGTTGTGGCTATACAGGACACTGTTTAGACCAGTTTTGGAATACTGTGTGCAATTCTGGTCTCCCTCCTGTCGGAAGTATGTTGTGAAACTTGAAAGGATTCAGAAAAAATTTACAAGGATGTTGCAGGGTTAGAGGCTGAATAGGCTGGGGCTGTTTACCCTGGAGCACTGTAGGCTGACGGGTGACCTTATACACATTTATAAAAACGTGTATGGATAGGGTAAATAGACAAAGTCTTTTCCCTGGGGCGGGAGAATCCACAACTAGAGGGCATAGGTTTAGGGTGAGAGGGGAAAGATATAAAAGGGGCGTAAGGGGCAACTTTTTCACATAGGATGGTGTTGCCAGAGGAAGTGGTGGAAGCCGGTACAATTACATTTAAAGGGCATCTGGATGGGCGAATGAATAAGAAGGGTTGGACCGAAGGGTCTGTTTCCATGCTGTATCTATGACTCTAAATCAGGGATTCAGACAATTAGAACATCAAATATTACAGCGCAGTACAGGCCCTTCGACCCTCGATATTGCACCAATCTTTGGAACTAATCTGAAGCCTATCTATCTTACAATATCCTATTTTCATCCATAGATTTATCCAATGACCATTTAAATGGTCTTAAAGTTGCCGAGACTACTACTGTTGGAGGTAGGGCATTCCACACCACTACTACTCTCTGAGTAAAGAAACTACCTCTGACATCCATCCTATATCTATCACTCCTCAATTTAAAGCTATGTCCCCTTGTGCTAGCCATCACCTTCTGAGGAAAAAGGCTCTCACTGTCCACCCTATCTGACCCTCTGATTATCTTATATGTCTCAGTTAGGTCACCTCTCAACCTTCTTCTTTCTAATGAAAACAGCCTCAATTCCCTCAGCCTTTCCTCATAAGACCTGCCCTCCATACAAGGCAACATCCCAGTAAATAGCTTCTGTACCCTTTCCAAAGCTTCCATATCCTTCCTATAATGTGGTGACCAGAACTGTACGCAATACTCCAAGTACGGCTGCACCCGAGTTTTGCACAGCTGCAACATGATCTCATGGCATGAAATTAAGTAAAATAGTTATTCAGAAATAGTTAAGATGATAGTCCGTTGTCTACCTCCTGAGTAACTATTAAACTGACCATATTCTAACCTTGCACACCCTCAACTATGCCTTCCCAGACTCATTACATCACCCAAACATTGAGCTGGCACCACCCCAAGACCTGGATCTCCCTTTGGCACATGACTGTCATCCCAATCTGCGCCCAACTTAACCTGTTGCTCAGGGACCCGGCCCCCAACCCTGTCACCTACACCAGATCCAACAGCCAAACCTTAGGTTCCCCTGTCAAACCCAATTCTCCCACCCACTCCGACCAACTTGCACTTAGCTGGGCCCCTGGTAACCTTGTGCCCTATCCACTTGGTATCCTAATCAAACCTATTTGGCATCTTATGCACCTGCCATCCTACCCAGTCTGTGATTCTGGACCTTTAAATTATAAAATCTGGAAAGGGAAGAGATGATTTGCCTTCCTCTGGCAGTTCTATGCTATGAAAGAACTCCAGAATGGAGGTATGGTTCATTTTTCTGAGTGAGAACTGATCAGAATCTCTACTCTAAATGTTTGTAAACAATGGTTGTTAAGGTTGAGATCATGTCCTCTATTATGCTACTTTCTGGAATAGACCAGTACAGACAGAGGCCAATTACTCTGATGAGTCCCGGCCAGCTCTTTTGAAATGAATTGGATGAATCTCATTCCCCTTATTGCAGTAATTTTCTCCCCTTCGGGTATTTGTCTGATTTCTGTTTGAAGGTTCTGATTGCATGTGGTTAAACCACTTTATCAGGCATTGAATTCCAAATCCTAAACACACATCTCTGAAAAACCAAAAGTTTCCTTTAGTAGTCTCTGGTTCTTATGTCAATGCTCTCAAATTGTTGCTTCTAATTTCTTTTTCAGGCAGTGGAAATGATTTTACATTTTTATTCTATCTAATCACTCCATTCTGATTAAGTCTGTCTCAAATCTCCTCTTAGCCCTCTCTGCTTGAAGGAGAGGAACCTCATTTTCACCAGTTTTGTTCACATAACCGCAACCCCTCAACCCAAGAACTGTTTGAGTATCTCTCTTCCATGTCTCTCCAAGGCTCTCACATCTTTCCAAAGGTGTATTGCCTGACGTAGCCACGATTGTTAGCAGCACATTATCTCGGACCTCCCTGGTCTACATCATGTGGTCTTTATCAGTGATGTTCTCTCTTTTTAGGGAAAACTGAAACCACAAAATATGCTAATGCTGTCATAGAGACGTACAGCATGGAAACAGACCCTTTGGTCCAACCTCTCCATGCCGACCAGATATCCCAACCCAATCTAGTCCCACCTGCCAGCACCCGGCCCATATCGCTCCAATCCCTTCCTATTCATATACCCATCCAAATGCCTCTTAAATGTTGCGATTGTACCAGCCTCCACCACATCCTCTGGCAGCTCATTCCATACATGTACCAACTTCTGCGTGAAAAAGTTGCCCCTTAGGTCTCTTTTATATCTTTCCCCTCTCACCCAAAACCTATGCCCTCTAGTTCTGGACTCCCCTACCCCAGGGAAAAAGACTTTGTCTATTTATCCTATCCATGCCCCTCATAATTTTGTAAACCTCTATAAGGTCACCCCTCAGCCTCCGACGCTCCAGGGAAAACAGCCCCAGCCTATTCAGACTCTCCATGTAGCTCAAATCCTCCAACCCTGGCAACATCCTTGTAAATCTTTTCTGAACCCTTTCAAGTTTCGCAACATCTTTCTGATAGAAAAGAGACCAGAATTGCATGCAATATTCCAACAGTGGCCTAACCAATGTCCTGTACATGACCTCCCAACTCCTGTACTCAATACCCTGAACAATAAAGGAAAGCATACCAAACGCCTTCTTCATTATCCTACCTACCTGCGACTCCACTTTCAAGGAGCTAGGAACTAGGAACCTGCACTCCAAGGTCTCTTTGTTCAGCAACACTCCCTAGGACCTTACCATTAAGTGTATAAGTCCTGCTAAGATTTGCTTTCCCAAAATGCAGCACCTCGCATTTATCTGAATTAAATTCCATCTGCCACATTGGCCCATTGGC
Source organism: Hemiscyllium ocellatum (assembly GCF_020745735.1). Lineage (NCBI taxonomy): Eukaryota > Metazoa > Chordata > Chondrichthyes > Orectolobiformes > Hemiscylliidae > Hemiscyllium > Hemiscyllium ocellatum. The sequence goes on from NC_083402.1 coordinate 4,139,648, forward strand.
CCATCTGGTCCAGATCCTGTTGTAATCTGAGATAACCCTCTTCTCTGTCCACTACACCTCCAATTTTGGTGTCATCTGCAAACTTACTAACTTTACCGCTCATGCTCGCATCCAAATCATTTATGTAAATGATGAAAAGTAGAAGGCCCAGCACCAGTCATATGGATGTCCGTTGTGTTGTGAATATAAGAACTCCCCACTTCATGACCCTGAACGATTCATTCAACATGACTGCCAAAAGTGAAGGATTTGCACTTTGAAGCTAATCGAATTGTTGGATATTTTTAGAATTGAACATTGTCGTTAGTGTACTCGGCAGTCTCAACCACGTAGAACATAAGATACAGCATTACTACAAACACAGATAATAGCGATGGAGAAATGCAACAGTTGATCAGTGTTAAACCTTACCCTTTTGTATAAAAGAATTTTAGTTGATGATGTTCTGTCAAGTTCTGGTAGTTTCCCACATTCCAGCTACATGTGAACGTCTCCTGATCAGCTGAGTGACATTCTGTGATTTTTGGCCCTTTGAGAGGAAATAAGAGATAGATTCACAATGTCACTGAGATACAAAATCATGATTAATAATATTCCTAATTTCCACAACAGTGACTGCTGTAAAATAAAACTGGATTCTAGCAGAGTTTCAGGAACATTCACCGTTCCTTTCCAACAAATGTACACAGTTGCTGAAGGGTTAGCAAATGCCCACGATAACCTGGTGAGAGTGCCATAACTTCCCTCATCCCAACAATATAGAACACCAGCAATATTTCTCTCATCCTTAATTCACCTCCTCGCCTATCTCTGCACCAGTTAAGGTCCATTGCATTCCTCATTTCAATGTGTGTCTGCAGCAGCAAAGTTGATACCTTCAACTTATCCACTGAGCCGCTTTGGGTCTTCATCTCTTCAGAAAAAGTTTTCAGCACACTGGAATAAGTACAGTTTATAGTCCCAGACCTGCACAGAACTGGAAAGCCAAGAAATATTTTGCCATACACCTGGTGCACAGGTCAAATCAGATGCAGTATACGAGGATAATAACATTACAGAGTGTACCATAAGACCATAAGACGTAGGAACAAAAATGGGCAGTTAGGCCCTTCAATAGGATCACAGCTGATCCGGCATCCCTCATGTCCATTTTCCTCCATTTTCCCCATAACCCTTGATTTTCCGACTGATCAAGAATCTATCTCAGCCTTAAATCTACACAAGGACTCAATTTCCCACTGATTACTAGGAGGTCAATGATACAATCCCAATAAAGTGATCATCCCTTTCTTATTTCTCAGTTCGATCCAAATAACTTCCCTGGATGTATTTCCAGGAATACCCTCTCTCAGCACAGCTGTAATGCTATCCCTTATCAAAAACGCCACTCCCCCTCCTTTCTTGCCTCCCTTTCTGTTTTCCTGTAGCATTTGTATCCTGGAACATTCTGCCTGTGCTGCCCATCCATGAGCCACGTTTCTGTAATTGCTATGATATCCCAGTCCCATGTTCCTAACCATGCCCTGAGTTCATCTGCCTTCCCTGTTAGGCCCCTTGCATTGAAATAAAAGTAGTTTAATTTATGAGTCCTACCATGTTCTCTGCTTTGTCCCTGCCTGCCCTGACTGTTTGACTTGCTTCTGTTCTCAACTGTCTCAGATTGATCTCTTTCCTCACTATCTCATTGGGGCCTCTTTCTCCACCACCAAATCTTACTAGTTTAAATCCTCCCAAGCAGCTCCAGCAAATCTCCCTGCCAGTTTATTGGTCCTCTTCCAATTCAGGTGCAATCTGTCCCTCTTGTACAGGTCACTTCTACCCCAGAAGAGATTCCAATGATCCAAATATGTGAATCCTTCTCCCATACACCAGCTCCTCAGCCATGTATTCATCTCCTCTGTCCTCCTATTCCTACCCTCACCAGCTTGTAGCACTGGGAGTAATTCAGATATTACTACTCTCGAGGACCTTTTTAAATTCCTGCCTAACTCTCTACATTCTCCCTTCAGAATCTCATCCTTTTCCCTTCCTATGTCATTGGTTCCAATGTGGACAATGACCTCCTGCTGGGCCCTCTCCCCCGTGAGAACATTCTGCACCCTCTCTGAGACACCTTTGATCCTGGCACCAGGGAAGCAACACACCATTCTGATTTTTTGCTGCCTGCCACAGAAACATCTGTCTGTGCCTCGGACAAGATAGTCCCCTAACACAATTGATCTCTTGGAACCTGATGTACCCTTCATTGCATTAGAGCCAGTCTCAATACCAGAAACTTGGCTATTCATGCTACATTCCCCTGAGAATCAATCACTCCTGATATTTCCCAAAACTGCACACTTGTTTGAAATGGGGATAACCACAGAAGACTCCTGTACTACCTGCCTATCTCTCTTACCTTGCCTGGAGTTAACCCATCTATGTGACTGTATCTGCAACCTTTCTCCCTTTCTATAACTGCCATCCATCACATCCCCTTGCTCTTGTAAATTCTTCATTGCCTCTAACTGTTGCTCCAACCATTCCATTCAATCTGATAGGATTTGCAACCAAGGTATTTATTGCAGATATAATCCTCAGTCATATGTAAACTCTCCTGGAACCCCCACATCCGACAAGAAGAGCATAGCACTCTACTAAGGGCCATTTTTGCTTCTTCCAACTACAGACCCAGAAAATAGCAGAGTCATATTCCTCAACAGAATACTGCTCCAGGCTAACTTAATACTTATGGCGTATATTTTAAAGTTTGATCAAGAGACATATCTTAAATAAAATGTATAAGAAAGAAAGGACACACTTTACTCACTATTGTAGATTTACAGCAAGGCTATACTTAAAACTATTCATTTATCTGTTTCTGTGCTGTGACCTCTCCTTAACAGCTTCCTCTAAGATCAGTTGTGAATTTCACTGTTTGTTAATTTTCCTAGACACACTCTGATGTCCAGCAATATATGAATTTAACACAAAAGGCAGTAACTGCACAGGTTCACTGCTGTGTCAGTTAGCAGTGTAGGTTTCTTTCTCTCACTCTCTCTCTCTCCTGCACTGACCTGACCATGTGCTGCCTTTGTCTGTTTTTCTCCCTTTTAAAGGTGCTGTTGTTTTGACTTTTTTTTCTCAATGTTCCAAAACAATGCAATAGCACAACAAATAGTAATTGCTGCTCCTGGAATTCGAGGAAATCACCTCCAACATTGAAAATACCTCAAAAAAGAGCAGCCTGTTACAGCCAGAAATTTTTCCCATTCTCAGTTATATGTAGGATTAATAGGGTGGTTCCGGTAGGGGATTTTGACTTTCCAAACATAGACTGGGACTTCCATAGCGTTAAGGATTTAGATGGAGAGGAATTTGCTAAGTGTGTACAAGAAATGTTTATGATTCAGTATGTGGATGTACCTACTAGAGAAGATGCAAAACTTGACCCATTGTTGAGTCTCAGGTAGATAGGATAGTGAAGTAGTTATTTAGTATATTGTGAAACTTGAAAGGGTTCAGAAAAGATTTACAAGGATGTTGCCAGAGTTGGAGGAATTCAGCCATAGGGAGAGGTTGAATAGGCTGTTTCCCCTGGACTGTTGAAGGCTGAGGGGTGACCTTATAGAGGTTCATAAAATCATGAGGGTCATATGGATAGGGTAAATAGACAAGGTCTTTTCCCTAGGTTGGGGGAGTCCAGAATTAGAGCCATAGGTTTAGGGTGAGAGGGGAAAGATATAAAAAGGACCTAAAGGCCAACTTTTTCACACAAAGGGTGGTGAACGTATGAATGAGCTGCCAGAGGAAGAGGTGGGGGCTGGTACAATTACAATATTTAAAAGGCATCTGGATGGGTACTTGAATAGGAAGGGTTTAGAGGGAATATGGGCCAAGTGTTCGCAAATGGGACTAGATTAATTTCGGATAGCTGGTTGACATGGATGAATTGGACCAAAGGATCTGTTTCTGTGCTGTACATCTCTATGACTTCAAGGCCCATCATTCTAAACTCAATCAAGTACAGATCCAACGTTGTCAACCGCTCCTCATATGACAAGCCCTTCATCCCCAGGATTATTCTTGTAAACCTCCTGTGGAGCTCTTCCAAGGCCAGCAAATCCTTCCTCAGATATGGGGCCAAAAGCTGCTCACAATATTTCAAACGTGGTCTGACCACAGCCTTATACTGCCTCAGCTCTTCTGTTCTAGTCCTGTTGAAATGAATGGTAACATTGCAATTGCCTTCCTAACTGCCAACTGAACCTGCATATTAAGCTCAAGAAAATCCTGAACTAGGACTTCTAAGTCCCTTTTGCTTCAGATTTCCAAAGCCTTTCCACATTTATAAAATAATCTGTGCCTCTATTTTTCCTAACAAGGTATATCACTTATGCCATTCCATTTGCCATTTCTTTGCCCACTCTCCTAGCCTGTCTAAGTCTTTCTGCAGCCTCCCAACTTCCTCAGCACTACCTACCCCTCAACCGATCTTTGTGTTATTTGCATATGTAACACCAAAGTGCTCAGTTCTTTCATCCAGGTCATTAGTGTAAAATATGAATAGTTGTGGTCCCAATACTGATCTCTGTGGTATTCCATAGTCACTGGCTACCATCCTGAAATGAAACCCTTTATCCCCACCCTCTACCTTCTGCCAGTCAGCCAATCCTCTACCCATGCCAGTAGCTTGCCCAAGCACCATGGGCTCTTATTTTATTTAGCAGCTTTCTGGTATGGAATCTTGTCAAAACCTGTCTAACTTGCTTGTTATCTCCATAAAGAGTTCTAACCAATCTGTCAGACATGACTTTCCCTTGACGAAGCCATGCTGACAAAGCTCTATTTTACCATGCACTCCCCAGAACTCTGCAGATTCATGCTTATAATGGACTATAAATTCTTACCAACAACCAAAGTTCAAGCTAACCAGCTTATACTTTCCTGTCTTCTGCCTCTCTCCCTGCTTAAACAGGGATTTACAGCAGTCATTTTCCCTCTAGGATCTTGCCTGATGCCAGTGATTTCTGAAAGATCATTACCAATGCTTCCTCAGCTATCTCCTTCTCAACTCTGGGGTGTCGTCCATTTGGTCCAGGTGATTATCTACCTTTAGACCTTTCAGCTTGCCCAGCACCTTCTCCTTAGTGATGGCCAAAACATGCACCTCTGCCCTTGACTGACTGACAGATCTGGTGTGCTGATGTCACCAGACGTCCACGATGAAAACTGATGCAAAGTACCTATTCAGTTGCTCCACTATTTCTTTGTTCCCCATTACTGCTTCAGTCTCATTTTCCAGCAATCCAATATCCATTCTACCCCTCTCATACCTTTTATCTGTCTAAAAAAAACTTATGCAATTTTCTTTTATTTTAGTAGCGAGCCAACTCTTATATTTCATCTTCTCCCCTCTATTGCTCTTTTTAGTTATCCTCTCCATATTTTTAAAGATTTCCCAATCCTTTGTCTTCCAACTAATCTTCACCACATTGAATGTTTTTTGCTTTGCTTTTATGCTATCCTGACTTCCCTGGTCAGCTATGGTTGCGTTGTCCTCCTCTGAGTATGTTTTTCCTTCCTTGGGATGAATTCCCGCTGTGCCCCCTAAATTACCCCCAGAAACTCCTGCCATTGCTGCTCTGCTGACTTCCTGCTAGGCTCCCTTTCTGCTCATCTCCAGCCAGCTCCTCCCTTATGTCTTTATCGTTAACTTTAGTAAGTTGTAATACCATTACATCTGATTTCAGCTTCTCTCCTTCAGATTGCAGGTGAATTTATCATATTCTGGTCACTGATCCCAAGGGATCCTTAAGCCCCTTTTCAAGTCTGCTTCATTACACATCACCAAATCCAGAATTGCAAGTTCCCTAGTACCACAAACTGCTCCAAAAAAAATCCATTTTATAAACATTTCACAATTTTTTTTCTTGGGATCAGCTATCAACTCAATTTTCCCGGTCCACCTACATATTGAAGTCCCCCATGATGGTCAAAATAGTGCCTTTCTTACATGTCTTTTCTATCTCCCGAATTATTTTCTTCCCCACATCCTGACGAGTGTGAGGGGACCTGGACCCCACTCCCATCAGGGACTTTCTTTCCCTTTGCGGTTCCTCAACTCTCCCCACACAGATTCTAGGCCTTTCGATTGTGTATCACTTCGAGCTACTGATTTCATTTCATTTCTTACTAACAGGGCAATGCTGTCCCCTCTACCCATCTGGCTGGCCTTTCAATGGGATGTTTATCCTTATTCAGTTCCCAGCCCTGATCCCCAGCAGCCACATCTCTGTGACACCCATAACACCGTACCCCTCAATTTTATTCTGCACTACAAGCTCATTTCCCTTGAATCATATACTGTGTACATTTAAGTACAACACCCTCAGTCCTGTGTTGACTGTCCCTGTTTTCATAACTGTCCCCTTGTCTGTTGTGCCTGAAGTTAGATTCCTGACATTTCCATACTCTCTGTCCTGTTACTTATTCTAGAAACTTTAATAACTGAGTCCCCCCCAACTTTAACTTATTCTGCAATTTTCTATGCAATTGAACCCCCCTCCCCACACCCCTTGTCAGTGAGATTGAATCTATCCATTCAGGTCTGCCTCAGATTCCTCACATTCCCTATCCATCAGACTCAACTTTCCCAGACATACTGCCCAACTCCAAGCTCCCACCTTTTCGAATTTCTCCTTCCTCTCAGGTTTTCTCCAAGCTTATCTCCAAATTCACCTCTTGATCCTACAACCACTTTCCCATCAAATAGCTGACATCTCTACCATAACAACTGACATTGTGAAACTCTCTGTCTACTCAGGTGCTATCTATTTCACATCCATCCATCACCACCACCTCATAAACACCATCCTTTACACTTTTGTCCTTCCAAACTACCGGAAGTAATTGTCCACCTTCAACCTCGACTTGCTCTCCAAAATTTTCATGAAGGAATTACATTTAGTTCCTCGGGCTAAAGGGATCATAAAGTCATAGAGTCATACAGCATGGAAACAGATCCTTTGGTCCAACTCGTCAATGCTAACAAAATTTCCCAAATTAAACTAGCCTATCAAAGGGTATTATGGGGAAAACAGGAAAAGGGGACTGAGTTGGATGATCAGCCATGATCATTTTAAATGGCCTACTCATACTCCTACTTTATTTGTTTCCCAAATCTCCCAAGTCCTCTACGAATCTTGTATATTTCACTAACGCCACCTCTTATTTTTGTAAACTCCAATGGGCGGCACAGTGGCACAGTGGTTAGCACTGCTGCCTCACAGCACCAGAGACCCGGGTTCAATTCCCGCCTCAGGCAACTGTCTGTGTGGAGTTTGCACATTCTCCCCGTGTCTGCGTGGGTTTCCTCCAGGTGCTCCGTTTCCTCCCACAGTCCAAAAATGTGCAGGTTAGGTGAATTGGCCACGCTAAATTGCCTGTCGTATTAGGTGAAGGGGTAAATGTAAGGGAATGGGTCTGGGTAGGTTGCTCCTCAGAGGGTCGGTGTGGACTTGTTGGGCCAAAGGGCCTGTTTCCACATCTATCTCCACGAAGATAGGTGGAGTTGTGGATAGTGAGGAGGGCTGTTGTTAGCTGCAAAGGGACTTAGATATGATGCAGATAGAATTCAACCCTGACAAGTGTGAGGTTGTCCATTTTGGAAGGACAAATAAGAATGCGGAATACAGGGTTAATGGTAGGGTTCTTAGTAAGGTGGAGGAGCAGAGGGATCTTGGGGTCTATGTTCATAGCTCTTTGAGAGTTGCCACTCAGGTGGATAGAGCTTGTAAGAAGGCCTATGGTGTATTAGCGTTCATTAGCAGAGGGATTGAATTCAACATGTGGAATGGCTGAGGATCCTGGGATTGTATTCATTGGAGTTTAGAAGATTAAGAAGATTAATAGAGACGTACAAGATAATACATGGCTTGGAAAAGGTGAACACTAGGAAATTTTTTCCGTTAGGTGAGGAGACTAGGACCCATGGACACAGCCTTAAAATTAGAGGGGGTCAATTCAGAACAGAAATGCGGAGACATTTCTTCCGCCAGAGAGTGGTGGGCCTGTGGAATTCATTGCCGCAGAGTGCAGTGGAGGCCGGGACGCTAAATGTCTTCAAGGCAGAGATTGATAGATTCTTGGTGTCTCAAGGAATTAAGGGCTATGGGGAGAATGCAGGTAAGTGGAGTTGAAATGCCCATCAGCCATGATTGAATGGTGAAGTGGACTCGATGGGCCGAATGGCCTTACTTCCACTCCTATGTCTTATGGTCTTATGGTCTTAATAGTTGTGAGGTGATGTTGCAGCTTTACAGGACCTTGGTAAGGCCACATTTGGAGTACTGTGTGCAGTTCTGATCACCTCACTTTAGGAAAGATGTGGAAGCTTTGGAGAGGGTGCAGAGGAGATTTACCAGGCTGTTGCCTGGAATGGAGAATAGGTCGTACGAGGATAGGTTGAGAGTGCTAGTCCTTTTCTCACTGGAACGGCGAAGGATGAGGGGTGACTTGATAGAGGTTTATAAGGTGATCAGGGGAATAGATAGAGTAGACAGTCAGAGACTTTTTCCCCGGTACAACAGAGTATTACAAGGGGACATAAATTTAAGGTGAAGGGTGGAAGGTATGGGGGGGGTGGGGGGAGATGTCAGGGGTAGGTTCTTTACCCAGAGTGTGGTGGGGGCATGGAATGCGCTGCCTGTGGGTGTGGTAGAGTCAGAATCATTGGTGACCTTTAAGCAGCAATTGGATAGGTACATGGATAGGTGCTTAAGCTAGGACAAATGTATGGCACAACATCGTGGGCCGAAGGGCCTGTTCTGTGCTGTATTGTTCTATGTTCTATGTTCTAATCGAATCTGATCTAATCTAATCTCAACATTACTCAACTTCTCCTCAGAAGAAAAATTCCTCCATCCCAGAATGAACCTTGTGATCTTCATGTTTGAATCATTTTAATTAGCTTCCCTCCATGTGACAATACTAAAATTATCCTGTCAAAGTGTCCAATCACATCCTAAGTGACGATGACAAGGGTCACCTATCTTTCCTCAGCTTCCTTCACCTATCTGCAGCTATTGACAGAGTTGACCATATTCTCCCACTCCTTCAACTGCCACTTTTCAGTTGGATGGGACTACACATGCTCAGTTCCTTTCTTGTCTGTCTAGAGACTAGCAATGGTGCCTCATTCTGCTCCCTCGACTTTTGGTCTCCCACAGGATCGATTCTTGATCCCATGACCAAGATCATCTTGACAACACCATCTCAAAATTCCCAGGCAGCTAAATCTTCATTTCTTTCTGTATCTTTTCTTGAAGTTGTACCATTAGTATCTGAAGTAAATTAGATAGAAGTGATAAGAAGAAAGAAAGGAACTTTAAGAGTCCTTGAAATATGCTGAATGCATTCAGCAAATGGAGTGTTAGCCTTCGAGTGTGCTTAAGCATAGACGTAGTTCCTTGAACTTGTAGATTATGACTCAATTGTTTAATCAAATGAAACAAGAAATTTATCAAACCTCATGGAACAAATGGTGTGTGTCCCCAAAATCTTTTTTATTCTGTGCCTTGGCTGCTCTATTTAACAGCCCTTATGCTCATAAGGCCACTGCCCAAGGCTTCTCAGCGATAGTGCTCTGAGGGGATGCAAATTGGAGAACCCTCTCACCTGTGTGCCTTGTGAAGGAGGTAGATTATGAATTAGAAGTATTGAAAATATACTGAAGCATCTCCAGTTGGAAGATGCTGTGGACAGAAAAAAAATAACAATACAGCAGAGGAACAGGCCCTTAGACCTCCAAGCCAGTGCCAACACATTTTGCGTTGCCGTATTAAAACTGTCTTCACTTACAGGATCCATATTCCAATATTCCCTTTCTATTCATGTATTCATCCAGGTGCTGGCTGACATTGGGACAAGATAGATATGTTTTAGAAGCAGATTGACTTATTAGTGACAGACAGCATAGTTTTGTATGGGGGAGGTCATGCCTCATTAACTTGATCGACGAAGATGGTTGATGATGGAAAAGTGGCTGAATGTGGACTTCAGTAAAGCCTTTGACACGGTCCCTCAAAAATTATATGTATAGTGCTTTCTGTAATTATCTATTTGAATCATTTTGCCCTCAGTCTACATATCTGATATTAATGTATTCTATAAAGTAATATTAACACGATTACTATCAGATAAAGTGTAACACATTGTAAGGGGACAATTTGAATTTTATGGCAGACACTTTGATATTCAAATCAAAATGTTTTGTAATTTGTTATTGCGAATGTTAAGAACAAAGTATGCTTTTGGGGAAATAATACTTCCCTTAGCCACTAGTTATACCATACCTACAATATTGTAAACAATTTTGGTCCCTTATCCAATGAAAGATATGCTGTAGTAGCATTGAAGGCAGACCAGAAAAGAATCACAATGTTGATTCTGGGTATGGAGAAATTTCTTCTGAGGAGAGATTGAGTAATGTTGAACCTGTACTCATTGGAGTTTAGAAGAACGAGAGGTGGTGTTATTGAAACAAACAAGATTCTTAGGGGACTTGACAGGGGAGATGTGAAAAGGTTGTTTCCTCTTGTGGGAGAGTCTAGGACCACAGGGCATTATGCCAGAATAAGGGGTCACCCATTTAAGATAGAGACGAGGAGGAATTTCTTCTCTCAGATGGGCATGAATCTGTGGAATTCTTTACCGCAGAGGGCTGTTGAAGTTGTATCATTATGTATGTTCAGCGCTGAAATAGAAAGAGTTATAATCAGTAAGGGTGTTGGAGAAATTACCCAACTGAACAGAGACCACACAAGCACGGATTGGATGAAATTGACAAGCTGTTTACCATAAGCAATATCGTTGGTGAATTACAGTACAGTCAAGAGTAAAACATAATCAATGGGAGGACTATCAGCAGTCCGGTAGCAGCAATCAGTCCGTGATTGAGTTAGAAGAGTCCAATCCTCTGTGAAGTAGGTGCTATTGTTTCTCATCCTGGCATCAATGGGTTTTCATTGTGGTTAGTCCACAAACAAGCAAGGTACCTTGGTGCCTTTCAGTCTGAGCCTCCTTTGTGGAATTCCATTATGTGTGAGGAGCGAGGGCTTCAAGAGCAATTGTGCTTACTGAGGGCTAGGAAGTCTATTGTAATGACTGTCTCGGGAAGTGTAATCCCTAGTCTGGAAGCGGTTTGAGTTATTTCCCGTTTGCTGCCTCGTGTCTTAGTTAGCCTGTTTGGTCAAGGCTGAGGCACTCTGGGAAGTTTCTGTTGTGGCTTAGGCAGACATGCTTCCTTATGTTCTTTGTGGCCATGCTGTGGGTGGACAGGGAAACAGATTTTCTCCCACAAAGAGAATCAAGGGTCATTGTAAAAAGGCAAAAAGTTGAGTTGAGGATTATCAGACCAGCCATGATCTCTTTGAATGGTGCAGCAGACTCCATAGACTGTATGGCCTATTCTGTCTTATGTGTTATGCTCTTACTATCTGCTTTTGGCTCCATGTCAATAATATGATCTGGGATCTTTATTTAAGTTCAAAATACAATTAAAATTCAACTTGTTGCCATCGATATTTCCTCTGTTTTGTGGTTGTGAGGCTTGCATTAAGCTGGATATGTCCCTTGGGATCCTAGTACTCTGCTGTTTCCAAATTGCTCTCATTTGTGGTGTTTAATGACCTTCATTTGTCTGCTCTCCAGCTGCTGCTGTACAGATTTTCAGAACACTGTGTACCCAGTTATGATCAATAGGTAACCAGAGAAATTGAGACAAATTAGTTGCTTTGTTGCGTCATGTTGAGCCATCAGAGTGCATGATAATCAAGGTTTTGAGTTCAAAGGGCTCTATAATTATAGTCCTGTGATAATGGAGGATCTTTGACCACTGCTTACAGCTCTCTAATAGTTCAGTCCTGTGGTAATTGAGGAGTCTTGAATGCCCAGGGCTCAGTGTTTCAGTCTTGCCATCATACAAATAAATAAAATGAAAGATCTCTGTAGGTAAAACATGAAGGAGGCGCATGCAGTTACAAGAGGCAAATATCAAGCTGCCTAACCCTCCAACTTTGCCGAGAATCTAATAGAGTCATGGAGTCATACAGCATGAAAACACAATGAGGATTGTCAACTCAGCTTGGAATTTTTCCTTGGCTTTTGACCAAGAATCTTTGGATATTGGAGAGGCATGTGTTGGGGTGGTTAATGTGCAATGTTGATATCCCAGTGGACAGGAGTGTGTGAGATTATAATCCAGCTAACTAAGGTAACGGATCTGACAGACATTCATTACTCTCCATAAGTGAATGGGCCAAATTTGCATTATTGCGGAAGAATAAAGACAGGCTTTTAAAGCTCTTGCATTTATTTGGACAGGCACAAGAAGATCAAGACAAATATGGAAATCTGCAAGAGCATCTCTCCTTTCTCAGCAGTACCTCAGACCTGTGCTGTAAGGTGACTGTCTTCTCTTCCATTGTGAGTTTACAAAGGCAGATTTTGCAATCATCTTCAGTTGCATTACTTAGGAGACTTTTTATATCACAGGAGGTCATTCAGCCCATCATGTCTGCCCTGATTCTTTGAGCACTTTAATTGAATCCCAATCACCTGCCTTTTCCCCCATAATCCTGAGCATCATTTCTATTTGAATAATCATCCACTGCCTTCTTCAATGTCTGAGTTGAACTACCTGATGAAAGAGCAGCACTCTGAAAGCTAGTGCTTCCAAATAAACCTGTTGGACTATAACCTGGTATTGTGTGATTTTTAAACTTAATCAATTGAACATATTCCCACCACTTTCAGACAATGCACTGCATATTCTAAATACTCATTGTGTGAAAAGGTTTATTTCTCACCTTGCATTTGCTTCTTTTGCAAAACACTCTAAACCTGGGCCCTGTTTCTCAATCCATTTACAGGAGGCAACAAAATTCTCTCTATTTACTTTGTCAAGACCTCTCATGATTTTAAAAACGTCATTCAAATCTCTTCTTAGTCTTCTCTTGTCCAAGGTGAAGAAGTCCCAACTTCTTCAATCTTTCCCCATAACTGAAGTTTCTCATTCCTGGAGACATTCTTATAAAATGTTTCTGTACTTTCTCCAATGTATTCATATTATTCCTAAGATGTGGCACCCACAACTGTACACAATCCTCCATCTGAGGTCTATCATGTGTCTTGTACAAGTTCAACATCACCTCCTTGCTCTTGTACTCTATACCCCTATTAATAAAGCTGAGGACAAAGTCAGAAGTCACATGACACCAGGTTACAGTCCAACAGGTTCATCTGAAATCACAACTTTTCAGTGCACAGCCCCCTTCATCAGGGTGTAGTGGGATGGAAGAGCTCACAGTTACAGAATTTTTAGCAAAGAGATCGTGGACGGAGAGGTCAAAAGATCATAGAGCTGGAGTGAGTGGAGTGTCGAATAATAAGTCTCTACATGTGACCAAGAGTGTTAGATGGTGTGAGTAAAGTGTCAACAGCTGAATAACAAGCGAAGAGTTGACCTATAATTCAATTAAATGAGGCAGAGGCATAAATACAAAAAAATTAAAAATAAGGTGGTGCTGGAGGTAAATTAAATGACTGGAATAACATAATAGGTATGAGTCACATACCGAGGATCTAACCAAAGTAATATGTAATCCTGAACTGGACAAATAAATTAAGGTAGAGAGATCATAACAATTTATCAAGATGATGGTGTCAAACAGGACTGCAAGGAAGACTTTACAGATATAGAACAGAATGGTCGGGTCACATGTAGCACAACATGAACCCAAGATGAGGTCATCTTCACAGGTAAAGAACTTTTCTTCCTTTGAACTCGTGGTGAGGAATCACTGAAACAATATGTAGCAATATCAACAAATTTCATTCCACCATCAGACTTACCATGGACTACTCTTCAGAATCAGTCTCATTTTTGGACACAGGCATCTGCATCAAGGACAGACACTTCAGTACTTCACTCTACTGCAGACCCATGGATAATCTCACAATGCTGCACTTCTCTAGCTTCCACCCTAAAGATACTAAAAAAGCCATCCCTTACGGACAAGCCCTTCACATACATAGGATCTGCTCAGATGAGGAGGAACACAATGGACACCTAAAGATTTTGAATGACACACTCATAAGGATGGAATACAATGTTCAATTCATCGATCGCCAGTTCCAACATGCCACAGCAAAAAACCGCAATAACCTCCTCAGAAGACAGACATAGGATATGACCGATAAAGCACCCTTTGTCGTCCAGTACTTCCTGGAGTGGAGAGACCATGCCATGTTCTTCACAGCCTTCAACATGTCCTCGATGACAATGAGCATCTCACCAAGACCATCCCTACACCTCCACTTCTTGCCTTCAAACAATGCCAAACTGTAAACTGACCATTGTTCACAGCAAAGTACCCAGCCTTCAGGACAACATCGACTACAACACCACACAACCCTGACATGGCAAGACATCTCAGATCATCCACATGAATACTACCATCACACATGGGAACACCACCCATCACGTACATGGCAGGTAGTCATGTATGACTTGGCTAATGTTGTCTATTTCATATGCTGCAGGCAAGGATGCCCTGAGGCATGGTATATTGGTGAGACCATGCAGGTGTGAGGACAATCGATGAATGGACACCACGCAACAATTACCAGACAGGAATGTTCCCTCCCAGTTGGGGAACACTTCAGCAGTCATCCACAAACTTTAAAATTGTCATCTGCACACAGTCATTAATAAATATCAGAAAAAGCAAGAATCCCAATACTGACACCTCAGGAACTCCACCACACACCTCTTTTAGCACAAAAATATGACCGTTGACCCTTACTCTCTGTTTCTTATGATTCAGCCAATTTTTCATCTATGTTGTTACTGTCCTTTTTATTCTATCAGCTATAACTTTCCTGACAAGTCAGTTGTCTGACATAGTATCAAACACCTTCTAAAAATCCATATACACTACATCAGCATCAATTTATTAGCAACTTCCAAACTAAAACACTTCCATCTAGAAGGACAGGGCAGCAGATACATGGGAACACCAACATCTACAAGTTCCCCTTCAAGCTAGTTACCATCCAGACTTGGAAATATATCATTGTTCATTCGGTATCTCTGGGTCAATATCCTGGAATTCCCTCCTAATGGCATTGTAGGTCTACTTATAGCCCAGGGACTGCAGCGATTAAAGAAGGAAGTTCACCACTACCTTCTCAAGGGCAGCTAGGTACTGGCACTAAATGCTGGTCCAGCCAGTGATGTCCACATCCCATGAATGAATTTTTAAGAATGTTATTGACAGCTTCATTATTATGGGGTGAATCTAAAACTTCCAGGTATCACTTCCAGTTGACACTGGAAGAAGCAGGGATACAAGACTGGTTTCAGTCAAATCTCCTGTTGGTTTTTCTTTGAATTTCTTAGTAAAATGTGACAATAAAAGATTATTTGTCTGCAGTTACATTGCCAGTCGTGCATGGCAACAATCCAACTCTATTATTTTGAATTGTTTAAACAGGACCCTATTACAAAGTGTTATTTGTTGTCTTTTAAAAATTTCCTCTCCCACTTTTGCCCCCTCGTCAACAGTGGAGTTAGATCTGTCTTTCACTATTGAAGCTGTAGTCTGAGACTAGTACCAGTACAGGTCTATTGAGAGCCTCCTCTGCTAACCTTGACAACACACAGCAGTGACTATAGTATAAAGAGACACTGAACTACTACAATGGTGTGACCTTTATTGCCATTAGAATATTGGCACCTGGTGTAGCAATGCTTATGATAGCTTAAGGTAGTAGGCGAAAGTGAGGACTGCAAATGCTGGAGATTAAAGTCAAGATTAGAGTGGTGCTGGAAAAGCACAGCAGGTCAGGCAGCATCCGAGGAGCAGGAAAATTGATGTTTCGGGCAGGAGCCCTTCATCAGGAAACAGAATTTCCTGAAAGGGCTTCTGCTGAAATGTTGATTTTCATGCTCCTCAGATGCTGCCTGACCTGCTGTACCTTTCCAGCACCACTCTAATCTTGATTGGTAAGGTAATATTGAAATATTCCACAAATATTTATTACAGCTCTTGATATATGCAATTATTACAGTCAAAGATATATTAGTGGGCTAATATTAAACAATTTGGTAATAATAATAACACTTGTTTCGCTTCAGTAGCTTGCATTAATATGAAGTCTGTAATCTTTATATCTTCAGATTGTAGGTTCGGGTATAGTGATGACATCATGAGTATGCATACAGTGAATCATAAGACAACATGCATAGCTATGAAGCACTTGCCAGTATTCCAACCATGAAAAGGTGCTATCTAATCACAAGTCTTTTCTTTCTTTATCTTGTTTCATTCAGCTTTGGTGATATCCTGCCTGTGGGTCTGTTCTTAATTAAAACAAAAATTGAGGTTCAAGAAGCAAGTGTTCCGATGTAATGTGTCAAGTGGTAACTTGTTTAGACAAATTTGCAGGCAGGAGGCTGGAAGGACACAGCCAGGCAGCATCTGGAGGTGAAAAAGTCAACATTTTATATGTGACCCTTCTTCAGGAATTGGAGTGCGTATAGGGGAACTGCTGATAAAGGAGGTGGTGGGGGCAGGGTAGTGAAGTGAGGATAGGTGAAGACAGGTAGAGGGATGACCCGGTTGGTCAATGGGAAGCATGAATCTGGTTGGTGGCAGGGAGGAGTGGAAGGAGTGACAAAGAGCTGCAAAGGGAGTCAGGGGATGGGAAGGGAAGTTATTTTAAATTGGAGAACTCAATGTTGAGACCTCCGGGCTGTGGGCTTCCCAAGCGGAAGATGAGGTGTTGTTCCTCCAATTTGCAGTTTGGTTCATTGTGGCCAAAGGAGGAGGTCATGTCAGAAATGAAGTGGGAAGGGGAATTGAAATGGTCAGTGACTGGGAGGTTCGGTCAGCCCCTGCGGGCCTGGCTGAGATGCTCAGCGAACCATTCCCTAAGTTTACGTTTGGTCTCCCTGATGTAGAGAAGACCACACCAGGAGCACCTGATGCAGTAAACTAGGTTGGAGGAGAGGCAGGTGATCTTCTGTCTCACCTGGAAGGACTGTTTGGGGCCCTGGGACCCAGGGGTGAGGAGGGGTAGTGTGCTGGCAGGTTTTGTATCTTTTCCAGTTACAGGGGAAGGTACCTTGGGATTCATGGGAGTCAGTGGTGCAAAGCAAGGACTGTCAAAAGGAACAGTCCTTGCGGAAGGCAGGGAGGGGTGGGGAAGATGTTCTTGATTGGTGGGGTCTAGTTGGAGTTGGCAGAAGTGTTAAAGGATGATGCGTTAGATACCTTGACTGGTGGGGAGGTAGGTGAGAACAAGGGGTCTCTGTCTTTATTGCATGGGGGATGTTAGAGCAGTGGAATGGAGATGGTGATGTGGCAAAAGTCTGGATGATGGAGAGAGGAAAAGCATGTTGTTCGAAATAGGTGGACATCTGGGATGCTCGCAAATGGAATGTTTCCTCGTCTGAGTAGATGCAGTGGAGGCAAAGGAATTGGGAAATTGGGATGGAGATCTTGCAGGATACAGGGTGGAAGGATACAGCTTGCATGATACTGGGTGGGAGGAGGTATAGCTTGCAGGATACAGACCTCCGCTACACTATTTCCATTTCTCGTTCTACTGCTGTAACCCACCCCCAAGCAATAAAGACAGAGTCCCCATTGTCCTCATCTACTACCCACTAGTGTCCACATCCAATGCATCATCCTTAAACACATCTGCCAACTCCAACTAGATCTCATCACCAAGAACATCTTCCCCCTTCCTACCCCTCTCTGCCTTCCACATGGACCATTCCTTTCAACAATCCTTGGTTTCCACCAATCTCCCCACCGACCACCGGCATCCCCCACCCAGAGCCCCCAGGTACCTTCCCATGCAATTGGAAACGATGTAAGACCTGCTGGTACACCACCGTTCACCTCCATCCAGGACCCCAAACAGTCCTTCCAAGTGAGACAGAGGTTCACTTGCCTCTCTTCCACCTAGCTTACTGCACCCTGTGCTCTCAATGTGGTCTTCTTTACATTGAGGAGATCGAACATGAACTTAGGGCACGCATGGGCTGACTGGACCTCCCAGTCACTGCCCTTTTAATTCCCTTTCCCACTCCCTTTCCGACATGTCCATCCTTGGCCTTCTCCGTTGCCACAACAAGCCATGCCAAAAATAGGAGAAACAACACCTCATCTTCCGCCTGGACAGCCCAAAGGTCTCAACATTGAATTTTCCAATTTCATATAACTTCCCTTCCCATCCCCAGACTATCTTCTAGCCCCTCCCTCTCCCTTTCACTCATTCTTGCCACCTACCAGATTCATTTCTCTCATTGGCCAACCAGGTCATACCCTCTACCTGTCTTCACCTATCCCCACTTCACTACCCTGCCCCACCACCCCTTTATCTGCAGCTCCCCTTACACCCAGCCCCATTCCTGAAGAAGGGTTTCACCCGAAACATCGACTTCTCCATTTCCTGATGCAGTCTGGCTTGTTGTGTTCTTCCAGCCTCCTGTCTATTTTAGATTCCAGCATCTGCAGTTTTTTTGTCTTTTGACAAATCTGCAGCATTGTTCTGCAAATGATCAGCTATAAGGCTGTGTAACAGAGACAACTTTAACGTTGGCACATTTTAACACTAGATTCATACTCACTCTGATCTACCGGTCAAAGTCTTTTTGGTTGCTTAGCTACCAGGCGATCAGATTACAGTGTTATATTGTGGATGTTTACGTACAGATAGTGTTGTGGACACAGATTGGTTGCCAGTCATCACTCTCTACTTGATACTTTGTTTTCTGAGATTTGGAAATGTCAGTGTTGGATTGGGGTGTACAAAGTTAAAAATCACACAACACCAGGTTATAGTCCAACAGGTTGAATTGGAAGCACACTAGCTTTCGTCACCTGATGAAGGAGCGTCGCTCCGAAAGCTAGTGTGCTTCCAATTAAACCTGTTGGACTATAACCTGGAGTTGTGTGATTTTTAACTTTGTTTTTTGAGTGTTACCAACTCTGGGAGGGCATAACTTGAAGGCTCAACTCTTGATTTCCTGCTGACAATTGCGCGGCCCAGCAGCCTTTTCCTAACACCATGAGTATATTTATAATACATAATTAATGATTTTTAAAGACATTTTTAATACCCCAAATTTCAGATAATAAATTGCTGTTTATGTCAATGCAATGCTGAAGTATTTGCCACATCATGTGAGAGGGTAAGGGAAAGTACCCAATGGTAAACTAAAGGCAAACAGAAACACTGGGGCCAGGATTCAAATGCCACGGTAGCTGGTGGAATTTGAATTCAACTAACTGAAATGCTAGTAATTGAAAGACAATTGCAATACTGGTGACCATGAAATTATCATTAGTTGTTCAGAGAGCCATAGAATTGTATACCGCGCAAATAGACCCTTCAATCCAACTCATTCATACTGACCAGATATTCTAAATTAATCCCATTTAAACCCTTCCTATTCATGTATCCATCCAGATGTCTTTGAAATGGTGTTATTTACCTGCCTTCATCGCTTCCTCTGGCAGCTGATTCTATCTATACAACACAGTGTGAAAAAATTGCCCCTCAGGTCCCCCTTTAATCTTTTCTTTCTCACCACAAACCTATGCCTTCTAGTTTTAGACTCCCTTACCCTGGGAAAAAAGCCCTTGGCTAATCACCATATCCATGCCCTTCATGTTTTTATAAGCATCTATAAGGTCACCCTTCAGCCTCCAATGCTGCGGGGAAAGAAGCTCCAGCCTGTTTAGCCTCCACCTATAGCTCAAATCCACCAATCCCAGCAACATCCTGGTAAATCTTTTCTGAATCCTTTTAAGTATAACCACATCTTTTCTCCAGCAGGGAGACCAGGATTGAACACAGTCTTCTGAAAGTAGCCTCATCAATCTCCTGTATAGCCACAACATGATGTACTCAATGCACAGACTAATGAAGGCAAGCGTGCCAAACATCATCTTCACCACCCCGATTACCTGTGACTCCACTTTCAAGGAACTATGAACCTGCACTCGAAGGTCCCTTTGTTCGGCAACATTTCCCAGGACCTTATCATGAAGTGTATAAGTTCTGCTCTGATTTACTTCCCAAAATGCAAAACCTCACACTTATCTAAATTAAGTTCCATTTGCCATTCATAGGCCCATTGCTCCATGTGATCAAGGTCCCTCTGAGATAGCCTTGTTCACTGTCTACAACACCACCTGTACTGGTATCATTTGCAAACTTACTCACGATACCTTCTATATTCACATCCAGATCGTTTATATAAATAATGAAAATCAGTGGACCCAGCAGCAATCCTTGCGGCACACCACTGGTCACAATAAAAAAAACAATCCTGTACCACCACCCCCCACTGCCTCCCTTCAAGCCACTTTTGTATCCAGTTGACTAGCTCTCCCTGTATTCCACATGATCAAACCTTGCTAAGCAGTCTACCATGTAAAATCTTGTCAAATTCTTCACTGATGTCTGTGTAGACAACATCTACTCTTCTGCCTTCATCAATCATTTTTGTCACTTCTTCAAAAACCTCAATCAAGTTACAAATGGTTGTCATCAAAATCCATCTACTTTAC
This sequence comes from Hemiscyllium ocellatum, assembly GCF_020745735.1. Lineage (NCBI taxonomy): Eukaryota > Metazoa > Chordata > Chondrichthyes > Orectolobiformes > Hemiscylliidae > Hemiscyllium > Hemiscyllium ocellatum. Next base: position 4,160,281 of record NC_083402.1, read on the forward strand.
TAACGTTATCTTTTTTTAAGGCTGTCCTTACCTTGTCTGCATGTGGTGCCACAACCTTAAGATGTAGAGCAGAAGTAACTCTTTGTGTTTGCTCCAACATTAATGAGATCATGACTTGATGGAGTGAATGGCCTACTTCCACTCCCACATTTTACGGCACTGAGATTGCACCTTGACATCGGTCACCACATGTAAAAAAGGATGTAAACACACTAAAGCACTTCAGAGAACATTTACTAAACTAACACTTGTAATGAACAGGTTGTCTTCTGATGGCAGATTCAATATTTTAGGCTTGTATCTACTGGAGATAGAAGAGTAAGAGTGATTTAGTTGAAACATTTAAAATACTGAGGGATTTTGGCTGGGTGGATGAGGAGTGGGCATTTCCTCTTGTGGGAGAATTTGGAACTAGGGGTCACAGTTTGAAGAGCTTAAAAATGTGTTGCTGGAAAAGCACAGCAGGTCAGGCAACATCAAAGGAGAATCAACGTTTTGGGCATAAGCCCTTCTTCAGGAATTGTAGAGGGAGGAGAGCTTCTTCAAGGAAGGCATCCTGGCAAGAGGATTCGCAGTAGGTTAAAATCAACTAGGAGAAAGTGAGGACTGCAGATGCTGGAGATCAGAGCTTAAAAATGTGTTGCTAGAAAAGCACAGCAGGTCAGGCAGCATTAAAGGAACAGGAGAATCGACGTTTCGGGCATAAACCTGAAGAAGGGCTTCTGCCCGAAATGTCGATTCTCCTGTTCCTTTGATGCTGCCTGACCTGCTGCGCTTTTCCAGCAACATTTTTCAGCTCTGATCTCCAGCATCTGCAGTCCTCACTTTCTCCTAGTCACAGTTTGAAGATCAACGGTTGCCATTTAAAACAGAGATAAGGCTAAATGATTTATCAGAGGATTACAAGTCTTTGGAACTCTCTGCCTCAGAAGCCGGTGGAGGTGGGATACTTGGCAGAGGTAGATAGCGCCTTCTTAAGCAAAGGAGTGAAAAGTTATCGGGGTAGACAGGAATGTGGATTTGAGGTTATAATCAGATCTTAATGAGCATGATTTATTTTTAGAGAATCCCTACAGTGTGGGAACAAGCCTTCAGCCCAACAAGTCCACACTGACCCTCCAAAGGAGTAACCAACCCAGACCCATTCCCCAACATTTAACCCCTGACTAATGCACCCAACCTACATATCCCTGAATACTGTGGACAATTTAGCATGGCCAATTCACTTAACCTGCACATCTTTGGATTGTGGGAGGAAACTGGAGCACCCAGAGGTTCAGTAGATTTACCCATTTTAACATAGAACATAACAGCGCAGTACAGGCCCTTCAGCCCTCGATGTTGTGTCAACGTGTGAAATCAATCTGAGGCCCATTTAACCTACCCTATTCCATTCTCATCCATATGCCCATTCAATGACAATTTAAATGCCCTTAAAGTTGGCGAGTCTACTACTGTTGCTGGCAGTGTGTTCCATACCCCCTACTACTGAGTAAAGAAACTACCTCTGACATCTGTCCTAAATCTATCATCCCTCAATTTAAAGCTATGTCCCCTCATGCTAGCCATCGCCAGGGAAAAAGGCTATCACTGTCCAACCTATCTAACCCTCTGATTATCTTATATGTCTCTATTAAGTCACCTCTGAACCTTCTCTCTCATGAAAACAGCCTCAGTCCCACAGCCTTCCCTTGTAAGACCTTCCCTCCATACCAGGCAACATCCGATTAAATCTCCTCTGAAACCTTTCCAAAGCTTCCATATCCTTCCTATAATGCAGTGACCAGAACTGTATGCAATACTCCAAGTGCGACCGCACCAGAGTTTTGTAAAACTGCAGCATGACCTCATGGTTCTGAAACTCCATCCCTCTACTAATTAAAGCTAAGACACCATATGCCTTCTTAACGACCCAATTAACCTGGGTGGCAGCTTTCAAGGATCTATGTACCTGGATACTGAGATCTCTCTGCTCATCTGCCCTACCAAGAATCTTACCAATAAACCAGTATTCTTTATTCCTGTTACTCCTTCCAAAGTGAATCACCTTACACTTTTCCACATTAACCTCCACTTGCCACCTCTCAGCCCAGCTCTGCAGCTTATCTATGTCCTTCTGTAACCTACAACGCCCTTCAGCACTATCTACAATTCACCAACCTTAGTGTCATCCACAAATTTACTAACCCATCCTCCTATGCCCTCATCCAGGTCATTTATAAAAATGATGAACAACAGTGGATCCTTGCGATGCACCACTAGTAATTGAACTCCAGGATGAATATTTCCCATCAACCATCACCCTGTCTTCTTTTAGCTAGACAATTTCTGATCCAAACCGCTAAATTACCCTGAATCCTATGCCTCCATATCTTGTGCAATAGCCTACCATGGGGAACCTTATCAAATGTCTTACTGAAATCCATATACAGCACATCAACTGCTTTACCCTTATCCACCTGTTTGGTCACCTTCTCAAAGAACCAAATAAGTATTGTTTGTGAGACACGACCTACCCTTCACAAAACCATGTTGATTATCCTATTCAACTTATTTTTTTCTAGATTATTATGAATCCTCTCTCTTATAACCATTTCCAACACTTTACACACAATCAAAAGAAAGGCTCACTGCTCTATAATTTCTAGGGTTATCTCTACTCCACTTCTTGAACAAAGGAACAACATTTGCTATCCTTCAGTCTTTTGGCGCTCTTCCTGTAGACAACGACGACATAAAGACCAAAGCCAAAAGCCCTGCAATGTCCTCCCTTTTAAAAGTTATAGTTAACCTGAGAATGTAACTTTTAAAAAATGTTTTGTGATTTATATATGGAAGAAGTGAATCTATCATGGTCATTCTAACAGATGAGAGACTTAACAAACAATCAAGGTATTTTCCAATGTAAAATTTCAGTTAAATCACACTGTAAACTTTTGCTATAAATTCTGTGTCTTACAATTGTGCACTCCACAACCACCCAACAAAGGAGCGATGCTCCAAAACCTACTGCTCCCAATTAAACCTGTTGGACTATAACCTGGTGTTGTGTGATTTGTAGCCTATACCTCAGTATTCTCCTTGACCACATTGTCTTTTCCTAGTGTGAATACTGATGAAAAGTATTCATTTAGCGCTTCCCCATTTCCTCGGACTCCACACACAATTTCTCACTACTGTCCTTGACAGACTCTAATCTTAGTCTAGTCATTCTTTTATTCCTGAGATACCTCTAGAAAGCCTTAGGGTTTTCCTTAATCCTACCCGCCAATGACTTCTCATGTCCCCTCCTGACTCTTCTTACCTCTCTTTTCAGGTCTTTCCTGGCAAACAAAAATACTAGAAAATTTAATACAATTTAAATTGTATTAAATTTTCTAGTATTTTTGTTTGCCAATATTGACATTTTTGAAATTGAGTTTCTAATTTGTATTAGTCTGTAGATTCTTAAATTTTTCTGGGATATTTTCAATTTCCTCAATGGAGATAGATGCAAAGTATTAGTTTTGTTTTGCTGCTGTATCCTAATCCACTTTATAAATTCTCCTGTAATGGGCACCCTTTTGATATTGCTTTTTTTTTATTTTTACACACCTATAGAAGCTTTTACAGTCCAACTTTATGTATCTTGCTCATTCATTCTCAAGTTCTGTTCTCCCGTTCTTTATCTTTTCCTCATTCATCACTTGCTGAATTCCAAAATGTTTCCAATTCACAGGCTTACAAACTATTTTGGATACTTATACAGTTCTTCCTTTGACTTAATACAATTATTAATTTCTTTTATTAGTCATGGTTAACCATTTTCTTCACTGGATGTCTGAGCCCTTAGATCCAAGACAATGAAACGTATGTTAAAAATATATATTTTGGTCTAAACTATATTGTAGCTCGCTAAATGTCAATCATTGTCTAATATAATACAATTACATGTTTAATGTACTGTTATGACTGCAGTTGGAAGAGTGAATTGTTGCTCCAGTGCCCCACTATATGGGTCACAAAGTAAAATGAAAATACTTCCCCAGTAACTAAAGTGGCAATTAAATATCTTATTAGTATCAATGAGATCAACTAGGTTTCTTGTGGCTTTCCATAAGAGACTCCTGATGCCTCCAATACAATTTTGTGTTTTCAAAAGGTACTCATGGATAAACCAGATCCCAACATGACTGCCATCTTCCCCTGTGCTAGTCGGGCAATTCCCACCATGTGGAAGCGCTCACTGCCTCTAATTGGGCACCAAGGCTACCTTCTGACTAACTAGGCCATTTAATTTTAAAAATTACATTGCAAGACTGACATAACTCAAGCACAAGAAGAGGGCAGAATTTATTGAGGTATTGGGTTTCCTACTTATTTGAAAATCTGGTCTACAAAAGAGATTATTCAACCAGAGTTGATTCCAGAGTTAAACAGAAAACCTCAGTGAATTTTATCAGACAGATTTTAAAAATTATTTTTCAGTGGGATGTGAACATTGCCAGCTAGGCCAATGTTTATTGTCCATCTCTAATTGCCCGAAACCTGTTAAGAGTCAACCACATTGCTGTAGTTCTGGAGTTATAGGTAGGCCACCAGGTAATGATCTTCTAGGAGAAAGTGAGGACCAGGTAATGATGGCAGATTTCCATCCCTAAAGGGCACTAGTGAATCTGGGTTACTTGGTAAACAACAGTCAACAGTGGTTAGTCATCGTTAGGCTAGAGTTTTATTTTGGATTTTAATTGAAATCATACCCTCAGAATATCACCCTGGAGTTCTCGATGACTAGCCCTCTGACATTACTACAGCTAGGCCTCCTTCTCCCACAATATTGCCAAAGGGATGAATAATCACCAAAAATCCTTCTGAGCAAAAGTGCTTCAGTTAAGAGTGTATTAGATCCGAATGCATGTCAAAACAATGCTGCATGAACTTGGAAGGTGCAGAACAACAATTTATCATGTAAAAGTCAAAAGAAGTACAGGTGCTGTAAATTAGAAACAAAAACTGAAATTGCTGGAAAAAGCTCAGCAGGTCTGGTGGCATCTGTAAAAGAAATCAGAGTTAACATTTTGGATCGAGTGACCCTTGCATAGAATTGATGGTAGCTAAGAAGGTTATTTGCAGAAGATAGGGTGGGGAAGCAGGTAAAGAGAAAATGATAGGTGGAATAGACCCCAAAGACAGAAGGACAGTTGAACAAACAAGAGGTTGGACAATGAAGGCATGAGAGGGCGAATGGCTTGCTCCTTGTTTATATGTTTATACTTTCCTCAGAACACATCCCATCACTTCTGATATCAATGAATCTAATAAAACTCCTCTGAAATAAAATTAATTCCAACAACATGTGGGTAAACCTACACCCCAAAAGAACTACAGAGGTTTAAGAAGGCAGTTCACTACCAGATTCTCCAGATTAAGTAGGGTTAGGCAAAAAAATGCTGGCACAGCTAGTGATGTGCAGATATGCTGATTGAATAAAATAAATCTCTTTAACCAGCACCACAGTCAGTTCACACACCACAACAAAACATATCAGACAATGGGCCGGACGCTGGCAGGTGGGACTAGATTGGGTTGGGATATTTGGTCGGCATGGACGGGTTGGACCGAAGGGTCTGTTAACATGCTGTACATCTCTATGATTCTATAACTGAAACATAATTTCAAGTTGTGTAAAACAGGCCTCATTGTTTTCATCAAAACAAGCATTTCAACATTAAATTAGAACCACTTTCACAACAGCTTGAATGATAAGGTAGCAAATAATCTGAGTTGCAGATAGACAGGATAGTAAAGGTGCTTGGTATGCTTTCCTTTATTGGTCACAGTATTGCGTATCGGAGTTGGGCGGTCATGTTGTAGCTGTATAGGACATTGGTTAGGCTACTTTTAGAATGTTGTGTTCAATTCTGGTCTCCCTCTTATTGGAAGGATGAAAGGATTCAGAAAAGATTTACTAGAATGTTGCCAGGATGGAAGATTTGAACTATAGGGAGAGGTTGAATAGGCTTGGGCTATTTTCCCTAGAACATTGGAGTCTAATGGGTGACCTTGTAGAAGTTTCTAAAATCATGAGGGGCATGGATGGGGTAAATAGACAAGGTCCTTTTCCTGGGGTGGGGAAGTCCACAATAAGAGGATATACGTTCAGGGTGAGGGGGAAAAATTTTAAAAGGGACCTAAGGGGCAAACTTTTCACTCAGAAGGTGGTGCATATATGCAATATGCCAGAGGAAGTGGAGGCTGGTACAGTTACAACATTTAAAAGGCATCTGGATGGGTATAGGAATAGGAAGGGTTTAGAGAGATATGGGCCAAATGCTGGCAAATGGGACTAGATTAGGTTGGGATATCTGGTCAGCATGGATGAGTTGGACTGAAGGGTCTGTTTCCGTGCTGTACATCTCTGTGACTCTAAATAGATTCCAGGTCAGGACAATAAGACGACAGAGACATTTAGCTGGTTAGAGTCCAGGTAAAAGGGGGTAATGGAAGGCATATTGGAATTGATGGTGTTGTCAGAAAGGGAGGATAAATGAGAGAAAAATCAAATGGTAGCCAGAGGAAAAACACAATTGGAAGCACCAGTAGCTCAGGTCATGGAGTCCTACAGCACGGAGAAAGAGCCTTTTGGCCCAAGCTAGTCTGTGCCAACCAAAATGTCCACCCATACTAACCCCATTTACCTGCACTTGGCCCATATGCTTCTAATCCTTTCCTATCCATGTATTTGTCCAAATGCCTTTTAAATGTTGTTAATGCACCTCCCTCAACCATTTCCACTGGCAGCTCATTCATTATGCATTCAGCCTCTGTGTAAAGAAAGACTATGTGCATTCACCCTATCCATGCCTTTCATGATCTTATACTCCTCTACAAGGTTCCCCCTCAGTCTCCTACACTCTAAAGAAATATGTTCTAGTTTGTCCAACCTCTCCCTATAACTCAGACCATTGAGTCCAGGGAACATCCCTGTAAATTTCTTCTGCACTCTTTTCAGTTTAATAACTGCCTTCCTACAGCAAGGTGACCAAAACTGAATATAGTACTCCAAGTGCGACCTCACCAATGTCATGCATAACTGCAATATAACTTCCCAACTTCAATACTCAGTGCCCTAACTGATGAAGGCCAGTGCACCAAAAGCCTTCTTCACTGCTCTGTCTACCTGGGATTCCACTTTCAGAGAACTGTGAACCTGAACCCCAAGATCCCACTGTTCCATGACACTCCTTAAGGCCCTACCATTCATCATGAAACTCCTACCTTGATTTGCCTTTCCAAAATGCAAAACCTCATACTTATCTATCTTCAACTCCATTTGTCATTTCTCAGCCCACTTCCCCAGCTGATCAAGGTCCTGCTGCAATTTCTGAGAACCTTCCTCTCTGTCCACGATACTGCCTATTTTAGTGTCATCTGTAAATGTATTAATCATGTCTTGTACATTCCCATCCAAATCATTGATATAGATGACAAACAGCAATGGGCCCAGCAGTGACCTTTGAGGCACTCCACTAGTCACAGGCCTCCAGCCCAAATGGCATCCTTTCACCATTACCCTCTGCTTCCTACCGTCAAACCAATTTGTAAGCTTGCCCTGGATTCCATGCGATCTAACTTTTGAGGGCAGCCTACCTGTGGAACCTCATCAAAGGCTTTACTGAAATCCATATAGGCAATGTCTACCGCCCTGCCCTCATCAACCTTTCTGGTCACTTCGAACAAATTTGTCAGGTATGATCTCCCACACAAAGCCATGCTGACTACTCCTAATCAAGCTCTGCCTTTCCAAGTGCATGTATATCTTATCTCAGAATCTTCTTAAGTAACTTTACTCACCACAGTTATTAAGCTTACTGGTCTCTAGTTCCCAGGTTTTTCTTCGCAGCCCTTCTTGAATAACGGCATAACATTCGCTACCTTCCAGTCTTCCAGGACCTAACCATAGAACATTACAGCAGAGTACAGGCCCTTCGGTGTTGTGCCAACCTGTGAAAAAAATCTGATGCCCATCTAACCTACACCATTCCATTATTATCCCAATGCCCATTTAAATGCCCTTAACGTTGACGAATCTACTAATGTTGCAGGCAGGCTGTTCCACGCCCCTACTACTCTCTGAGTAAACAAACTACCCCTAATATCTGTCCTAAATCTATCACCCCTCAATTTAAAGCAACGTCCCCTCGTGTTAGCCTTCATCATCCAAGGAAAAATGCTCTCACTGTCCACTCTATCTAACCCTCTGATTATCTTATACGTCTCGATCAAGTCACCTCTCAACCTTCTTCTCTTCAACGAAAACAGTCTCTGTTCCCTCAGCCTTTCCTCGTAAGACCTTCCTTCCATACCAGGCAACATCCTAATAAATCTTCTTTGAACCCTTTCCAAAGCTTCCACATCCTTCCTCTAATACAGTGACCAGAACTGCATGTAATACTTCAGGTGCGGCCTTATCGGTGTCTTGTACAACTGAAGCATAATCTTGTGGCTCCGAAACTCAGTCCCCCTACCAATAAATGCCAACACACCATATGTCTTCTTAACAACCCTAAGAACCTGGGTCGAAACTTTCAGGGAGTTATGCACCTGGACACCGAGATCTCTCTGTTCATCTACAGTGCCAAGAATTTTACCACTAGCCCAGTACTCTGCATTTGATGCAAAAATATCAGACAGGGTCCCCATAATTCCTTCTCTAGCCTCTAACCTTCTTGGATATATCTTGTCAGGACCTGGAGATTTATCCACCTTCATACTTTCTAATACATCATCATCTCCTCTAATGTGATATGGGCTGTCCAGAAGATATCACCACTAACCTCCCCAAGTTCTCACGTCTTCATGACTTTCTTTGGTAAAGACAGAGGAGAAATATTCATTGAGGACCTCGTCCATTTTCTGCGGTTCTACACGTGCATGTCCACTTGAGGGGCCCTATTCTCTCTGTAGTTATTCTTTTTCCTTTAATATAATTAAAGTGCTTCTTTGGATTCATCATAATCTTCTCAGCCAAGGCTATCTTGTGACCCCTTTAAACCCTCCTGATTTCCTTCTTGAGTAAACTCCTGAATTCCCTGTCTACCACCAGGAATTCCCTTGATCCCAGCTGCCTTTACCTGAGCCACGTCTCCTTTTTTTTCTGCTCCAAGCTTCCATATCTCTGGTCATCCAGGATTCCCTGTTCCTGCCAACCTTGCCCTTCACCCTCACAGGAACATACAGATTTTGAACTCTAGCTATCTCACTTTTAAAAGCTTCCCACTTGCCAAAGGACTGGAGAGGTACCTGAGTGGTATCAGTTTAAACTGGGCACTTTAACAGGACCTTTGATGGAAATATGCAGGCCATTCACATTGGAGATGGAAGAGTTAGTATGGAAGATTCTAAGATTAAAATCCGATATCCATGAATATTATGAAACAGCTTGTTTACAAAACAGTATCAAATTCATCTAACCATTTATGGTCCATATGCTCCAATCAATCCCACCTTCCGGTTGCCAGCTATTTCAACTATCCCTCCCATTCCACCTATGGCATGTCCATCCTGGCTCTCCTCCACCATCAAAATAAGGCCACATGCAAACTGGAGGAAGAACGATTCGTGAATCGTGGATGACAGGAGAAATTGTACGACTATCCAAGGGGGTAAAGGAAGCATACATAAGATCTAGGTAGCTAAGAACGGAACGGGCCCTGAAAGAATAATCGAAGAGTAGGACAAGTCTTAAACGAGGAATCAAGCAGGCTAAAAGGGATCATGAAATAGCTTCAGTGAGCAAAATTAAGGAAAATCCCAAAGCATTTTATTCTTATATAAGAAACAAGTGGGTAACTAGAGAAAGGATTGGTCCACTAAAGGATAACGAAGGAAGGCTGTGTGTCGAACCTGAGAGAATGGGTGAGATTCTGAATGTTTACTTTGCATCAGTGTTCACTGAGGAGAGGAACATGGTGAATGTTGAGATTAGAGATAGAAGTTTGATTAGTCTGGATCTGAAGAAGGGCTTATGCCCAAAACGTCGATTCTCCTGCTCCTTGGATGCGGCCAGACCTGCTGCACTTTTCCAGCAACACATTTTACAGCACTGATCTCCAGCATCTGCAGTCCTCACTTTCTCTTAGTCTGGATCACGTTGACATACGTAGGGAAGATGTGTTGGATAGGCTAGAGGTTATTAAGGTGGACAAATCCCCAGGACCGGATGGGATCTATCCCAGGTTGCTAAGGGAGGCGAGAGGGGAAATAGCTGGGGGCCTGACAGATATCTTTGTGGCATCCTTAAATACAGGTGAGGTGCCGGAGGACTGGAGGATTGCTCATATTGTCCCCCTGTACAAGAAGAGTAATAGGGATATTCTGGGTAACTACAGACCAGTGAGCCTGACGTCGATGGTGGGCAAGTTGCTGGAGAAGGTACTGAGGGATGGAATTTATTTATATTTAGAAAAGAATGGGCTTATCAGTGATAGGCAACATGGTTTTGTGCGGGGGAGATCGTGCCTTACCAACTTAATAATGTTAAGGAAGTGACCAAGTTGACAGATGAAGGAAGGGCTGTTGATGTCATATACATGGACTTTAGTAATGCGTTTGATAAGGTTCCCGATGGTAGACTAATGGAGAATATGAAGTCATATGGTGTGCAGGGTGTTCTAGCTAGGTGGATAAAGAACTGGTTGAGCAACAGGAGACAGAGAGTAGTAGTTGAAGGGAGTTTCTCGAATTGGAGAAAGGTGACCAGTGGTGTTCCACAGGGATCAGTGCTGGGCCCACTGCTGTTTGTGATATGCATAAATGATCTGGAAGGGAGCACTGTTGGTAAGATCAGCAAGTTTGCAGATGACATGAAGATTGGTGGAGTAGCAGAAAGCATAAGGTACAATCAGATAATACAGGAGGATATAGACAGACTGGAGAGTTGGGCGGAAAAGTGGCAGATGGTTTTCAATCCAGAAAAATGTGAGGTGATGCATTTAGGCAAGACTAATTCTAGAGCGAATTATACAATGAATGGAAGAGCTTTGGGAAAAGTTGCTGGGCAGAGAGATCTGGGAGTGCAGGTCCATTGTACCCTGAAGGTTGCTGCACAGGTGGATAGAGTGGTCAAGAAGGCATATAGTATGCTGGCCTTCATTGGAGGGGTATTGAGTATAAGAGCTGGCAAGTCATGTTAACATTGTACAGGACATTGGTTCGGCCGCATTTAGAATACTGTGTACAGTTCTGGTCGCCACATTACCAAAAGGATGCGGACACTTTGGAGGGGGTGCAGAGAAGGTTTATGAGGATGTTGCCTGGTATGGAAGGTGCTAGCTATGAAGAGAGGTTGAGTAGGTTAGATTTATTTTCATTAGAAAAAAGGAGTTTGAGAGGGGACCTGATTGAGTCTTACAAAAACATGAAGGTACAGACAGGGTGGATAGAGACAAGCTTTTTCCCAGGTTGAAGAATTCAGTAACAAGAAGTCACGCTTTCAAGGTGAGAGGTGGAAAGTTTAAGGGGGATACACGCAGCAAGTACTTCACACAGAGGGTGCTGGGCGTTTGGAACGCGTTGCCAGCAGAGGTGGTCGAGGCAGGCATGGTAGATTCATTTAAGATGTGTCTGGACAGATACATGAATAGGTAGGGAGTAGAGGGATACAGATGCTTAGGAAGTGACTGACAGGTTTAGACAGTACATTTTGATCAGCTGAGGCTTGGAGGACTGAAGGGTCTGTTCCTGGGCTGCAATTTTCTTTGTTCTTTGTTAACACCTCATTTTCCACCTCGGGAGCTTACAACCATATGGCTTTAACATAGAATTCACCAACTTCGAAATCTTCCCAGCCCCACCTCTTCCCAGGCTCAGTCCTCCCTCTCCGCCCCCTTAACCTGACCCAATCTGTCCATCTTCCTTCCCACCTATCTTCTCCATCCTTCCCAATGACCAATCACAGCCATCTCCTACCTGCATTCACCTATCACCATCACACCCACCTTTCCCTCTATTTATTTTTCTGTCCCCTTCCCCTCCCCCAGTCCATATGAAAGGATCCGACCTAAAACGTCGACTCCCCTTCTCCTCTGGTACTATTTGATCTGCTGTGCTTTTTCTAGGTCCGCTCTGACTCTCCAGTGTCTGCCATCCTCACTAACAGTGGTAGGCATGCTTTCAGTTTCTGGGACCCGAATTATGAACATTCCCCCACTTTCCTTCTTTCAAACACTAACTAAAACTTAATGCTTTGACCAAATGTTTGGTCATCTGACATGGCATGCAAAGAATCCGCACTAGACCGGAAACATTACGCTGCTTTCTCTCCACAAATACTGCCAAATCTGCTGAGATTTCCCAGCAATTTCTGCTTTTGTTTCCCATTTCCAGTCTGTGGAGTTCTTTGGTTTTTATGGTGTATCATTTCCTCCTATGAATTGTATATATTTTGGTTTTGTTTGAATTCCTCTGAAGCACATTGGAAAGTTTGATAATAAAATATAAACACAAGCTATTGTTGTTAGCAATCTCTTCAAAATGACAAACAGCAGAAGGAACTGTTCATGGATCACAGTATCATCACAGTAACAAGATATCTAAAGCCTAAATTTACACAGAGCCATTATCACACCTTCAAATAAGGGAGGGGCTTCAGGACTAGCAAATTCCTCCCCGGGGTGTTCTCCTCTTCTAGAGTCACTGTTTAGTTCATACACTCAAGTGCAAAAGTGGATTTAGTCCTGCTGAAGCATCCATGTGTCTATCTGTTCATCTCTGATCCTCCAGTCTCTCTACCCTTCCAACTCCAAGGTCCTTGGAGTGATGATAACCAATAACCTGTCCTGGACTTCCCACATAGATATGATGGTCAAAAAGGCACAACAGCTCCTCTTCTTCCTCAGGCAGCTCAGGAAATTTGATATCTCCATAAGGACCCTTACCAACTTTTGCAGTTGCCCCATGGAAAGCATACTGTCCAGGTGGATAACAACCTGGTATGACAATTGCTCTGTCCAAGATAGTAAGAAACTCCCAGACCATCACAGAAACCAATCTCCCATCCATGTAATCAAATTCCTAGATCTTGCTGCCATGGCACGGCTGCCAACATCATCAAAAACCTATCACAGCCCAATAATGATCTCATACAACCTCTTCCATCCGGCAGAAGATTCAGAAGCTGAATACATGCTTCAAGAACAGCTTCTTCTTGGTTGTTATCAAACTGTCTAAACTCAAATAATGCTGGTCTTGCTAACGTTGATCTCACTAGCACACGTCCTGTGCATTGTAACTGTGTGCCTCTGTCCAAGTCTTTTTACAACCTCTGTACATCCTTGCTTACTATAATCTGCCTGTACTGCTCATAAACAAAGCTTTTCACTGTTCTTTGGTACATGTGACAATAAAATCAATCTCTCAGGCTCTCTTGATTAATTCCACAGATGAAAGCCTTGTTTATGAGGAGACATTGAGCAGTTTAGGTCGACACTAGCTAGAGTTTAAAAAAGATTAGATCAAATTGAGCTAAAGCGGATTGACATAGAGCAGATCTTGCCCCTTGTAGGGTAATCTAGAATGAGAGGTTATAGTTTTAGGCTAAAAGGTGGCAGTTCTAAAACAGAGATGTGCAGAAATTACTTCTCTCAAAAGATCATGTATCTGTGGGATTCACTGCACTGCCCTCGAGTATTTTGGATTCTGGAACAGTGAGTAAATTTACGGAGGGGAAAGACAGATTCTTAATTAGTAACAGGTTGAAGATTATGGATAGTGGGCAGGAAAGTGGAGTTGAGGATGAGATGCGATCAGCCATGACCGTATTGAATGGCAGAGGAGGCTTGAGGGGCTTGAAGTTCAACGATGTGATGGTCTAGTGGCATTATTGCTAGACTATTGATCCAGAAATTCAACTAATATTATGGGGACCTGAGTTTGAATCCCACTATAGCATTTGAATTAAACTCAAAACAAAATCTGGAATAGGAATCTACTGATAACCATGAAACCATTGCCAATTTTTGGAAAAACCCATTCGGTACACTCATGCCCTTCAGGGAAGGAAATCTGCCATCCTCACCTGGTCTGACCTACATGTGACTCTAGATCCACAACAATATGGTTGACTCTCAATTGCCCTCTGAAATGGCGTAGAAAGCCATTCAGTTCAAGGGCAGCTAGGGACATGCAGTAAATACTGGCTAGCCAGTGGCACCTAAATTCCACAAGTAAATACTTTTAAAAACCCTCTCCTGCTCTTAGTTATGTTCTTAACTCTCAGTTTCTTGATCTCTCTGTCTTCCAGCCCTCACTTTCTTGATCCCGCTATGTCCCATCCCTCAGTCTCTTGAGCCTGTCATCTCCCATCCCTCAGTCTCTTGAGCCTGTCATCTCCCATCCCTCATTTTCTTGATCCTGCTATCTCCCATCTCTTACTCTCTCAATCTTGCCATTTCCCATCCCTCAGTCTCTCAATCACCCAAACTCCCATCCTTCAGTCTCTTGATCCCACCATCCCCCAAATCTTCCAACTTTCAGTCTCTCGAGCTCCCAATCTTTCATCCCTTAGTCTCTCTCAGCATTCCATTTGTCATTTAGACTTGAAAGAAGTTTAATAGCCTATTGAGTCCACGCTGCCTCTCTAGTGAGAAACCCCATCAGACCCATTGCCCTGCTTATTCTCAAGGGCCTTAACCCTCGACTTCCTTCAAATTTCCTTTTTAAATCATTGATGTGAAAGTGACTGTCTGTAGTTACCAGGTCTGTCCTTAGACTCTTTCTTGACTAAGGGTGTCACATTTGCCAGGCTCTAGTCTTCTTCTACCTCCCTTACATCAGGGGTGATTATGCCTAGCCCCTCCTGTATCTCTGTCCCTGTTTCTTTTAACATCCTAGGATGTGAACCATCTGGACTGGATGACTTATTCACTGAGCACAACCAACCACAGCCTTTCTTATTTCATCCCATCTTCACCTCATCACCTTTAGCACATACACCTCAAATATTTTGCAAGATTTTTCTTCATTAAGAAGAAACACCAATAGTACATACTCATCAAGTATCTTAACCTTTCCCTGTACCTCCAAGTGTTGATCACCTTACTGGTCTCCAGGAAGTCTAATCCTCTCTGTGACTTAACCATTTACTATTAACATGTGAAATGATGATTTTTGGACTCTTTTTATCCTGACTGAAATCCTATTCTTCTATTCACTCTTCACCAGTTTTATTTCTCTCTTTATTGTCTCTTAAGCTGTTGAATCTGACCTGGTCTCACTTGAAGAATTCATCTGACACACATTATTCTTCTGTTTTTTACAATAAAGATAAACGGGTCCCTTTCGGAATGGCAAGCGGTGACCAGTGGGGTATCTGTGCTGGGACCGCAGCTGTTTACAATATACATCAATGATATAGACGAAGGCATTAAAAGTAATATTAGCAAATTTACTGATGACACAAAGCTGGGTGGCAGGGTGAAATGTGAGGAGGATGTTTTGAGAATACAGGGTGACTTGGACAGGCTAGGTGAGTGGACGGATGCACAGCAGATGCAATTTAATGTGGATAAATGTGTGGTTATCCACTTTGGTGACAAGAACAGGAAGGTAGATTACTGTCTAAATGGAGTCATGTTAGGTAAAGGGGAAGTACAATGAGATCTAGGTGTTCTTGTACATCAGTCAATTAAAGCAAGCATGCAGGTACAGCAGGCAGTGAAGAAAGCTAATGGCATGCTGGCCTTCATAACAAGAGGAATTGAGTATAGGAGCAAAGAAGTCCTTCTGCAGCTGTACAGGGCCCTAGTGAGACCACACCTGGAGTATTGTGTGCAGTTTTGGTCTCCAAATTTGAGGAAGGGCATTCTGCCTGTTGAGGGAGTGCAGCGTAGGTTCACAAGGTCAATTCCCGGAACAGCGGGACTATCATATGTTGAAAGATTGGAGCGACTGGGCTTGTATACACTTGAGTTTAGAAGGATGAGAGATTATCTGATTGAGAGGTATAAACTTATTAATAGATTAGACACTCTGGAGGCAAGAAGCATGTTTCCACTGATGGATAAGTCCAGAACCAGAGGACACAGTTTGAAAATAAGGGGTAGGCCATTTAGAACAGAGTTGAGGAGAAACTCCTTCACCCAGAGAGTAGTGGATATATGGAATGCTCTGGCCCAGGACGCAGTGGAGGCCAAGTCTCTGGATATTTTCAAGAAAGAGATGGATAGAGCTCTTCAAGATAGTGGAATCTTGGAATAAGGCAGGAACAGGATATTGATTGTGGATGATCAGCCATGATCATAATGAATGGTGGTCCTGGCTTGAAGGGCCGAATGAGAGGCCGATTGAATGCACCTATTGTCAATTGTCTCTCTCATCATGCATGGAACCCTAAGACTAGCTGCCCTTTCTTTCAATCCGGTTGGAATGTACCAAACCAAACTTGTAACAAATTTAAAGATCACCTTATTCCCAATCCTTCAGAAATTAAAAACAGGTCTTGTGACAGAGGAATAGGAGTAGATAATTCAGCCCAAGTTTGCTCCACCAGTCAATGACATCATAGCTGATCTGATAATCATCAATTCCACTTTCCTGCCTTTGCCCCATAATCCTCGATTCCCTTCCTGATTAAAAATCTTAGTTTGTGTACCCAGCCTTGACAGCGCTCTGGGGTAAAGAACTCCAGAAGTTCATTCCCCTCTGAGAGTTGAAATTTCTCATCTATCTTAAATGGGTGAAGGGCTTATGCCTGAAACGTCAAATTTCCTGTTCCTTAGATGCTGCCTGACCTGCTGCGCTTTTCCAGCAACACATTTTCAGCTCTGATCTCCAGCATCTGCAGACCTCACTTTTTCCTTAAATGGGTGACCCCTTGTTTTGAGATGATGCCTTCTGGTCCCAGACTCTCCCACATGGGGAAGCAACCTTTCTATATCTTCCCTTTCAAGTTTCCTAAGAATCCTGTATGTTTCAATAAGATCGCCTCTCATTTCTTCTAAACTCCAATGAGTACAGGCTCAACATTACTCAACTCTCCTCAGAAGACAGACCTTCCATTCAAAGTTTGGGAGAAGATTTGTAGCTCGGGTGCTCGTTGTTGTGGTTCTGTTTGCCGAGCTGGGAATTTGTGTTGCAGACGTTACGTCCCCTGTCTAGGTGACATCCTCAGTGTTTGGGAGCCTCCTGTGAAGCGCTTCTGTGATCTTTCCTCCGGCATTTGTAATGGTTTGTCTCTGCCACTTCCGGTTGTCAGTTCCAGCTGTCCGCTGCAGTGGCTGGTACATTGGGTCCAGGTCGATGTGCTTATTGATTGAATCTGTGGATGAGTGCCATGTCTCTAGGAATTCCCTGGCTGTTCTCTGTTTGGTTTGTCCTATAATAATAGTGTTGTCCCAGTCGAACTCATGTTGCTTGCATCTGATGTGTGGCTACTAAGGATAGCTGGTCATGTCGTTTTGTGGCTAGTTGGTGTTCATGGATGCGGGTCGTTAGCTGTCTTCCTGTTTGTCCTGTGTAGTGTTTTGTGCAGTCCTTGCATGGGATTTTGTACACGACATTGGTTTTGCTCATGCTGGATATCGGGTCCTTCATCCTGGTGAGTTGTTGTCTGAGAGTGGCTGTGGGTTTGTGTGCTGTTATGAGTCCTAGTGGTCACAGCAGTCTGGCTCTCGGACTCCGGACCACCTTTAAACAAGCAGAGTTCAGACCCAAACAGGACAAACAGTACAGACTACAGATTCAAAAACACCAGCAACAGTTCTCCTTCAAGATCCTCCGCTCCACATTTGCAGCAATGCACCGGCACCTAACCTCTCTACAGTCAACCCTGCCTCAGCTGAGGGCCACACTTTCTCAGAATTGCAAAGAACCCACTCTGCACTACATCCTCAGGAGAATTCATACTCTCAACAAACAGTATTTCAACTCCATCTCAAACATCAAAAACTGTAAGTACAACAAACTTTTATCTACCCACCTCCATAGCCAGCGCTCCTCAAGCATTCCAGAAGATTCCCCCAGCCTCTGGAATTACTTGGACGCCATTAGCCATGCAGTTGGTGCAGCTGTCATCCCCACGCTGATTGATGATGTCACTTCGGCCCCCATCATGGCCACTCCCACAGCCACTTCCACCCCTCACAATTCCTCATGCACCACACGTGACATCACTTCCGCCCCTCACATCATCGCTGATGTCACACGCTCAGTGACTTTCGTCACCCCTACTGCCGTGTCTGCCACCACTTCTGCCCCCACCAGCGCCACTCACCTGCATTCTGCTGACACGCCCCCCACAGACCCCACTTTCACTATTCATGGCCCCCAGAACCCTGAGGGGAACACCACTCCTGCTCATGACTCCACCCCCATTCCCCCCACCATCACACCCACTCCAGTTACCGGCTCCGCCCCCACTCCCAGCTCCACACCCACACCAGATCCCAGCTCCCAGCCCTGCCGGGTTTTCACCATCCCTCCAGACCTTCCCCTCATTGAGGACGAACGATCAGTCCTCAACAAAGGACTCACCTTCATCCTCCTCCGTCCACGCATCAATGAGTTTAATACACGCCGTGATGTCAAACAATTCTTCCGCCGCCTCTGCCTCCGAGCTTACTTTCACAATCAGGACTCCCGCCCACATTTCGAGGACCCCTTCGCCCACCTCCAACACACTGCATCCACCTGGACACCTCGCACTGGCCTATTACCTGCCCTCGACCTCTTCATTTCCAGCTGCCGCCGGGACATTAACCGCCTCAACCTGTCTACCCCTCTCCCCCACTCTAACCTCTCACCCTCACAACGCGCAGCTCTCCAATCCCTCTGCTCCAATCCCAACCTCACCATCAAGCCAGCAGATAAAGGGGGTGCAGTGGTAGTCTGGCGCACTGACCTCTACACCGGTGAAACCAAACGCCAACTCGAGGACACCTCTTCCTACTGCCCCCTCAACCATGATCCCACTCCCCCATCACCAAACCATCATCTCCCAGACCATTCAGAACCTCATCACCTCAGGAGATCTCCCACCCACAGCTTCCAACCACATAGTCCGGGAACCCCACACTGCCAGGTTCTACCTCCTTCCCAAGATCCACAAGCCTGACCACCCTGGCCGACCTATTGTCTCAGCATGCTCCTGCCCTACTGAACTCATCTCTACCTACCTCGACACTGTCCTATCCCCCCAGTCCAGGAACTCACCACATACGTTCGAGACACCACCCTCGCCCTCCACCTTCTCCAAGACTTCCATTTCCCCGGCCCCCAATGCCTCATCTTCACCATGGATATCCAATCCCTCTACACCTCCATCCGCCATGACCAGGGGCCTCCAAGCCGTCTGTTTTTTCCTCTCCCGATGTCCACCGACACTCTCACTATTTGGCCAAACTGGTCCTCACCCTTAACATTTTCTCCTCCAAATCCTCCCACTTCCTCCAGACCAAACGGGTAGCCATGAGCACATGTATGGGCCCCAGCTATTCCTGTCTCTTTGTTGGCTATGTAGAACAGTCAATCTTCCGTAATTACACCGGGACCACTCCCCACCTCTTCCACCGCTACATTGATGACTACATTGGCGCCACCTCGTGCTCCCGCGAGGAGGTTGAGCAATCCATCAACTTCACCAACACATTCCATCCTGACCTTAAATTTATCTGGACCATCTCTGACACCTCCCTCCCCTTCCTGGACCTCTCCATCTCCATTAATGATGACCGACTTGACACTGATATTTTTTACAAACCCACCGACTCCCACAGCTACCTGGATTACACTTCTTCCCACCCTACCTCTTTCAAAAAATGCCATCCCGTATTCCCAATTCTTCCGCCTCCACCGTATCTGCTCCCAGGAGACCAGTTCCACCACAGAACACACCAGATGGCCTCCTTCTTTAGAGACTGCAATTTCACTTCCCACGTGGTTAAAGATGCCCTCCAATGCATCTCGTCCACATCCTGCACCTCCGGCCTCAGACCCCACCCCTCCAACCGTAACAATGACAGAACGCCCCGGTACTCACTTTCCACCCTACAAACCTTCGCATAAACCAAATCATCCGCCGACATTTCCGCCACCTCCAAACGGACCCCACCACCAGGGATATATTTCCCTCCCCACCCCTTTCCGCCTTCCGCAAAGACCGTTCCCTCTGTGACTACCTGGTCAGATCCACGCCCACCTACAACCCACCCTCCCATCCTGGCACTTTCCCCTGCCACCGCAGGAATTGTAAAACCTGCGCCCACATCTCCCCCCTCACCTCCATCCAAGGCCCTAAAGGAGCCTTCCGCAAAGACCGTTCCCTCTGTGACTACCTGGTCAGATCCACGCCCACCTACAACCCACCTTCCCATCCTGGCACTTTCCCCTGCCACCGCAGGAATTGTAAAACCTGTGCCCACACCTCCCCCCTCACCTCCATCCAAGACCCTAAAGGAGCCTTCCACATCCATCAACATTTTACCTGCACATCCACTAATATCATTTATTGTATCCGTTGCTCCCAATGCAGTCTCCTCTACATTGGGGAGACTGGGCGCCTCCTAGCAGAGTGCTTTAGGGAACATCTCCGGGACACCTGCACCAATCAACCACACCGCCCTGTGGCCCAACATTTCAACTCTCCCTCCCACTCTGCCGAGGATATGGAGGTCCTGGGCCTCCTTCACCGCCGCTCCCTCACCACCAGACGCCTGGAGGAAGAACGCCTCATCTTCCGCCTCGGAACACTTCAACCCCAGGGCATCAATGTGGACTTCAACAGTTTCCTCATTTCCCCTTCTCCCACCTCACCTGAGTTCCAAACTTCCAGCTCAGCACTGTCCCCATAACTTGTCCTACCTGCCTATCTTCCTTCCCACCTATCCACTCCACCCTCCTCCCTGACCTATCACCTTCATCCCCTCCCCCACTCACCCATTGTACTCTATGCTACTTTCTCCCCACCCCCACCCCCCTCTAGCTTATCTCTCCACGCTTCAGGTTCTCTGCCTTTATTCCTGATGAAGGGCTTTTGCCCGAAACGTCGATTTTACTGCTCCTCGGATGCTGCCTGAACTGCTGTGCTCTTCCAGCACCACTAATCCAGAATGTGGTTTCCAGCATCTGCAGTCATTAATTTTACGCAGTAGTCTGGCTGTCAGTTCAGAAATGTTTTTGATGTATGGTAGTGTGGCCAGTCCTCTGGGTTGTGGCATGGCCTCATTCCGTTGTCTTTCGCTTAGGCATCTGTTGATGAAATTGCGGGGGTATCCGTTTTTGGCGAATACATTGTAGAGGTGTTCTTCTTCCTCTTTTTGCAGTTCTGGTGTACTGCAGTGTGTTGTGGCCCTTTTGAATAGTGTCTTGATGCAACTTCTTTTGTGTGTGTTGGGGTGGTTGCTTTCGTAGTTCAGGATTTGGTCTGTGTGTGTGGCTTTCCTGTATACCTTTGTGGTGAATTCTCCATTCGGTGTTCTCTGTACCATCACGCCTAGGAATGGGAGCTGGTTGTCCTTTTCTTCCTCTCTAGTGAATCGGATTCCTGTGAGTGTGGTGTTGATGATCCGGTATGTGTTCTCTATTTCTGTGTTTTTAATGAATACAAAGGTATCGTCTACATCCAGAGCTTGGGTTGAATTTACGGTAAGAGTATTTGTTCTAACCTTTGCATTACCGCTTCTGCTATGAGTCCCGAGATGGGTGAGCCCATGGGTGTGCCGTTGATTTGTTCATATGTTTGGTTGTTGAATGTGAAGTGTGTTGTGAGGCACAGGTCCAGTAGTTTGAGTATGCCGTCTTTGTTGATAGGTTCCCCGTCTTGTTGTCTGTTCTGTATGTCCAGCAGGTTGGCTATTGTTTCTCTGGCTAGAGTTTTGTCGATAGAAGTGAACAGTGCCGTTACATCGAATGAGACCATGGTTTCTTCCTTATCTATGTGTACATTTCTGATGATGTCCAAGAATTTTTGTATTGACTGTATATAGTGTCTGTATCCGCTGATCAGGTGTTTCAGTTTCTGCTGTAGCTCTTTAGCCAGTTTGTGTGATGGTGTCCCTGGTAGTGATACTATGGGTCTGAGTAGGATGTCTGGTTTGTGCACTTTAGGTAGTCCATAGAATCTGGGGTTGTTGTTGCTTTCGGGTTTCATTCTTTGTAGGTCAAACCTGGTTATCTGTCCATTTTTTTTGTAGGTTCCTCAGTGTGTTGTTTAATCTATCAGTGATCTGTGGGGTGGGGTCCAACTCTCTCTTTTGGTAGGTGTTGGTATCTGCAAGTAGTTGTTGCGCTTTTTGGATGTAGTCTGCTTTGTCCAGGATGACCGTCATTCTGCCTTTGTCTGCTGGTAGTATGGTTATGTTCTTATCGTTTCTTAGTGCTTTTAGTGCCTTTTCTTTGTTATCAAAGGTACGATACTTTGTCTCACTGTTTGTTGTGTCTCTTCTGTCATTCCATTGTTTCTGAGTGTGCATTCTAGTGCTGCTAGGAAGTCTGCTGTCTTGGCGTCCCTGTGGTTGTAGTTGAGTCCCTTGGTCAGTATTGTTCTTTCCGTGTCTGTGAGCTGTCTGTGGGAGAGGTTTCTAACCCACGAGTGTGTTGTAGTGTCCTCTCTGTTGTGTGTTAGTTTGGCCATTTTTTCTTTTAGTGCTTTTTTTTGCAGTGTGTGGTCCTGTTCTGTACTATGGTGATAGCCTGTTCTATGGTCCGGGTCCATTCCTGATTGTCGGCTTTTGAAATTAACGTTTTTTAGCACACAATTTCTTGTCTGTATTTGTGTAGTCTGTTGTGTGTGTCTGTAATCATTACCTGGATCATCCTGAATCCGTTCTGTCTGGCTGTGTCCCTGGCTTGTGGGTTGTTGACTGGTGATCTGTATCTGACACACGGTGGAAGGATTCGATTCTTTCGGCATTCGTGCATGAACCGGAGTTGTTCATACGTGGCGCTCAGGCGTTGGTACAGGAGCTCCATTTCCTGGCTTGTCTTAGCGTCTCTCGCCCGTAGGTGGTCAAAGTTTGGGAGAAGATTTGTAGCTCGGGTGCTCGTTGTTGTGGTTCTGTTCGCCGAGCTGGGAATTTGTGTTGCAGACGTTTCGACCCCTGTCTAGGTGACATCCTCAGTGCTTAGGAGCCTCCTGTGAAGCGCTTCTGTGATGTTTCCTCCGGCATTTATAGTGATTTGTATCTGCCGCATCTGGTTGTCGGTTCCAGCTGTCCGCTGCAGTGGCCGGTATATTGGGTCCAGGTCGATGAGCTTGTTGATTGAATCTGTGGATGAGTGCCATGCTTCGAGGAATTCCCTGGCTGTTCTCTATTTGGCTTGATGGATAATAGTAGTGTTGTCCCAGTCGAACTCATGTTGCTTGTCATCTGAGTGTGTGGCTACTAAGGATAGCTGGTTGTGTCGTTTCGTAGCTAGTTGGTGTTCATGGATGCGGATCGTTAGCTGTCTTCCTGTTTGTCCTATGTAATGTTTTGTGCAGTCCTTGCATGGGATTTTGTACACTACATTGGTTTTGCTCATGCTGGGTATTGGGTCCTTTGTTCTGGTAAGTTGTTGTCTGAGAGTGGTTGTTGGTTTGTGTGCTGTTATGAGTCCTAGTGGTCACAGTAGTCTGGCTGTCAGTTCAGGAATGTTTTTGATGTATGGTAGTGTGGCTAGTCCTCTGGGTTGTGGCATGTCCTCATTCCGTTGTCTTTCCCTTAGGCATCTGTTGATGACATTGCGGGGGCATCTGTTTTTGGCGAATACATTGTATAGTGTTCTTCTTCCTCTTTTTGCAGTTCTGGTGTACTGCAGTGTGTTGTGGCCCTTTTGAACAGTGTCTTGATGCAAAGTCATTTGTATGTGTTGGTGTGGTTTCGTAGTTTAGGACTTGGTCTGTGTGTGTAGCTTTCCTGTATACCTTTGTGGTGAATTCTCTGTTCGGTGTTCTCTGTACCATCACGTCTAGGAATGGGAGTTGGTTGTCCTTTTCTTCCTCTCTAGTGAATCGGATTCCTGTGAGTGTAGCGTTGATGATCCAGTGTGTATTCTCTATTTCTGTGTTTTTAATAATTACAAAGGTATCATCCACATATCTGACTCAGAGCTTGGGTTGAATTTGCGGTAAGACTGTTTGTTCTAACCTTTGCATTACCGCTTCTGCTATGAGTCCCGAGATGGGTGAGCCCATGGGTGTGCCGTTGATTTGTTCATATATTTGGTTGTTGAATGTGAAGTGTGTTGTGAGGCACAGGTCCAGTAGTTCCATACTCAGGATCAGCTGAGTAAACCTTCTCTTGACTGTCTCCAATGTCAATTTATCTTTCCTTCGGTAAAGTACTGGAGAAACACAGTAGGGCTGCAGTTCTGTTACAGTTTTACCTGACAGGCTTTTTTTTCACTTATCCCTGATTAGATGCCATCTTATCCCATTGAAATTAATCCTGTACCTTTTGTTTCAGATTGCTCCTTGCCCTTCTGCATTGCTAATCAAAACCTTACAATATGATGATCATTCTACCCAAAGCCTTCCCCAAAGTCCACATCATTCCCCAGCACCACATCTGGCCATGCCTCCTTCTTGGGTAGAGCATTTTCCTTAACAAATTTCAAATATTCATTCTTTCCTCTTTAATCCATCTGAATCAACAATTTGGGTGATTAATGTCCCTAATATTCCATTCTATAGTTGTCATTTATTTCTGTGGTCATGTCCAGGTCTATAGAACACACTCAGTAACATTAACTTACTTTCTTTGCTTTTCAGCTGTAACCAAATCAATTTTATCCTTGCTCCTTCACAGTTATTGTGTCCTCCAACACCAACCAGTAGGGGCTCTGCTCTTCCCTTCTCCCTGCAATATCCCCCTGAACTCTTCATATCCTTGAAAGTTAAGGTTCTATCTGGTTCTCACCTGTTCAAAACCATGTGACTTATTCTCATTACATTATCCTTTATTGTCATTACATACTACCCAATCCTTTAGATATAAAAACAAAACACTGGACAAACTCTGCTGGCCTGGCAACGGCTCTTCTTCAGAACAGACTCAAGTCACTGGACTTAAAACGTTAGCTCTATTTCTTTCTTCTCACCTGCTGCCAGATCTGTTGAGTTTAACCAGCACTTTGTTCTTACTTCAGATCCCTAGTATTTTGTCTTTCCTCAAATCCTTCAGGATTTGGCAATAGCACTAAATAACGCCAGCATGTACATTTCTTTTAATTTTTCAGCATCTTGTTTCTGTGTCTAATTACTCCGATGGTGTCTCTGCAAGGTCTGAAGGGAATCTGATCTAAGTCTCAGTGATTGAAGTTTATGAATATATTACTACAGTAAAAGTAACACAAATATTGATTTATTGTGAGAGTGTTAAAGCAGCTGTGTTTTGGATGAGCTGTGAAACCTTTTCCACAAGTTGGCAGATCCAATGTAAATGGGTATGACTCTATGATTCAGTCCTCAGAAATAAGCAGAATGAGCCAAAACCTGAATAGAGCTTCATTCTGCATTACTCTTCCCGATAAATAAAAAGAAGAGATTGGATCATTTCACATTTTTAATTATGATTGTTTTCCTCGTCACTTTCCGAAAACAAAATGTAATCACAGGAAATTAGACAACTCCAGGTTGTGACACACTGAACTAGACAATGGGTGATCTCACATGAGCACTCAGTTTCCACTTCAGCCAACTGCACTGATCAAAGTGCTGGGAACTGACTTTGATTGCAAACATTCGGTTTCAGGATTTGATAAACATACTTGTGTTTGTAGGATGAGGGTCATCAGGGAACCCTAAAGTCAAGATTAGAGTGATGCTGGAAAAGCACAGCTGGTCAGGTAGCATCCGAGGAGCAGGAGAAGAATCGACATTTTGGGCAGGAGCCCTTCATCAAAAATACTCATTCCTGATGAAGGGCTCCTGCCTGAAACGTCGATTCTCCTGCTCCTCGGATGCTGCCTGACCTGCTGTGCTTTTCCAGCATCACTCTAATCTTGACTCTGATCTCCACCATCTGCAGTCCTCACTTACGCCTAGAGAACCCTAAAGCCCTATTTAATTGTTTGCATACTGGACACTGACAGAAGTCTGATAGCCAAGCTAAAGTAAGGTATAGTGTCAATGGAGGTGAGAACCATCCCATGTCCTCAGGTAGACACTGTGGAAGTGATCAGCCCTGTGCTATTGTTAGAGTATAATTCTTCCACATCAAAGACCTTGATGCTGTAACCAACAAATCATAACAAGCACAGGACTAGTATTCATGACACATGCTTATGCTAGAAGCAGCAGCAACTATACATATGCGTTCCTTGGCATTTTTAACTCAGTTGTTAAGTCTAATCTCAAAGACAAAAAAAACTGTAGATGCTGGTATCCAAGATAGACAAGCACGATGCTGGAAGAACACAGCAAGCCAGGCAACATCAGGAGGTGGAGAAGTTGACGTTTTGGGTGTAACCCTTCTTCAGAGCTGGGAGTGGGTGTAAGGGGAGTTGCAAATATAGTGGGTGGCAGGGGCAGGGTGTTGAAGTGGGGATAGATGAAGACAGATTGGTTGGTGAGAGGAATGAATGTGGTTGGTGGGGGTGGGGGTGGGGGTGGGGATGATGGCTGGGAAGTGAAGGAAGGTTGTTTGAAATTGGAGAACTCAACGTCGAGTCCTCTAGGCTGTAGGCTGCCTAGGCAGAACATGAAGTGCTGTCCCTCCAATTGGCAGTTTGGTTTGTTGTGGCTATGGAGGAGGCCAAGGCTTGTCATATTGGAAAGGGAGTGGGAAGGGGAATTAAAATAGGCGGTGACTGGACGATCCAGTCGGCTCCTGTAGGCCTGGCTGAGATGCTTGGTAAACTGTTCCCTAGGTTTACGTTCGATTTCGCCTATATACGGAAGACCATACCGGGAGCACCTGATGCAGTAAACTAGGTTGGAAGAGAGGCAGGTGGACCTCTGTCTCACCTGGAAGGACGGTGTGGGGCCCTGGGTGGGGAGGTTGCCAACAGGTTTTATATCTTTTCCAGTTGCAGGGCAAGGTAACTGAGGGTTCGGGCGTGTGGGGTTGGTGGGGAGAATAAAGAAAACCAAGGACTGCTGAAGGGAACAGTCCTTGTGGAAGGCAGGAAGGGATCGGAAGAGAAAGATGTTCTTGGTGGTGGTATCTAGTTGGACTTAGTGGAAGTGTTTAAGGATAATGTGTTGGATGCGGAGACTGGTGGGGTGGTCAGTGATGTCAAAGGGGATTCTGTCTTTGTTGTGTTGGAGGAAGGAGTTAGAGCAGTTGAATGAGGAATGGAGGTGGTGAAGTGGAAGGCTGTCTGGATGACAGAGGGGAAACAGCACGTTGTTTGAAATATGATTTGGAGGTGCCGGTATGGTACAAAGTTAAAAATCACACAACAGCAGGTTCTAGTCCAACAGGTTTAATTAGAAGCACTAGCTTTCGGAGTGCTGCTGCATCATCAGGTGGTTGTGAAGTATAAGATCATAAGACACAATTTATTGCAAAGGCTTATAGTGTGATGCAACTCAAATGATTATATGGAAAAAGACGTGGATTATTTGTTAAGTCTCTCATTTTTTAGGATGACCATGTTGTTTCAGTTCTTTCACATGTAAATCCCAGAACTTTTTTTAAAATTATATTCTCAAGTGAGCTTTAACAATAGGTGCCATGTCAGCTGAGATAATGCATTGAAGGTTAAAGACTGTCTGTGCCTCAATGTTCAGACTGATTCTCTTTCTAAAAAAAGGGATTTACAGGATCTTACCTGGATTCATGCAGTTTTTGAGCAAAATAAAATGTAATTCTGCGAGTACAAATTCATCCCACAAATGTATATGCATGTTGAGTGTGCATGTGTGTGTGTTGTATAATTGTCTGTGAGAGTGTGTGTATGTGTGAGAGTATAAGGGGGTATAGTTCTGTGAGATAGTGTGTATGAGGCTGTGAGCATGGGGGTGTGTGTATGTGTGAGTGTATGAGAGAGAGAGAGAGAGATTGTGTATGAGAAAGTGTGTGTGTGTGTGTGTATATGTATGGGTCTGTAAGAGTTTGTGTAAGTACGCTTGTATGAGTGTGTGTGAGAGAGTGTGTAGTGCATTGGGTCACCTGTAGTGTAACATGAACTCAAGGTCCCGGTTGAGACCATCCTCATGGGTACCAAACCTAGCTATCACCCTCGGCTCAGTCACTTTGCATTGTTGCCTGTACTGAAGTCTGCCTTGGAGAACGGTCACCCGAAGTTCCGAGGCCGAATGTCCTAGACCGCTGAAGTGTTCTCTGATTGGGAGAGAACACTCCTGTCTGTTGATTGTTGTGCAGTGTCCATTCATCTGTTGCTGTAGCCTCTGTTCTGTCCCGCCAATATACCATGCCTCAAGGCATCCTTGCCTGCAGTGTATGAGATAGAAAACGTTGGCCAAATCACATGCGTACCTGCCACATACATGGTGGATGGTGTCCCCACTTGTAATGGTGGTATCCATGTCAACAATCCGACACATCTTGCAGTCTTTGCCCTGATAGGCCTGTATGGTGTTGTCCTGAAGGCTGGGCAGTTTGCTGCAAATGATGATCTGTTTGCAGTTTGGTGGTTTTTTAAAGGTGAGACGTGGAGGTGTGGGGAAGGTATTGGTGAGGTGTTCATCCTCATCGATATTGTGCTGCCGGCTGCAAAGAACATGATGTAGTTTTTCAGCTCCTGGGAAATACTGGACAACGAAGAGTACCCTATCAGTTGCAGCTTGTGTCTGCCTCCTGAGGAGGTCATTAGGGTTTCTCGCTGTGGCACATCGAAACTGGTGGTCGATGAGTTGAGCATCATACCCTGTTCTTATGAGGGCATCCTTGAACACAAGCATCTCCGAGTAAAAAATGAGGTCTGCAGATGCTGGAGATCACAGCTGCAAATGTGTTGCTGGTCAAAGCACAGCAGGTTAGGCAGCATCTCAGGAATAGAGAATTCGACGTTTCGAGCATAAGCCCTTCATCCTGATGAAGGGCTTATGCTCGAAACGTCGAATTCTCTATTCCTGAGATGCTGCCTAACCTGCTGTGCTTTGACCAGCAACACATTTGCAGCACAAGCATCTCCATCAAGGATGGGCACATCAGCATCTCACTCTATCACAAACCCAAGGATAACCTCATAATGCTACACTTCTCCAGCTTCCATCCGAAACGTATTAAATCAGCCATCCCCTCCGGACAAGCCTTACATATCCAAAGGGCTTGTTCAGATAAGGAGAAAAGTGACAGACACCTGAAAGTACTCAAGGATGCCCTCATAAGAACAAGGCACAATGCTCAACTCATTGACCGTCAGTTCTGATGTGCCACAGGGAGAAACCCCAGGAGACAGACACAAGTAGCAACCGATAGAGTAACCTTTGTTGTCCAGTACTTCCCAGGAGCTGAAAAACTGCACCATATTCTTCGTAACCCACAACACATTATCAATGAGGATAAGCACCTCACCAAGACCTTCCCCACGCCTCCACTTCTCGCTTTTAAACAACCACCAGACCTCAAACAGATCATTGTTTGCAGCAAACTGCCCGGCTTTCAGGACAATTCATACAACCCTATCAAGGCACCCGCTGCAAAACATGATGTCGGAGTGTCGACACGGGTACCACCATTACACAGGGGAACACCACCCACCATGTATTTGGCAAGTACTCACGCGACTCAGCCAGCGCTGTCTATCTCATTCACCACAGGCAAGGATGCCCTGAGGCATGGTACACTGGTGAAACCAAGTAGAGGCTACGGCAACAGATGAATGGACACAGCACAATACTCACCAGGCAGAGTGTCCCCTCCCAGTCGGGGAACACGTTAGTAGTCCGGGACATTCAGCCTTGAAACTTTGGGTGACCATCTTCCAAGGCGGACTTCAGAACAGGCAACAACACAGAGGGGACAAGCACTCATACAAACTCTCACGGACCACCCCCCCCCACATACACATATATAGGTTTGTGGGGTGAATTTGTACTTGCAGAATTACATTTTATTTTGCTTAAAAACTGCATGAACCCATGTAAGATTCTGGAAATCCCTTTTTTTTAAGAAATAAATCAGTCTGAACATTGGGGCACAGACAGATAGACTTTAATCTCACACCTTCAATTCATTATCTGAGCTGACATGGCACCTATTACTAAAGTTCACTTCAGAATGTAATTTTTTAAAAAGTTCTGGAATTTACATATGAAAGAACTGAAATCAACATGGTCATTTTAAAAGATGAGAGACTTAACAAACAATCCAGGTCTTTTTTCATTTGAGTTGCATCACACTGCAAACTTTTTCTATAAATTCTGTGTCTTACAATCTTATGTACATCCACCTGATGGAGGAGCTGCACTCCAAAAGCTAGTGCTTCCAAATAAACCTGTTGGACTATAACCTGGAGTTGTGTGATTTTTAGCTTCGATTGAAATAGGTGGACATCTGGGATGCTTGGGAGTGGAATGTCTCTTGTCCAAGCAGAGCTGAAAATGTGTTGTTGGAAAAACGCAACAGCTCAGGCATATCCAAGGAGCAGGAGAGTCGACATTTCGGGTATAAGCCCTTCTTCAGGATTCCGAAGAAGAGCTCATGCCCGAAACATCGATTCTCTTGCTCCTTGGATGCTGCCTGACCTGCTGCGCTTTTCCAGCAACACATTTTCAGCTCTGATCTCCAGCATCTGCAGTCCTCACTATCTCCTAGAAGATCTTGTCCAAGCAGCCCAGAAGACTCAACATTGAGTTCTCCAACTTCAAATAAGCTCTCTTCCCTTACCCTGACTCCCTTCCCAGCCCCTCTCAGTCCCTTCCACTCCTCTCAGCCACCAACCAGATTCATTTCTCCCATTCAGCAACCAGGTTGAACCCTCTACCTGTCTTCACCTATCCCCACTTCACCAGCTGGCCCCGCCACTTCCTTTATCTGCAACTCCCCTTAGACCCATCCCAAGTCCTCAAGAAGGATTACACCCGAAATGTCGACTTCTCCACTTCCTGATGCTGCCTGGCTTGCTGTGTTCTTCTAATCTCAGACAGGCAGTGGCTGTATCACTAGATTTCTAATCCAGAGATCCAGGCTCTGGGGAATTTGAGCTCAAATCTCACCGTGGCAACAACTGGAATTTCAATTCAAATGATCAATCAATATGAAGCTAGTCTCAGAAATGTAACTATGATTGATTATAAAATCCCAATCGGTGCCCTCATATCCTTTAGTGAGGGAAATCTGTTGTCCTAGTCTGGCCTACATGTGACCCCAGAGCCTTTGAACTGGCTTAGGAAGCCACTTCTTCTGAAATAAATTAGGTATAGGTAAGAAATGCTCGAATTGTTAGTGACACCCAAATACCACAAAGGACGGGAGGAAAAAATGCCTTCAAAAAGCCTTAAGTCTCCAATCAGGACACAACCACATTAATACTGTTGCACTGGAGTTTAAACTTAGACTGAGGTGTTATTCTTTCAGACAAGAGGCTTAACTCAGGCCCACATGCACTTGTTAAAGACCAATAATATTATTCAGAGAATAGAGATTTCCAGGTCCCCTTTCTTATCCTGACTAAATCCATTCACTGTATGTGGGAACAATTGGTTGCTATTCTTATTTGTCCTTGAACTGAATGGCTTGCTCAGCCATTTCAAAGGATCTGGAGTCACAGGTGGGCCAGTCCAGGTAGACAGCAGACTTCCTTCTCCGAAGGGCATTCATCATAGAATTCCTATAGTGTGGAAGCAGGCCATTTGGCTCATTGAATTCACATCCTATCCCTGTAACCCTGCATTTCCCATGGTTAATCCAACATGCCTGTACATCTTTCAACCATCGGAAGAAACGGGATCACCCGGAGGAAACCCATGCAGGCACAGGGAGAATGTGCAAACTTCACATAGACAGTTGCCCACGGGTGGAATTGAAAATGGGTCCCTGGCACTGTGACAACAGTGCTAACTACTGTCGTTAAAGGGGGCGCTGGAAAGGCACAGCAGGCGAGGCAGCATCGGGGAGCAGGAACGTCAATGTTTCGGGTCAGGACTCTTCATCAGGACTGGGAGGGGGAAGGTAGCTGAGAAAGTAATAAGAAGGGAGTGTGGCTGGGTGAAAGGTAGGTGTGATGGTGATAAGTAGATGCAGATGGAAGATGCACCTCTTCCAACCTACTGTACTGCATTCATTGCTCCCAATGTGGTCACCTCTTGCATCAGAGAGACAAAGCGCAGACTCAGGGACCGGTTCACAGAGCATCTGCACTCTCTACACTCCAACCAACACCACCTGCTGTTTGCCAGTCATTTCAATTCCCTTGGCAATATGTCCATCCCGGGCCTCTTCCACTGTCCAAATAAGACCACATGCAAACTGGAAGAACAACGCCTCATATTCCATCTCAGGAGCTTACAGTCCAATGGCTTTAACATAGAGTTCACCAGCTTCAAAATCCCTCCACCTTCAACCTCATCCCATGTCCAGCTTTTGCTTTCCTCCCGAACTCCTTGACCTGACCTAACCTTCCCTCTTCCTTCTCACCTATCCGCTCCAAAGTTCCCACTGACCAATCACAATAACTCCATACCTACCTCCACCTATCACCATCCCATTCCCTTCTCTCTATTTATTTTTCAGCTTCCTTCTCCCTCCCCAGTCCTAATAAAGGGTCCCAACCCAAAACGTTTCATGCTCTCCCGAAGCTGCCTTCCCTGCTGTGCCTTTCCAGCTCCAAATTCTATCAACTCTGACTTCCAGCATCTGCAGTCCTTAATGTCTCCAATGTCTCAGGAGGGACCTCTGCTCCATTACAATGACATACCTTTGCATTTTAGTTGCTCATATGGATCATCTATTTTTACTTTCAGTATTATGGTACAGCTTATCAACCAAATTAAACAATCATCTTCACCAGAAGGAAACAAACCAATTCCTGTTGTTAAAATTTCACAGTAGTTCCTTGCTACCCATCTCTTGTGAAGGTCAATTAATGTTGGGTCTCAATGCTATTAATATTTTTTTGTCATACCGAGAGCATTGAGTCAAAAAGAGGTCTATAACATAGAAGAAGGCTCTTCTGCCCATCATGTCTGGATGGGTCAAAAACAACTAACTTAAATATTCTAATCCCATTTTCCAGTACTTAGCCCATGGTGTTGTATGCCTAGGCATAACAAGTGCTCATCTAAATACTTCTTCAATGTGATGAGGGTTTCTGCTTCAACACCCTTACAGGCAGTGGGTTCCAGATTCCCACCATCCTCTGAGAGAAAGAAAAATCCTCTCTTCTCTAAACTTCCTACCCCATACCTTAAATTCATCTCCCCAGTCATTGATCCCTCTACCATGGGGGAAACATTTATTCCTATCTACTCTATCAATGCCTCTCACAGTTTTATACAACTCAATCACATCCCCTCTCAATTTCCTCTTTTCCCAAGGAAAACGACCCTAGCCTGTTCAATCTCTCTTCATAACTAAATGGTCATTGTCTTCAGTGCAACTGGAATCACCACACTGACTTGGAATGCTAACAGTCATGTTTCTTTCCAGTCAGCAGCAACACTCTGGTTATCATACCAGCCAAGACCAATTCTCTCGGGAGAAGGTGGGGGAGGTTTCAGATTTTTGCAAACTGGCAGCTGGTTTTGAGAGAATAAACTCAATTTTTGCTGCAATTGATTGACCTTCACTGAAGTAAAATATTGAGCAGTCCACACAAAGTACTCTTAAGAATTGGCCTTTCAAGAACCAAGAAATGTTGGAATCCTGCCAAACATTTGTTGTTGGCATTATAAAAAGATTTTTTGAGAGTAAAATGTTTACTGTGTCAATGAGAGTCCAAACGACTCATGATTGCAAATACTCCACCAGCCTTTGGGAAGAGTTTTCTTTTCATCGTTTCTTCAAATTTCAATCATTGTCAAAACAATTCATACAGAAACCTACAAAATAGTTTGGATGCATTTGAGAATGTTTCGTTACTCGAAAAAAGAAAGGAAGTGGGGAGACACTGAAAAGGCATTGTTGAAATTACTACACTCTTTATGAAGCCGAACATTATGATTAGATAAAAGAGTAGATAATCTGTGGCAGATTTGTGACGACATTTTGAATGATGTAGGGAAATGATTCTCAGATGGCTGGTTACATTTAGGCGAATTTCAAAACAGTGGGAATGTTGTTTAAGATTCCGCTAGCAGTCACATGAATACAACGGAGCTGTCATAGAGTTATAGAGTACACCTCTATGACAGCTCCGTTGTATTCATGTAACTGTGAGAGAGCTGTGTGTAATCTTGAAATGGTCAGGAGCCTGTAGCTGAGCGGGCTGACAATCACAGCTACACACTCATTATACTTCTTCCTTAGAATTGATTTTGCCTTTTTTCTTTCACTGTCTCTTGTTCCTTCCTACCTTTCCTCATTTCATTTTCCTTTCCTGATTAGTGCTCGCTCTCACCTTCTCTCTTCCTCAGCGGCAACTTCTATTGAGATACTGGAATATGATTAAACATTCAATGAGACTTTTAACAACCATTATAAAACACAATTTGACACCGAGTCACAACGAGATATTAGGTCTGTTGGCCTGGTTTTAAGGAGTTCCTTCATGTGGGAAGGTGAAGGGAGACAAAAAGAAATGGAATTTCAGAGCTGGGGACACAGGCATCTAAATACCAGACTGTTAATAGAAGACAGATGCTCAAGACGACAGAAATCTCAGAGGCTTGTAGAGCTTGTAGAGATTCCAGAGAGAGGGAGTGTAAAGGCCATGGAGTGATCTGAAAACAGGGATTAGGTATTGCTTAACTGGGAGCTCCTGCAGGGTAATGAAGGGATGGTAGCTGAATGGAGGAGTTATAGCCTAGGTGTTCAGTTTCCATCTCTCTTTCTTTCCATCCTTTAAAACCATAAGACATAGAGGCAGAAATTAGGCCATTCAGCCCATCAAGTTTGTTCTGCCATTCAATCGTGACTAATATCTTTGACACTTTCTGTCATGTTCCTTCCATTATGTTCTTTTTTCTTCATTTTCACTTTGGCCATTTTACACTTCTCTTAATTTTTAAGTTTCTCAAAAATAGCAAAATCCATTTTCACAACCTCGGCTTGCATCCTCAACTTGCTGAGATTGGTGCAAATGAATCTTGCTTATCCATTGGCAGTAACCAGATTATCCCATTGCTGGCTGATTTCAAGTATTGCTGAACCTAAAGTTAATGACTCCGGGTTTCTCCGAGTTCTGCTCTTATCTTGATCTCTGGACATTCTCATTGACTTTCTCTACACTGGTCCTCGCACAAAATGCCGTGACAACTAAAACTGGGCTGATGCAGACCATTGTTCAGTTCTCATATGGCTTCCTGCATCTGTATTCTGCTGTAGCAAACTGGTCCTGCTTCCAGAATCTGCCGGTGCAGTCACTGCACTTGTAGCAGACTGAATCTCCCTTTAAAATCACAATTACCTCATTCAAGTGCAGAGAGACCACATTCACCATTTTTCTTCCACAGAACACTGACATTAATGCTAAATTTTATCAGCCTTTATTCAACACATTTTCAGCTTTTATTGAGCTCACCTTGTGTTGACAAGGCTGCCTCAATAGTTCATGAAGCTCTGAAAACCTGCCAGATTCGGAATCAAGAAATTGCATAGTATAATCGAATGGAAACAGTATAATCGAATTCCCAAGCTATCCCAGCATTCCAACATTTTCCAAACAAGTGCCTTCTGTTCCCTTCCCTTCAACCAATTAGCTATCCATTTGTGTGTTCATTATGAACTACAACAGGTTTAAAGTGGCACAATCCTGCCAAAGTCCTTTCCCTAGTAGCAGCGAAGACTGAGATGGGATTTGATAGAGGGGCACATATAGGTGGATAGGAAGGCATTTTCCCATTAGTAGCGCGATCAGCATTCAGGAGGTAGAAGGAAAGTTGAAGATTTATTTTCAGTCAGACAGTGGTGTGAGTCTGGAACTCTGCCTGAAAGAGTAGTGAAGTTGCAAAGTCACATAACAATAATGACTTGAATTACTTTTTGGAGAAAGTGAGGACTGCAGATGCTGGAGACTAGAGTTGAAAAATGTGGTGCTGGAAAACATAGCAGGCCAGGCAGCATCCGAGCAGGAGAATCGACGTTTCAGGCATAAGCCCTTCTTCAGGAATGAGGCTGGTGTGGCAGGCGGGCTGAGGGAATTTGCGGGAGGGGCGCTGGGAATACGATAGGTGGAAGGAGGTGAGGGTGAGGGTGATAGGCCGGAGAGGGGGTGGGGGCGAAGAGGTCGGGAAGAAGATTGCAGGTCAAGAGGGCGGTGCTGAATCCGGGGGTTGAGACTGAGATAAGGTGGGGGAGGGGAAATAAGGAAGCTGGAGAAATCTACATTCATCCCGTGTGGTTGCAGGGTTCCTTTGCGGAAGATGAGGCGCTCTTCCTCCAAGCGTCGTGTGGTCTGGCGATGGAGGAGGCCAAGGACCTGCATGTCCTTGGCGGAGCGGGAGGGGGAGTTAAAATGTTCAGCCATGGGGCGGTTGGGTTGGTTGATGCAGGTGTCCCAGAGGTGTTCCCTGAAACGTTCCGCAAGTAAGCGGCCTGTCTCCCCAGTGTAGAGGAGACCACATCGGATGCAACAGATACAGTAAATGATGTGTGTGTGGAGGTGCAGGTGAATTTGCGACGGATATGGAAGGATCCATTGGGGCCTTGGAGGGAGGTGTGGGCACAAGTTTTGCACTTCTTATTTTTTGCCCAACAACAATTACCAATGACCTGAATTTACCTGGTACCTAACAGCAGGAAGAAGTGAAAATCCATATTTCCTTTCTGTAGGACTCCAAAGGGTTGCATGGCCTGGTCATGAGTATTCTTACTGTGTGCCAGTTAAATTCAAGTTCTTGGTAATTGTTGACTGCCAGGTAAATTCAGGTCATTGGTAATTGCTGACACTAGGTAAACCAAGTCCTTGGTAATTATTGACTGCCAGGTAAATTCAGGTCATTGGTAATTGCTGACACTAGGTAAATCAAGTCCTTGGTAATTATTGGGTGCCAAGTAAATTCAGATGAAGGGTATTGTTGTTTGGTGTCAGATAAATTCAGGTCATGAGCATTGTCGGCACATCAGTATTCTCTCAGTAAAAGTAGCCACCAGTCAAATAGAGGTGGAATAGCAGAATGAAATCTTGTACTTCACTCTTTAACGGAAAAGAATGCTTCAACAAATGGTGACCCACATCTTAATACCCCATCTAATAAAAGGCAGATTGCAGCCCTTTTGGATAGAGATGCTCGGTCCTTTGAAATTCAAACATGACTAGTTTCTAGTTGAGAATGTGGTACTGGAAAAGCACAGCAGATCAGAGGATTGACGTGTCAAGAATGCTTATTACCTGAAGTAATCTGACACCAAACATCAATACCCTTCATTTGAATTTACTTGGCACTCAATAATTACCAAGGACTTGATTTACCTAGTGTCAGCAATTACCAAAGACCTGAATTTACCTGGAAGTCAATAATTACCAATGACTGGAATTTAACAGGCACGCAGTAGGATTACTGATGACCTGAGTATTTCTTTCATGCAATAGCAGGCACTGCAGGAAATGAAAATATGACTTACCTTCATATCTGACTCCACATGTACTTTAGGACAATATGGGAGCCAGTGAAGAAAAACCCAATTGCACAACTTTTATTGGTTAGATTAGATTCCCTACAGTGTGGAAACAGGCCCTTTGGCCCAACCAGTCCACAATGACCCTCCAAAGAGTGACCCATTTCCCTCTGACTAATTCACCTAACATTACAGGCAATTTAGCATGGCCAATTCACCTGATCTGCACATCTTTGGACTGTGGGAGGACACCACAGCACCCGGAGGAAACCCACGCAGACACAGGGAGAATGTGCAAACTCCACACAGACAGTCACCCGAAGCTGGAATTGAAACTGGAACCCTGGTGTGTGTGTGTGTGTGTGTGTGTGTGGGGGGGGGGGGGGGGGGGGCAGCAGTGCTAACCACTGAGCCACCGTGACACTGTGGTTGCCAAGTAAATTCAGGTGAAGGGTATTATTGTTTGGTGCCAGACAAATCAGCTGCAAATGTGTTGCTGGTCAAAGCACAGCAGGCCAGGCAGCATCTCAGGAATAGAGAATTCGACGTTTCGAGCATAAGCCCTTCATCAGGAATAAGAGAGAGAGAGCCAAGCAGGCTAAGATAAAAGGTAGGGAGGAGGGACTAGGGGGAGGGGCGATGGAGGTGGGATAGGTGGAAGGAGGTCAAGGTGAGGGTGATAGGCCGGAGTGGGGTGGGGGCGGAGAGGTCAGGAAGAGGATTGCAGGTTAGGAGGGCGGTGCTGAGTTGAGGGAACCGACTGAGACAAGGTGGGGGGAGGGGAAATGAGGAAGCTGGAGAAATCTGAATTCATACCTTGTGGTTGGAGGGTTCCCAGGCGGAAGATGAGGCGCTCCTCCTCTAGCCGTCGTGTAGTTGTGTTCTGCCGGTGGAGGAGTCCAAGGACCTGCATGTCCTCGGTGGAGTGGGAGGGGGAGTTAAAGTGTTGAGCCACGGGGTGATTGGGTTGGTTGGTTCGGGCGGCCCGGAGGTGTTCTCTGAAGCGTTCCGCAAGTAAGCGGCCTGTCTCAACAATATAGAGGAGGCCACATCGGGTGCAGCGGATGCAATAGATGATGTGTGTGGAGGTACAGGTGAACTTGTGTAAGGCCATGAACATTGTTGGCACATCAGTCCTCTCCTGGCTTGTGTGCTGTTGGTAGTGAACAATCCATTTACCTGTTGTCTATGCAACCTCGTTAGTGTAAAAATGCCAAGAGAATCCAGGTGTTCCATGTTATTCTAATCGATTTTCTGGAAGCATAATTTCTTTTCCTCAAAGTCACTGTTCCCAGCTTTCAGGAAATCTGTATTGAGTGCATTTTGAAAGAATTTACATACAACCTCCAACATGTGAATAGTCCAGTGCTGGATAAGATCAGTATTAAATCAGATTTGTCTCTGCACTGAGTGACGTCAGGAAATTTCAGGAGCTCCACACCTTCTGTTGTTGGTTAGCAGACAGTGCTCATGTGAGTACATGATGTCATACAAATATACAAACCTAAGAAAGAGAAGTAGGAGGAGACCACTCAATTCTGCTCTGCCATTCACTGAGGTCATGGCCAATCTATTTTGCTGTCCACCTGACAACCTTTGAGTCCATTATCCATCAAAAATCTCTTGAACTCCATCCTAAAAATATTCACCGAGCCTGCCTCTGTTCAGTACTCTCCACACATTCAAGAATGAACTTGGTTTAGGTATACCAATGTGATCTAACACCACTTTTTACTATCTATAGCACCTAGTCATTTTAATAACCAGTTTATCTGGTGAACCTCTGTACCTATTGTCTCCTCATGAGTTTACCCTAGCTGCCCTAGCAGCTGCCTACCAGCTAAGGAATGTCAGCAGCGTGGTTCAAGAACCACAACTGGGAGTGAACTGCAATCAGCTGGATCAGAGTAGCCAGTCTACATACCAGACTAAGCATGTGACTGGGTCCAACCCATTCATACACCACACTTGTCAGCCACTTTCATGGTTTCCACAGTAAAACGTCAGAGGCTGGAGAGGGGGAGTGAGACATGATTAAGTTATTGATAAGTTGTGCCATTGGGTTTTTCTTCACTGGCCTCCCTCTCACCCCAAAGTACATGTGGTCTTTTGGAGTCAGATAAGAAGGTAAGTAATGTTTTCACTTCCTGCAGTGCCTGCTACTGCATGACAGGTATACTCAGGTCAGGAATACTCTTATTGTGTGCCAATTAAATTCAAATCGTTGGTAATTATTGACTTCCAGGTAAATTCAGGTCATCAACAGGATCTTGATCAGATGGGCCAATGGGCTGAGAAATGGCAGATGGAGTTCAATTTAAATAAATGCGAACGGCTGCATTTTGGGAAATCTTAGCAGGATTTATACACTTAATGGTAAGATCCTAGGGAGTGTTGCTGAATAGAGAGACCTTGGAGTGCAGATTCATAGCTCCTTGAAAGTGGAGTTACACGGAGATAGGATAGAAGGCGTTTGGTATGCTTTCCTTCATTGGTCAAGGTATTGAGTAAAGGAGTTGGGAGGTCATGCTGCAGCTGTACAGGACATTGGTTAGGCCACTGTTGGAATATTGAGTGCAATTCTGGTCTCCTTCCTATCGGAAAGAAGTTGTGAAACTTGAAAGGGTTCAGAAAAGAATTACAAGGATATAGCCGGGTTGGAGGATTTGAGCTTTAGGGAATGATTGAAAAAGATGGGGCTCAGGGGTGACCTTATAGAGGTTTATAAAATCATGTGGGGCATGGAATGGATAAATAGACAGTCTCTTTCCTGGGGTGGGGAGTCCGAACTAGAGGGCATAAGTTTAGGGTGAGAGGGGAAAGACATAAAAGACACCTAAGAGGCAACGTTTTCATGCAGAGGGTGGTACGTGTATGGAATGAGCTGCCAGAGGAAGTGGTGGAGGCTAGTACAATTTAAAAAGCATCTGGATGGGTATACGAATAGGAAGGGATTGGAGGAATATGGGCTGGGTGCTGGCAGGTGGGACTACATTGGGTTGTGGTATCTCACCTGCATGGATGGGTTGGACTGAAAGGTGTGACTCTATGGTAATTGCTGAGTACCATATAAATCAGGTCCTTAGTAATCCATTGGGTGCCAGGTAAATTCAAGTCCTTGGTAGTTATTGGGTGCAAAGTAAATTCAGATGAAGGGTATTAATGTTTGGTGTCTGACAAATCAGGTCATGAGCATTGTTGGCACATCACTCCTCTCCTGGCTTGTGTGCTGTTGGTAGCAAATAATCCATTTATCCGCTGTCTATGCTACTTTATTGATGTAAAAATGCGAAGAGAATGCCGGGGTTCCGTGTTGCTCTCATCCAATTTTCTGGAAGCATCACTTCTCTTCCTGCACTCACAGGTGCTGTTCTCAGACTGACTGCCCTTGACATCAAGGCAGCATGTGGCATTAAGGGGCTTGAGTAAAACTGAAGTCAAAGGAAACTTAGGGTAAAAGTTTCTGCTTGTCGGAGTTATACCTGGCATAAAGGAAGGTGTTTGTGGTGTTACGACCTAATGGGGAAGTGCACTTTAAATTAAGCAACATATTACAAGCGTACCTGACTTTCAAACCAAAACTGATAGAAAGCACAAACCAGGTTTATATACTAAACAAGAATTTAAAGTCAGGGCGGCTCAGTGGTTAGCACTGCTGCCTCACTGTGCCAGGGACCTGGGTTCGATTCCAGCCTCGGGCGACTGTCTGTGTGGTTTGCACAGTCTCCCCATGTCTGCATGGCTTTCTGTCGGGTGCTCCGGTTTCCTCCCACAGGCCAAAGATGTGCAGGTTAGGCAGATTGGGCAATTTAGTATGGCCATAGTGTTCAGGGATGTGCCAGCTAGGTGGATTAGCCATGGGAAATACAGGCATAGTGGGATGGGTCTGGGTGGGATGCTGTTTGGTGTGGACCCATTGTGCCAAATGGCCTGTTTCCACACTATAAGGGATTCTATAATCATATAACATTTAAACAGTATTTAGATATTCACTTGCATTGCCATAGCCAACAGAGCTATGAACCAAAAGCTGGACACTGAGGTTAGTGCAGTCAGTTCTTTATTGAGTAGTGTGGGCATGATGGGGCAAATAGTCTCCTTTGATGCTGTAAATATCCAAATCAATGAAAATATCAGAAACTTGGCCACACAGTGAGATATAGCTGCATATATTGTGCAGTTATTCACAACAAAGGCATAACAATAAAAGTGCTCTCCAGAATACTGTATAAATTTTAAATTAATCAATAATTATTCTGTTACGTTAACTGCTAATTTACAAATAAAATGATCTGTAGTTACCTTAATCAATTTATGAAGACCACTCCTAAACAGTGAAACTACAGCCCAGAGGACTCAACATTGAGTTCTCCAATTCCAAATAATCTCCTTTCCCATCCCCTTTTTAAGCCCTTCCTTCCAGCTACCAACTGGATTCATTCCTCCCATCAACCAACCAGATCATACCCTCTACTTGTGTTCACATATCACTACTTCACCACCAACCCTCCCCCCCCTTATCTGCAGATCCCCCTTATCCCCACCCCCAGTCCTGAAGAATGGTTACATCTGAAACCTTGGCTTCTCCAACTCCTAATGCTGCCTGGCTTGCTGTGTTCTTCTCGTCTCCTGCTGGTCTACTTGTGAAACTAATAGGAGAGTGTGGACATTTATATTTGCAAATCCAGCACAGGGTTAGATAGAGTAAAGCTTCTCTTACAGTGTCCCCATCAACCACTTCCAGGACAGGAACAGCACAGGGTTAGATTGATTTGATTTATTACTGTCACTTGTACCAAGGTACAGTGAACAGTGTTGTCTTATGGGCTTAATAGGCAGATTGTACTGTATAATTGCATCAAGGTAACAAAACAGAGTACAGGATACAATGTTATGGCTGCTGAGAAGGTGCAGAAAGACAGATCAACATTAACAAGGTTGATTCAGAAGTTTGATACCAGCATTGAAGCTGTTCTTGAATCTGTTCATACAGATAGTTCTTCTATAAAGCGATGGTTATGTTCTTGTGCAACCCTGTGCTATAGAAGAGTCACGCTTTAGAAACAGCACTTAAAATGTTGGCGATGTAACTGATTTACAGTCAATACATGTTTTAAAAGTTTCGCTTTAGAAAGTGTTCTAATTAGTCAGTCATGTTATAGTGAATTCACATTAACAAAAAGTGCATTATAGCAGAACGACCTGTGCGTGTATACAAACTTTTATTTTCTGCCTGACGAAACAGGGTGAAAGAGAGTATAACCAGAGTGAGAGGGGTCTTTGATTATGTTAGTTGCTCTCCCGATGGAGTGATAAGTATAGATGAATAGAGGTTGGTTTGCGTGATGGACTGGGCTGTGTTCACAACTCTTTGTAGTTTCTTTCTGTCTTGGGCACAGCAGTTGCCAAACCAAGCTGGGAAGCATTGAGATAGGATACTTTCTATGTGCATCTATAAAAATTTATAAGAGTCTTTAGGGAACATGCCAAATTTCCTTAGCCTCCTGAGGAAGTAGAGACATTGTTATGCTCTCTTAACTGTAGTGTCAGTGTGGGTGCCCAGCTCAGATTGTTAGTGATCATCATTCCCAGGAACTTGGCGTTCTCGATCATCTCCACCTCAGCACCATTGATGCAGATAGGGGTATGGCCT
Organism: Hemiscyllium ocellatum; assembly: GCF_020745735.1. NCBI lineage: Eukaryota > Metazoa > Chordata > Chondrichthyes > Orectolobiformes > Hemiscylliidae > Hemiscyllium > Hemiscyllium ocellatum. The sequence goes on from NC_083402.1 coordinate 4,203,514, forward strand.
CCAGTTCACTTCCAGAAGTCAGTGACCAGCTTCTTTGTTTTGCTGACATTGATGGAGAGATTGTTGTCTTTACACCATTTCATTCAACACTCAATCTCTTTCCTGTGCTGCATCTCATCTTTGTTTGAGATCCAACCTACAATGGTGGTGTTGTGAGCAATGTAAATGAACTTGGGGTGGAAGCTGGCCACACAGACATGTGCATTTAAGGAGTATACTAGGGGGCTGAATATGCAGCCTTGTGGGGCACTGATGTTGAGGATTATTGTGGAGGAGGTACTGTCGCCTATCCTTATGAACTGGACTCTTAACTTCCTGACCAACCACAGTCATGAGGGGAGAGCAGTGACCTTGGTCCTGGAGTTTGGAAATTAGTTTATTTAGAATTATGGTGTTGAAGGCAGAGTTGCAATCAATCAGTAGGAGCCTGACCTAGCTATCCATGTTGTCCAGAGGTTCCAGCGATGAGTGTGGGACTGGGGAAATAGAAAGTAAAGCTCTCTCTATACAATCACCGTCATACACTCCCAGGATAGGTACAGCACAGCATTTGATACAGAGTAAAGCTCACTCTATACAGTCCCCCATCAAACACTGCTAGTTGCACTGCCCAACAATATTTTTAAGTACTCGTTTTGGAAGACTGTCCTTTATGGAAATAACAATTATTAATCCCCGCTACTTTGGCCAAAACACATCAGTTCTGAAAACTTTCACTTGTAAGTACACTTTCTAAATTGTGAATCTGCAGGAGTAATAAATTCATCATCAGGGAAATCCACCGAGATTCACAAATCCAGCTGCTTTTTTATTCACCAGCCAATTAAAAATGGTGGAAGGATTCCAAGGCAGGAGGTTTGGACGTCAGAGTCGACTGGAATGGAGCGAATAGCCATATCATCAATCATTATGAAAACTGGTTCCTTTAGGGAAAATCTGCCATCTTCACCTGGTCCTGTTTACATGTGACTCCAGTCCCACAGCAACATCGCTGACTCTGAGCTGCCCTCTGAAATGACCTAGTGACTCTCTCAGTTCTCTCTAATGGCAGTTAGAGGTTGGCAACAAATGCAGAACCTACCAACAATCCCCACATCGAGTTGAAGATTTTAAAAACTACAGACATTGTGAATGGTATGTCTGCAGTTTTATAATTTGAAACATTGCAGTATGATGTGCACAATTTTCAAGCTAGTAAATGGTGTATACATGGAATCGAAAACAAGGGCAGTCCCAAAAAGGACAAAGGAGCACCGCTCCGAAAGCTAGTGCTTCCAATTAAACCTGTTGGACTATAACCTGGTGTTGAGAGATTTTTAATTTTGTAAGTCCCAGCAATGAAATGGTGGCACCCGAGAGCTCAGAAATGACAAAGGTCAGAGCCAGTGAGTGGCCAGATGATTGAACACTTGCTCTTCAACCACAGAATATTTGCTGGGGGCTGTGGAAAGGAGCAAACTACACACAACATCATATACACAGGATATATAACAAGGCAAAGTACAACCACAGGAACACACATAACTAAAAACCACAAAATCCAGAATGATTCAGTCACCACATCCATTTTCAGTAGCTCAACATTCCCAGGTTTAACATTCACAGAATTGTTACAGCGCAGAAAGAGGCCATTCAGCCCGTCCTGTCTACACCAGCTCATTAGTGAATTTTATAGCTTTTTGATTTAATTTATGATTGTCACATGTACTGAGATAGCATGAAAAGTATTGTTTTGTGTGCTATCCAGGCAAATCATTTCCTATATAAGTATATCAGGGTAATAGAACAGAATTTAAAAGCAGTGTTATTGGTACAGAGAAGGATCAACTTTAAGATATGTGGCGTCCATTCAGAAGTCTGAAAACAGTGGGGAATAAACTGTTCTTGAATCTGCTGGTATGTGTTTTCGAACTTTTGTGTCTTCTGCTCGATGGGAGAGGGTGAAAGAGAGTATAACTGGGGTGGGAGGGGTCTTTGGTTATGTTGGTAGCTCTCCTGAGGCAGTGGGAAATGTAGACAGAGACAGTGGATGGAAGGCTGGTTTTCATGATGGACTGGACTGTGTTCACAACTCTTTGTAATTTATTGCGCTCTTAGACATAAGTTGGCATATCAAGCTGTTTAATGCAATTAGCCTACTTTTTCCCCTAACTCTGCAGTTGTATTTAACAGATAACACACAGATGAATCACACAAGGGTCAGCCAGCAGAAAGGACCTGCAATACTCAAGTAGCCTCCTTTTTCTTAATATTGAAGTTGTTTTTACTGCTATTCTCTGTGTGCAAGGTGACGCATGAACATGTGCAATTTAAATTGTTATGCAACACCACATCCAGCACAGAGAATGCACAGAAATGAGTTGCATTGAAAAACTCAGCAGTTCAGACACATCTTTGGTTAATTGTGAAGAATGTATTTGTTATTTTAAAATTTGATAACACTATTCACCCATTATAAGACAGACAGTTTTGGTTCCAGTGTTAAAACTTGCATTGATAGCGTTTAACATTCAGAACACTTAACTGCATTTGTATGACAGACCTTGCATTGTCCTGTCAGTTGCTTTGTACAGTGGCAAGAGAAGCAAAAGTGAGAAAAGAACAATCACTGGGAAGCATGGGAAGGGTTCCTAGGAGAAGGTAGGAAAATGGGAGAACCATTGTAAACATGATGAATTGTCACCATGCCCAGTCACAATTCTGAGTCTCTGATTGTATAAACTACAATATCTGGATCAGCACCTCTGCTCCAGATCATCCGATTGGCTATAAATTGAGAGAGGGGAATGTGCAATGAGATGTGGATGTCCTTGTACACCAGTCGCTGAAATTAAATATCCAGATGCAGCAGGTGGTAAATAAGGCAAATGGTATGTTAGCCCTCATAGAATCCCAGGCCATTCAGCCCATCAAGTCCATATAGATCCTCTGAAGAGCATCCCACCCAGACTGAACCCCAGCCCAGAGAGAGAAAACCTAAAGGATGTTCCTGATGGTCTAAGGATATGGTGAGGAGTCTAAGGACTGAAATGAGGAGAAATTTCTTCACCCAGAGTACGGTGAGCCTGTGGATTTCACCACCACAAAGTAGTTGAGGCCAAAATATTGTGTGATTTCAAGAAGGAGTTGTCAATAACACTTGGGGCTAAAGGACTCAAAGGATATGGGCAAAAAGAAGGAGCAGCCTATCGAGTTGGATGATCACACATGATCATCATGAGTGGAGGAAAAAGGTTCGAAGGGTAGAATAGCCAACTCCTGCTTCTATTTTCTACATTTCTATACTGCTGAAGCCCTCACCCAAGATATTGGAACCCATGATTCAAATGCTCCCTTCAATCCTCTGTAAGTTGCTGCTTATTCTAAATCATACTGTCAATATTGCTGGTATAAATTGGCTTCTGGTCTAGAAACATTTTAACATTCTCAACCTTAACTTGTTCATGGAACATGAGTGTCATTGGCTGGCCAGCATTTATTGCCCATCCCTTGTTACCCTTGAGTGAGCTGCCTTCTTGAACTACTGCAGTCCATGTGCTGTAGGTTGACCCATAATGCCCTTGGGGAGGGAATTCCAGGATTTGGACCCAGCGACACTGAAGGAACAGTCATATATTTCCAAGTCAGGATGGTGATTGGCTTGGAGTGAAACTTGCAGGTGGTGGTGTTCTCATGTACCTGCTGCCCTGATCTTCAGAGGGAAGTGATTGTGGGTTTGGAAGGTACTGCTGAAAGATCTTTGGCAAATTTCTACAGTGCATCTTGCAGATGGTACACACTGCTGCTTCTAAGTGCTTGTGGTGGAAGGAGTGGATTTTTGTGGATGAGGTGCCCATCAAATGTGCTGCTTTGTCCTAGATGCTGTCCAGTTTCTTGAAAGTTGTTGGAACAGCATCCATCCAGACAAGTGAAGCGTATTTCATCATACTCCTAACTTTTTTATCTTGTAAATGGTGGACAAACTTTGGGAATCAGGAGGTGATTTACTTGCTTCAGGATTCCTATCCTCTGCTTTGCTGTTGTAATTACAGCATTTATATGATTGGTCCAGTTCTCTTTTATTGGGATTTTACTGGCATTTGTGTAGCACAGATTTGCCACTTGTCAGCCTGGATTTTGTCTAGATCTTGTTGCATTTAAACATGGACTGCTTCAGTATCTGAGAAATCATGAGTAGTGCTGAACATTCATAATCATCAGTGAACATTCTCACTTTTGAACTTATGATGGAGGGAAAGTCATAGATGAAGCAGCTGCAGATGACTGGGCTGAGGGCACTACCCTGAGGAAGTCGTGCAGAAATGTCCAGGAGTTGAGATGACTGAACTCCAACAAACAATGAAAGGACTGTGTCTTTTCTTTTGTCTTTGAAAACTGAGGACTAAAATGACAAAGAACTGTTTTTGAAATTATGATGTACAAAGATGGCTGTATAACTGCTCTGCAAGAAATTTGATACCTGTTGCGAACTTTCTGTCATGACTGTGGCTTCCTGTAATGTACAGAAGATTAAGAACCAAACAAGTGAAGCTAATTAGTCCTCACCTAACTGAGCAGGTTAGAACTGGAAACAAATCACAGAGACAGAGATACACAGATGAAAGGACGCAGAAATGTATGTACAGTACAACCTCAAATATCTGAACATCAATTATCCAAGTTTTGGACTTTCCAAACAAGATCTCAAGGTCCCGTAAAAATAGCATTAGGAAATTCAGCATTCAGTTACTAGTTGCATGCATTGCTGAATAACCGAGACATGTTCAGATAACCGGCACTCATAAATTACCACTTGTTTACGATCAGATCAGTTATCCGAACAAAATACTCCCCGCCTGTCTCGTTCAGATAATCAAGGTTATACTGTAGTTGTTCTTAGCAGAAGCTACCTGTACTCTACAATAAAAAAAGACTTCATTTAAACTTGGAGAAAAGCAGTTTTCAGGTGGCATGGTGGCTCAGTGGTTAGCACTGCTGCCTAACAGCGCCAGGGACCTGGGTTTGATTCCAGTCTCGGGCGACTGTGTGGAGTTTGCACATTCTCCCTGTGTCTGCTGGGTTTCCTCAGATTGCTCCGGTATCCTCCCACAATCCAAAGATGTGCAGGTTAGGTGAATTGGCCATGCTAAATTGCAGATAGTGTTAGGTGCATTAGTCAAAGGGAAATGGGGCTGGGGGCAGCTATTCATCAGAGGGTCGGTGTGGACTTGTTGGGCCAAATGGCCTGTTTCCACACTGCAGGAAGTCAAACCTAGAAACTTTTTCTTTCCCATAGCAGTTGCTGTGAGCTGTAACCCTTGAATTGATAAATCAGAGATATTTCCCAAGTGATTCAGTTGTGCTGCACTTTATACAAACCAGTAGGAACCTCCAGAGAGAGGCAACTGAATATTAGGGCCTAGCTGACCGAAGCAAAGACCACTGGACTGACTATTACTTTTTCTCTGTCTCCGCCAATGAACATTTTCTGAATGTGTGAGTGTGTGAGTGTGATAACTTTATTTTGTAGTACTAAATGCCAATGCTTTATATTTAGATTAGATTAGATTCGCTACAGTGTGGAAACAGGCCCTTTGGCCCAACAAGTCCACACCGACCCTCTACAATCCACCCCCTTACATTTACCCCTGACTAATGCACCTAACACTACAGGAAATTTAGCATGACCAGTTCACCTAACCTGCACATCATTGGATTGTGGAGGAAACTGGAGCACCTAGAGGAAACCCACGCAGACATGGGAGAATTTGGAAACTCTACATAGACAGATGCCCAAGGAAGGAATTGAATCTGGGTCCCTGGCGCTGTGAGGCAGCCTTGCTAACCACTGAGCCACCATGCCGCCCCGACTTGTTTTCTAGGAGTCTAGTTCATAGAATCATAGAATCCCTTACAGTGTGGAAATAGGTCCAGGGGGTCCACACCGAACAGCATCCCACCCAGACCCATTCCACTATGTCTGTATTTCCCATGGCTAACCCACCTAGCTGGCAGATCCATGGATATTATGGCAATTTAGCATGGCCAATCTGCCTAACCTGCATATCTTTGGAATGTGGGAAGAAACCGGAGCACCTGGTGGAAACCCACGCAAACACGAGGAAAATGTGCAAACTCTACACAGACAGTCGCCCGAGGCAGGAATTGAACCTGGGTCCCTGGCGCAGTGAGGCAGCAGTGCTAACCACTGAGCAAGCATGCCACCCTGACTTTAAATTTTTGTTTAGTACATAAACCTGGTTGTGCTTTCTATCAGTTTTGGTTTGAAAGTCAGGTATGCTAGTAATATGGTTAATTTAAAGTGCACTTCCCCATTAGGTCATAACACCACAAACACCTTCCTTTATGCCAGGTATAACTCCGACAAGCAGAAACTTTTACCCTACTTTGACTTCAGTTTTACTCAAGCCCCTTAATGCCACATGCTGCCTTGATGTCAAGGGCAGTCAGTCTGAGAACAGCACCTGTGAGTGCAGGAAGAGAAGTGATGCTTCCAGAAAATTGGATGAGAGCAACATGGAACCCCGGCATTCTCTTCGCATTTTTACATCAATAAGGTAGCATAGACAGCAGATAAATGGATTATTTGCTACCAACAGCACACAAGCCAGGAGAGGAGTGATGTGCCAACAATGCTCATGACCTGATTTGTCAGACACCAAACATTAATACTCTTCATCTGAATTTACTTTGCACCCAATAACTACCAAGGACTTGAATTTACCTGGCACCCAATGGATTACTAAGGACCTGATTTATATGGTACTCAGCAATTACCATAGAGTCACACCTTTCAGTCCAACCCATCCATGCAGGTGAGATACCACAACCCAATCTAGTCCCACCTGCCAGTACCCGGCCCATATCCCTCCAATCCCTTCCTATTCATATACCCAACCAGATGCCTTTTAAATGCTGTAATTTACCAGCCTCCACCACTTCCTCTGGCAGCTCATTCCATACACGTACCACCCTCTGCATGAAAACGTTGCCTCTTAGGTGTCTTTTATGTCTTTCCCCTCTCACCCTAAACTTATGCCCTCTAATTCTGGACTCCCCACCCCAGGAAAGAGACTGTCTATTTATCCATTCCATGCCCCTCATGATTTTATAAACCTCTATAAGGTCACCCCTGAGCCCCAGCCTATTCAATCATTCCCTCTAGCTCAAATCCTCCAACTCTGGCAACATCCTTGTAATTCTTTTCTGAACCCTTTCAAGTTTCACAACATCTTTCCAATAGGAAGGAGACCAGAATTGAACTAAACATTCCAACAGTGGCCTAACCAATGTCCTGTACAGCTGCAGCATGACCTCCCAACTCCTGTACTCAATACCTTGACCAATGAAGGAAAGCATACCAAACGCCTTCTATCCTATCTCCGTGTAACTCCACTTTCAAGGAGCTATGAATCTGCACTCCAAGGTCTCTCTATTCAGCAACACTCCCTAGGATCTTACCATTAAGTGTATAAATCCTGCTAAGATTTCCCAAAATGCAGCCATTCGCATTTATTTAAATTGAACTCCATCTGCCATTTCTCAGCCCATTGGCCCATCTGATCAAGATCCTGTTGATGACCTGAATTTACCTGGAAGTCAATAATTACCAACGATTTGAATTTAATTGGCACACAATAAGAGTATTCCTGACCTGAGTATACCTGTCATGCAGTAGCAGGCACTGCAGGAAGTGAAAACATTACTTACCTTCTTATCTGACTCCAAAAGACCACATGTACTTTGGGGTGAGAGGGAGGCCAGTGAAGAAAAACCCAATGGCACAACTTATCAATAACTTAATCATGTCTCACTCCCCCTCTCCAGCCTCTGACGTTTTACTGTGGAAACCATGAAAGTGGCTGACAAGTGTGGTGTATGAATGGGTTGGACCCAGTCACATGCTTAGTCTGGTATGTAGACTGGCTACTCTGATCCAGCTGATTGCAGTTCACTCCCAGTTGTGGTTCTTGAACCACGCTGCTGACATTCCTTAGCTGGTAGGCAGCTGCTAGGGCAGCTAGGGTAAACTCATGAGGAGACAATAGGTACAGAGGTTCACCAGATAAACTGGTTATTAAAATGACTAGGTGCTATAGATAGTAAAAAGTGGTGTTAGATCACATTGGTATACCTAAACCAAGTTCATTCTTGAATGTGTGGAGAGTACTGAACAGAGGCAGGCTCGGTGAATATTTTTAGGATGGAGTTCAAGAGATTTTTGATGGATAATGGACTCAAAGGTTGTCAGGTGGACAGCAAAATAGATTGGCCATGACCTCAGTGAATGGCAGAGCAGAATTGAGTGGTCTCCTCCTACTTCTCTTTCTTAGGTTTGTATATTTGTATGACATCATGTACTCACATGAGCACTGTCTGCTAACCAACAACAGAAGGTGTGGAGCTCCTGAAATTTCCTGACGTCACTCAGTGCAGAGACAAATCTGATTTAATACTGATCTTATCCAGCACTGGACTATTCACATGTTGGAGGTTGTATGTAAATTCTTTCAAAATGCACTCAATACAGATTTCCTGAAAGCTGGGAACAGTGACTTTGAGGAAAAGAAATTATGCTTCCAGAAAATCGATTAGAATAACATGGAACACCTGGATTCTCTTGGCATTTTTACACTAACGAGGTTGCATAGACAACAGGTAAATGGATTGTTCACTACCAACAGCACACAAGCCAGGAGAGGAGGTCATGCTTATTGTGCCAATAATGACCAGAATTACTTTTTGCCCAACAACAATTACCAATGACCTGAATTTAGCAGGCACCCAACAGCAGGAAGAGGTGAAAATCCATGTCTCCTTTCTGTAGGACTTTATGAGCAAGGAAAAGGATTGCATTTCCTTTGAGAGAAGGGGCAGATCAGTGAAGAAAAACAATACTCTTCAGTCCAATACCTACAGTCTGTTAACAATATAAATGTTGCCAAAACCCTCTCTGCAGCCTTGCAGTAACAGCTGTTTGACAGCTGTAGTGTGTGAATGGGTTGGTCCCAGACACATGCTTACTTTGGAATGTAGACTGGCTACTTTCACAACATTGGTGTCATTAAATGGCACCCTCCTCTCCCATATATTCTATTTTGTATCAGAGGTTTGTTTTTTTTTACAAATTATTTCTTTGCTTATCGTCTGATAGCACATAAGGGGTGAATGGATCTCTGGATTTTGAGAGGGGGTTTTCTTTGCCAGAATTTTCTTCCACTTTATTTTGGGCTTCTCCTGAAGGTATCATTTATTAAGTAGTTGCTGCAAACCACTGGTGAATGACAGGGAATCATGAGAGAGGCAGAAATGCATCCATTTTATAAAATGATCTTCATATTTTGATATGAACCATGGTCACCCCTGCCCCTTGGCACTGAACAAGCTGATGAGATCAGTTTGCTGCTGTGCTGAATCCTGTGCTGTGTTATTGACGATCAAAGATGGGTGCACTTCTGTCTCTCTCATGATTCCCTGTCATTCACCAGTGGTTTGCAGCAACTACTTAATAAATGATACCTTCAGGAGAAACTCGAAATAAAGTGGAAGAAAATCCTGGCATTCCTGCTTCTCTCATGATCACCATTTGATAAGTTTTCCAAACATGACAGCTGGTTGTTGGAATTCTGGAAAAGTCAGTCTTTAATGCTTGCTTCACTGTCAGCATCTTGCTCTTCTTCCATTAATCCTTCCACTAGGATTAGCCTTGATGATTTATTTGGATACAGGGAGCCTGAAGATCTCCATTTGGCTTCACCCAATATTATTTAGATTCTCTCATTGCTGTGGTATCCTTCCATTCCATTGATTCCTTTCACTGCCCAGTTTACTCTCAAGATCCATCTTAAGCTCTATTGGGTTTCCTTTCTACCTCCTTCCCAATGCTCCAAACATCATCTCCAGACTGGTCTATAGTGACTGTAAAAGTGAGTGCATTCCAGATCTTCATCATTCATTGAGTGGAAATGTCTATCCTCGTTGCTTTTGCTAATTATCTAAAATATGCACCCTCTCATTCTGAATCATTCACTCAATGAGAACAGTTTCTTCCTACATACACTTATAATTCTGAATGCCTCCATTAAATCTACTCTCCAAAGAAAATAGCCCCAGCTTCTCTAATCTAATCTATAACTGACAGTCTTCAACTCTGGAACCATTCCTATTAATCTCTTCTGCAGTCTCTCCAATGCATTCACATCCTTCCCATTGTATTGCTCCCAAAAACTGTATACAGTACTTCAGCTGAGGATGAACTGATGTTGAATGTAAATTTATTACAACCTTCGTGCTCTTACACTCTGCCCGTCCTAATAAGTCCAGGACACATTTGCATTCTGCAACTTCTCAGTAAGAACTGCCAGTAACTTTGCGGTTGTCTTTTAGTATTTAAACACAGAAATAAAACTTGAAATTCACTTTTCAGCTACTAAAAACCTTTTCTATCACTCTTTGCAAAACTGCATTCTGCTCCACTCACACAGCCAACATCTGTGATTCATGTGCTTTACATGAAAAAGTAAGTTTGAGATGCTCAACAGATGTTATAGACTCATAGAAATGTACAGTACAGAAATAGACCCTTCGGTCCAACTCATCCATGTCGACCAGATATCCTAACCTAATCTAGTTCCATTTGCCAGCATTTGGCCCATTTCACTCTCAACCCTTTCTATTCATATACCCATCCAAATCCCTTTTAAATGCTATAATTTATACCAGCCTCCACCATTTCCTCTGGCAGCTCATTCGATACATCCTTTGCATGAAAAAGTTGCTCTTAGGTCCCTTTTAAATCTTTCCCCTCTCAAAAATTAAACCTATGCCCTAGAGCTCTGGATTGCCCCAACTCAGGGAAAAGACCTTGTCTATTTACCCTATCTATGCCCCTCATGATTTTACAAATGCCTATAACGTCACCCCTCAGACTCTGACGCTCCAGCAAAAACAGCCTATTCAGCCTCTCCCTATACCGCAAACCCTTCAACCCTGGCAACATCCTTGTAAGTCTTTTCTGAACCCTTTCAAGTTTCATAACATCCTTCCAAAAAGGAAGGAGAGTCGAGAGTGTGTTGCTGGAAAAGCACAGCAGGTCATGCAGCATCCGAGGAGCAGAAGAATCGATGTTTCGGGCATAAGCCTTTCATCAGAATTCCTGATGAATGGCTTATGCCCGAAATGTCAATTCTCCTGCTCCTTGGATGCTATCTGACCTGCTGCACTTTTCCAGCAACACACTCTTGACTCTGATCTCCAGCATCTGCAGTCCTCACTTTTTCCAATAGAAGAGAGACCAGAACTGTACGTAGTATTCCAAAAGTGATCTAACCAATGTCCTGTACAGCTGCAACATGTCCTCCCTACTCCTATGCTCAATGCTCTGACCAGTCAAGGAAAGCATACTAAATGCCTTGTTCACTCTCCAATCTACCGGAGACTCCTCTTTCGAGGAACTATGAACCTACACTCCAAAGTCTCTTTGTTCAGCAACAGTCCACAGGATCTTACCATTAAGTGGAGAAGTCCTGACCTGACCTGTCTTTCCAAAATACAGCACCTCACATTTACCTACATTAAACTCTATCTGCCACTCCTCGGTCCATCTGATCAAGATCTTGTACACTGAGGTAAGCTTCTTCACAATTTTGGTGTCATCTGCAAACTTAGTAACTATACCTCCTTTGCTCACATCCAAATCATTTATATAAATGATGAAAATCAGTGGACCCAGCACCGATCCTTGTGGCACACCACTGGTCACAGGCCTCCAGTCTGAAAAGCAACTCTCCACCATCGCTCTCTGTTTTCTACTTTCGAACCTGTTCTGTATCCAGGTGGCTAGTTCTCCCTGTATTCCGTGTGATCTAACCTTGCTAACCAGTCTCTCACAGGGAACCTTGTCCATCACCTTACTGAATTCCATGTAGATCACGCCCACTGCTCTGCCCTCAACAATCCTCTTCATTACTTCTTTAAAAAACTCAATCAGGTTAGTGAGACAACTTTTCTCATGCACAAAGCCATGTTGACTATCCCTAATCAGTCCTTGCCTATCCAAATACATGTAAAGCCTGTCCCTCAGGTTTCCCTCCAACAACTTGTGGGCTGCATGATGTCTCACTGGTTAGCGCTGCTGCCTCACAATGCCAGAGATCTGGGTTCAATTCCAGCCTTGGGGGACTGTCTATGTGGAGTTTGCACATTCTCCCTGTGTCTGCATAGGTTTGCTCCGGGTGCTTCAGTTTCCTCCCATAGTTCAAACATGTGCAGGTTAGGTGAATTGGCCAAGCTAAATTGCCCATAGTGTTCAGAAATGTGTAGGTTAGGTACATGAGTCAGGGAAATGTAGAACAATGGGGTAGGGGAATGGGTCTGGGTGTGATACCCTTCAGAGGCTCGGTGTGGATTTGTTGGGTCATATAGCCTGTTTTCGCACTGTTAGGGATTCTATGATTCTATGAATTTGCCCACCACCGACGTCAAGCTCACTGGTTAATAGTTCCCTGGATTTTCCTTTTCATCATTCTTAGCAAAAGTGGCACATTAGCCAACCTCCAGTCTTTCACCTGTGATTATCGATGAGCCAAGTATCTTTGCATAGAAGAGAACACTCCACCGTGCTGAATTTCACTGCTTCAGATCAACAGGAAAACAAATTCACTCATTGGCTAAGCAATGACAGTCATCAGTTATTGGCAAACACTGATATTTAGTCCTGAACAGTCAGTTAATCATTCATTTTTTAAAAAGTGACTCCCGCAGGAGTTATATTTATCAAATTGGCCTGCAGTTTATCACTTGCTTTCTACCATGGACGACATCCTGAAGGTCGCTCCCAATCAAAAGCTGGAGCAAGTCACGTGGAGGGAGACAGGTGATGGGGTCTGGAGTGACGATGCGACAGGTGAGAGGGGCAGGAGTGAGAGTGCAGGTGAGTAGGGGCAGGAGTGACAGTGTGACATGTGATTGGGGCAGGAGTGAGAGTGCAGGTGAGTAGGGGCAGGAGTGCAGTACAACAGGTGAGTGGGGTAGGAGTGACAGGGCAAACAGGTAAGTGGGGCAGGAGTGACAAGATCAACTGGTGAGTAGAGCAGGAGTGAGTGTGACAGGTGAGGGGGATAGGAGTGAGAGTGTAACAGGTGAGGGGGATGGGAGTGAGAGTGTGGCATATGAGTGGGACAGGAGTGAGAGGGTGAATAGGTGAGTGGGGTGGGAATGGCCAAGTGAGAATGCAGCAGATCCAAATCGGTCAGGTCAGGGTGTCTTACGGAGGTTGACAGGTATGTAAGCAGGAATTTAAGAGATGCCTTGAGCTGTTCAATGAGCCGGTATCCAGGTCAGTGGTGAGAATAGCAGAACCAAGCACAGCTTTCAGCAACCTTCTGAAAATGACAAAGACTTGTTAATGACTGCTGCACTAAGGCACATTTTTTAAAATACACTGATGGAGTTCAAATATTACTGGTAACATCAAAATGTATCATGCAGCTGAACCTCCTCAAGATGAGGGACTGACAAGGTTGGGGGTACTTCCTTCAAGATAATGAAGACTTGCCAGACCATCTCCCAAACCGGGTCATCGGCAGCTGAATCATTATGGATGTGAAGTCAGAGTGACAATGTCACTGAACCAGATGGAATCTTACAACCAATCCAGTAACTGCACGAACACCATATAGCACTCTAGTTTTCTTCTCCAAATTCATTGAACTCACTTAAGTACAATCCCAGCTGCTTCAGCACGATTCACCCTCATGTCTCCTGATTATTAGTCCAGGCCTCTAGATCACTCACCCAGTGACTTACTCACTTTATTTGATGCTTTTTTACAAGACTATGTTGTTTTGTATGATTAAATGTGAATGTGTCTGTTCTTGCCATGCTGCTGAGTGTTTCCAGAATGTTCTGTTAACACTTCCAGCAATAACAGATGTTCAGAACCCAAAGGGAGTAGAGGACATAGGAGGAGACGAAAGAGGAGGGAAGAAGAGGAGACGCAGGAGGAGGAAGGCGAGGAGATGCTGGAGGAGGGAATCAACTTGGAGACAGTGAGGTTTGTAGATGCTGGAGTTCAGAGTTGAGAGTGTGTTGCTGGAAAAGCACAGGTCAGGCAGCATCCGAGGAGCAGGAAAGTTGACGTTTCAGCTTTCCTGCTCCTCAGATGCTGTCTGACCTGCTGTGCTTTTCCAGCACTACACTCAACGCAGAAGGAGGGAAGGAGAGGAGACACAGGAGGAAGGAAAGAGAGGAGATGCAGGGGGAGGGAAGAGGGAACGTGCAGGAGCTGGTGGAGGGGCAGGGGTTCCTTTGCTCATCAGCATTTGTTGTCTTATTGAGGTACCTTGTATTGCAGGAGGGGACTGCATAACCCTACATTCACTATTACCACTCAACCTGTTAAACCCCCTCTCTCATTGTTAGTGTTGTCTTCTCTTGCACTCCCTCCTGCTCTCTCTGTTGCTTTCTCTCTCTGGTGTTCACCCCTCTCTCTTCCTCCCCTCTCATGTCTGTCATTCATTCTGGGTGTCAGGTGGGTAATACCCATAACTGCCAACCAACAGCACTGATGCCAATGGAGTGCTGTCAGCCTATTCATGGTTGGTGCTCTATGAAGGAGCTGGGCAGTGGGATTTCCTCCCCTGGGTCTCTACTCCGATGGAAGGCCCGAGGGTGGCCATTTCTATCAAGGCAGGCAGGATATGGGGACCATATCAGCTTTCAGCTTCAGAAATTTGCCCAGAAACACAGAGCTGAAAATGTGTTGCTGGAAAAGCACAGCAGGTCAGGCAGTATCCAAGGAGCAGGAGAATCGACGTTTCGGGCATAAGCCCTTCTTCAGGAATCTTTACCTGGGGTGTGCAGTGAGAGGGACTCACTGAAATCCTTGTAGAGGGAGGAAGAGAGCTTCTTCAAGGAAGGCATCCTTGCAAGAGGATTCGCAGTAGGTTAAAATCTTCTAGGAGAAAGTGAGGACTGGAGATGCTGGAGATCAGAGCTGAAAATGTGTTGCTGGAAAAGCGCAGCAGGTCAGGCAGCATCCAAAGGCTGAAGAAGGGCTCATGCCCGAAACGTCGATTCTCCTGCTCCTTGGATGCTGCTTGACCTGCTACGCTTTTCCAGCAACACATTTTCAGCTCTGATCTCCAGCATCTGCAGTCCTCACTTTCTCCCGGAAACACAGCGAGCAAGACAGATGGGTAACGAGATATGTGCAGCAAGACAGAGACTGGGAGGGAGCAAGAATGACAAAGACAGAAAGCAAGGACAGACAGAACACGTAAGTGAGTCAGAGCTCACAAGAGACCACATTAGTGAGAAAGAGAGACACACATCAGAGAGGGAGAGACACGCGAGAGGGAGAGAACATGGGTGGGAGAGAACATGAGTTGAGAGAGTGAACAGGAGTGTGAGTATAAGAGTGAGGCAGTTCAATACATTCTGTCCCTCCCAAGTTAAAGAACACGCTTGTGTTTAAATACATTCTTTCACAATCTTTGTTTGTTCCAATTATATTTCACAGTCAACCAGGAATTAGGAAATTTCAGCTGGTTAATTTTCAGTGCAGGGAGACCAATGACTCAGTGGGGATTGGAGGTCACTGCAAAGACCTGAGACAGCAAGGACCAGGTTTCTGTTAGAATGGGGGTTGAGAGAGGACAAGAGCTCCTTCACTATTTTCGAACAGGGTGACAGAATCCTCAGGGTCCCACTGAGGACAAACGTGACCCTTGGTTTGACAAAGTGTTCAGTTTTTCACTGAAGTGTCACTAGGATTACAAGCTTAAGTACAGCTTGAGCACAGTGCTGTCCAACCTAAGGCTGAACTTGTCATCACTGAATGAAGGGTAATACTTCAGGCACAGAGACAGCTGTTGTTGATCAAATGTTCAGCAGTTCCAGCTCATGGCTTTTTCAAAAACTTGTCAAGAACACAGTTCACTTTTTCCATCTCAAACCAATTTGAAATGCATAAGAAATAGCAACCTTCTCATGAAGGCTACATTGTGACAACTAATTTTAAAACACCCAGATTAATTAGGTAAGCAAGACAGAGGTGTGACAAGACACCTCACACTATGTCCTAACGGTTACTAAACTATCCTGACTGTTACTCCAATATCTTTTCCAGGAGCTGCCTGTGAAGCAGCTATTCTTCATTCCTGCAGCTTTTGGGGAGCTGTGTTGCCTGCTGTAGTCAGAAACCACACAGACAGGATTCGCCTGGTGCAGCAGGTCAGTACGTTACACTGATACCCGTACCACTTGCCAAATGTCACCTGCAAATTATTTTTGTCCTCTCCTACGTATCGAATATTCCGGCAGCAACAGCGTCTTCACAGCAGTTGGGGTGGACACCGTGTGCCTGCAGTCAGGCCTCACAAATGCCTTTTATTTCTCCTCCATGACAAGATTCTTGGTTTTAATGTTGCTCCTCTTCCTGGCTGCACACACAGGATGGGGAGCCAGAAACCAGCTTTTTGGAGTAACTATCACCCACCAACAAGAAATACTCACAGTTTTCAGGTGTGACCTGTTTCACTGTCATTTCCCCCAAGAAAAATAAACAAAGGACCAAGAGTTCACAGTTGTCCCAATTGTGCTGGTCAGATTACAGTGAGTATCTATTTCAGGCGAGCAATGGCAGGTACTTTAACACTGACAAACAGTGTCACTTCATACATGGTCCTGTAAACAGTTTTCTGAAATTCATGGAAAGTTTAAGTTTGTTGAGAAAAGGAAAGAATATTGATGCTATAACAGGAGGAAATTGTTCAAGCTGGATAATCTGGGATTTCGGACAGCTGCAGTACTTCCACTTAAAAGGCATTGTATTTAATCCAGATACATGGTATATTCACAGGACAGGAGATACTGTCCATCAGCACTGCAGTCATTTGATCCGTACACTGCAAACTTGCAAAGTTGCTTGTGGAAGAGATTGAGCAACAGGAGCAATTTCAGGTCAATATTTGTTTCAGAGAAAGCTCATTTGGACCAGCCACGATAAAGTGATCTCATACTTAACGGAGTGCTGACTGAACTGTCTCTTGAAATTATTGAGCATATTTCTCATTCCAGTGGCGTGTCTGTTAAAATTTCACAACTCAGTGACACTTTTGAGAAGTCACCTTCTTGATTTTCTATCTTTTTTGGAATTAGCATGGTCTTGAGCATCAAATCATTTGCTAAGTTTAGTTCAATCAACACAAGCTACCAAATTTCTATGTCATCAGCTCAAATTTGCTTTTTTAAAGAAAATCAAATTCCTCTGGCAGCTCATTCCATAACGTACCACCCTCTGCGTGAAAAGTTTGCCCCGTAGGTCTCTTTATTATCTTTCCCTTCTCACCCTAAACCTATGCCCTCTAGTTCTGGACTCCCCAACCCCAGGGAAAAGACTTTGCCAATTTACCTTATCCATGCCCCTCATAATTTTGTAAACCTCTATAAGGTCTCCCCTCAGCCTCTGATGCTCCAGGGAAAACAGCCCCAGCCTGTTCAGCCTCTCCCTACAGCTCAAATCCTCCAACCCTGGCAACATCCTTGTAAATCTTTTCTGAACCATTTCAAATTTCACAACATCTTTCCAATAGGAAGGAGACCAGAATTGCACGCAGTATTCCAACAGTGGCCTAACCAATGTCCTGTACAGCCGCAACATGACCTCCCAACTCCTGAACTCCATATTCTGACCAATAAAGGAAAGCATACCAAACGCCTTCTTAACTATCCTATCTACCTGCAACTCCACTTTCAAGGAGCAATGAACCTGCAATCCAAGGTCTCTTTGTTGAGCAACACTCCCTAGGACCTTACCATTAAGTGTATAAGTCCTGCTAAGATTTGCTTTCCCAAAATGCAGCACCTCGCCTTTATCTGAATTAAACTCCATCTGCCACTCCTCAACCCATTGGCCCATCTGGTCAAGATCCTTTTGTAATCTGAGGTAACCTTCTTCGCTGTCCACTACAACCTCAATTTTGGTGTCATCTGCAAACTTACTAACTGTACCTCTTGTGCTCGCATCCAAATCATTTATGTACATGACAAAAAGTAGAGGACCCAGCACAAATCCTTGTGGCACTCTGCTGGTCACAGGCCTCCAGTCTGAAAAACAACCCTCCACCACCACCCTCTGTCCTCTACCTTTGAGCCAATTCTGTATCCAAATGGCTAGTTCTCCCTGAATCCTGTGAGATCTAACCTTGCTAATCAGTCTCCCGTGGGGAACCTTGTCGAACGCCTTACTGAAGTCCATTAGATCATATCTACTGCTCTACGTGGGGAACCTTGTCGAACGCCTTACTGAAGTCCATTAGATCATATCTACTGCTCTGCCCTCATCAATCCTCTTTGTTACTTCCTCAAAAAACTCAATCAAGTTTGTGAGGCATGATTTCCCATGCACAAAGCCATGTTGATTATCCCTGATCAGTCCTTGCCTTTCCAAATACATGTACATCCTGTCCCTCAGGATTCCCTCCAACAATTTGCCCACCATCGAAGTCAGGCTCACTGGTCTACAATTCCCTGGCTTGTCCTTACCACCCTTCTTAAACAGTGTGGAATGGGAGTGTCAGCAACAGAATCACTGTGTGCTATGATGTTAGAATTTTATAACACGCAATAGATTCTGAAGTGCTTTTGCAGTCTAAGTGAAAAGAAGGATCCCAGTGCACCAGCGCAGTGAATGGCAGTGATGGAGTTAACGTTGTGTCTGCCCAAATAATATTCAATTTTAAATCTGTACTCACTCAGTGAACAAAGACAATAATAAAAATGAGCCTGATCTCGATATTAAGTTCACAGGCAAATCAGCCTGGAAATATGATACTGTCCACAGGACAACTTCAAATTCAGATTGCACTTACCATTTGAGGTGTATGTGAGTTCATTATGGGAGGGATGGAGGGAGAGAAAGATAAATGTAAGTCCAGAAACTTAAACGTTATTCAAGCTTCTCTAATTCCCTAACAACTCTCAGTGTGCAAACAAATGACTTCGAAATCACAGTACAAAGGAGAGTCATTCATTCCATGGCAGGTACGGTTTTCAATGAGAGGTCCTTGTTTTCTACTTGGTCAATTACCCCATTTAAATTCCTATTCTCAACCAGTGAATATACTTTCAAATGATGTAATCCTATCCTCTCAATCTCAATTCACATGTGGAAAAGTAGTGAATGTTCTAACCACCTTGTGTGTGAGACAGTTTCTTTAACTCTCAACGCTCTACTGTCAACTACACTGAGATAAATGACCAACAAATTTCAGTGAAGTTGGCTGAAGAATGCATTTGCTGAAAAATGTGTTGCTGGAAAAGCGCAGCAGGTCAGGTAGCATCAAAGGAGCAGGAGAATCGATGTTTTGGGTATAAGCCCTTCTGAAGAATGCATTTGGCCTAGACTGCAGGATTCCTGTGTTCTTCCCCTAGGGATACTGTGAAACATTCTGGATCATCCTGAGAGAACGTAAGAACAGGATATTGCAAATGACAGCATCTCACATAAGACCAGAAGTCCATAAGACATAGGAGCAGAATTAGGCTATTTGGCTCATCTGAGTCTGCTGTGCCATTTGATCATGGCTGATATGTTTCTGATATCCATTCTCCTGCCTTCTCTCTGTAACAGTTGATCCCCTTAGTAATCAAGAACCTACTTATCTTGTTTTAAACACACTCAAAGACTTGGCTTCCACAGCCTTATGCAGCATTGAGTTTCATAGATTAATTACACTCTGGCTGACCCAGAGTCCTCAACCGCTTCTCATATGATGGGCCCTTCGCTCCCGGAATCATTCTTGTAAACCTCATATGAACACCTTCCAATGCCAGCACATCCTTTCTTTGATACAGGGCCACTGTTCACAATATTTCATATGCTGTCTGACCGAAGCAACCTCAGAAGCACATATCTATTCTTATGTTCTCACCCGCTTTAAATAAATGCTAATATTGCATTTGCCTTCCTAACTGCCAATTGAACTTACAAAACCTTAAGAGAATCCTGAATCAAGACTCACATATCCTTTTGTGCTTCATATTTCCATGCTTACGCCTCAATTCTTCCTACTGAAGTGCATAACCTCACTTTCCCACATGCATTCCATCTGCCATTTCTTTGCCCACTTTCCTAGCCTGTCCAAATCCTTCTGCAACCTCCCTACTTTTTCAACAATGACCTGTCCCTCCTGTGTCATCTGTAAACTTCGCAACAATGCCCTCAGTTCCTTCATTCAGCTCATTAATGTATCATGTGAATAGTTGTGGCCACAACACGAATCCCTGTGGAAATCTACTAGTCAATGGCTGCCATCTGATAAAGGCCTCTTGATCTCTAATCTCTGCTTTCTACCAGTCAGCCAATCCTCCATCCGTGTCATTGCCACCAGTTTATATCACATGTGCAGCACCTTGTCAAAAGCCTCAAGAAATTCAAATAGATCACGCCAATGGCTCTCCTTTGTCTTGCTTACTTGTTACCTCCTCAAAGATTTATCAGGCATAACCTTCCCTTCGCGAAGCCATGCAGATTTAGCCCTGTTTACCTTGCACTTCTAAATACTCTGCAATCTCATCCTTACTAAAAGGCACTAAAATCTTACCAACGACTGAGGTCAAGCTAACCAGCCTGAACTTTCCCGTCTACTCCCTTCTCTTAAACAGGGGTGTTACATTAGCCATTTTCCAGTCTCTGGGACCCTCCCAGAATCCAGTTATTCCTGAAAGATCACCTGGTGGCTGTAGATTCGCAGCTTGGACTCACGACAGTGCCTGGAGTCAGGACTCCTAGCTGGAGCCTGGAATCTTGGCAGCGGTGTCTGAAGCCTGGACTCTTGGCAGTGTTGGTGAGGTGGCAGAAGCATTGGAGCTGAGTTTCCTGGAATATCAGCATCAACTTTGCTGTACCCACAGCCAGGACTCCACAAGGCGCAGTACACCTTGCAGAAGCCCTGGAGCTGTACTTGATATCCAATTTGAACAGAAGTAATTCCTTTTTATTATTTTTGTAACTCAAAACAGCGCCAGATTGTAGGAATAAAACACTTAACTGTATCTTCCTAAATACATGTGACAATAAAAATCATTCATTCATCAATGCCTCTACAATCTCCCAAGCTGTCTCTTTCAGAACTCTGGGGTGTAGTTCCATCTGGTCCAAGACCTTCAGACCTTTTAGCTCTTTCAGATACTGCAGCATTCCCTCAGTACAACACTGGTTTGTCAACATGGGTGATATGGTCAAGTCTCTCAAGTGGGACTTGAACCTACATCTTTGAACCTAAGGGTACAAGTTGCTACCCCTGAGCTTTGCCTGACTCTGGATAACTTGGAAAGTTAACCCCCTCAATACTGTTTCACCAATCATTGGAAATGATGCCTTGCTATCCACCCATCGTCAGTTTTTCAAATCTGGCTTAGATCTTGCCATAATTTTCTCTGATACAGTTATAAAAGCTTCAAATGTTTCATAACTCAAACTGCTGATAATGCATTGATAAAGAGCAGCTGATAAATGTAACATACTTAAGTTTTCAGAAGGCTTTTACATAGAACATAGAGCATTACAGCACAGTATAGGCCCTTCGGCCCTCGATGTTGCGCTGACCTGTGGAACCAATCTGAAGCCCATCTAACCTATATTATTCCATTCTCATCCAGATGTTTATCCATGGCCATTTAAATGCCTTTAAAGTTGGCACATCTACCACTTTTTAAGGCAGGGCATTCCATGCCCCTCTACTCTCTGAGTAAAGAAACTACTTCTGACATCAGTCCTATACCTCTCACCCCTCAATTTAAAGCTATGTCCCCTCATGCTCGCTAACATTATCCAAGGAAAAAGGCTCCCATTGTCCACCATATCTAACCCTCTGATTATCTTATATGTCTCAATTAAGTCACCTCTCAAATGAAAATAGCCTCAAGTCCCTCAGCCTTTCTTCATAAGACCTTGCTACCATATCAGACAACATCCTAGTAAATCGCCTCTGAACCCTTTCCAAAGATTCCACATCCTTCTCATAATGCGGTGACCAGAACTATACGCAATATTCCAAGTGCGGCCGCACCAGAGTTTTGTACAGCTGCAGCATTACCTCATGGCTCTGAAGGTCAATCCCTCTACCAATAAAAGCTAAGACACCATATGCCTTCTTAACAATCCGATCTGGGTGACAGCTTTCAGGGATCTATGTACATAGACACCGAGCTCTCTCTGCTCATCTACACTGCCAAGAATCTTATTATTAGCCCAGTACTCTGCAATCCTGTTGCTCCTTCCAAAGTGAATCACCTCACATTTTTCCACATTAAACTCCATTTGCCACTTCTCAGCCCAGCTCTGCAGCTTATCTATGTTCCTCTGTAACCTGCAACATCCTTCAGCACTGTCCACAACTCCACCGACCTTAGTGTCATCCGCAAATTCAATAACCCATCCTTCGACAAACTCATCAAAATAATTTATAAAAACGACAAACAGCAGTGGACCCAAAACAGATCATTGCAGTACTCCACTAGTAACTGAACTCCAGGATGAACATTTCCCATCAACCACCACCCTCTGTCTTTTTTCAGCCATCCAATTCTGATCCAAACTGCTAAATCACGGAATATGCCTCCTGTGAGGAACCTTATCAAATGCCTTCTTGACATCCATATACATCACATGAACCGTTTTATCCTCATCCACCTGTTTGGTCACCTTCTCAAAGAGCACAATAACGTTTGTGAGGCACAATCTACCCTTCAGAAAACTGTGTTGACTATCCTTAATCAACTTATTCCTTTCTAGATGATTATAAATAATATCCTACATAACCTTTTACAACACTTTACCCACAACCAAAGTAAGGCTCATTGGTCTATAATTACCAAGGTGTCTCTACTCCCCTTCTTGAACAAGGGGATATCATTTGCTATCCTCCAGTCTTCTGGCACTATTCCTGTAGACAATAATGACATGAAGGTCAAAGCCAAAGACTCTGCAATCTCCTCCATGGCTTCCCAGAAAATCCTAGGATAAATTCCATCCGGCCCAGGGAACTTATTTATTTTCACACTTTCCAGAATTGCTAACACATCCTCCTTGTAAAGCTCAATCCAGTCTAGTCTAGTAACCTGTATCTCAGTATTCTCCTCGACAGCACGGTCACAAGAATGCATAATCAACACAGGATTGAGGGTGTTGTACTTAAATGCATGCAATATCTGAAACAAGCTAAATGAGCTTGTAGCACACATGGGGGCCTTAAGGAGTGTAGTAGAACAGAGGGGCCTTGGAGTTCAGGTGCACGGTTCTCTGAAAACGGAGTCACAGGTACACAGGGCAGTGAAGGCTTTTGGCACACTGGCCTTCATCAGTCAGGGCACTGAGTATCAAAGTTATGTTGCAATTGTTCAATTTTGGTTACAATAGGATGTGGTTAAACTGGAAAGAGTGCAGAAGAAATTTACAAGGATGTTGCCAGGACTCAAGGGATTGAGTTTTAGGGAGAGATTAGACAAACCAAGACTTTTTTCTTGAATGTTGGAGACTGATGGGGAATCTTCCAGAAATATAAGATCATGAGAGGCATGGAGAGGGTGAGTGCATTGGTTTTTTTTCCCAGGGCTAGGGAATTGAGAACTAGATGACAGGCTAGAGGTGAAAGAATAAACGGGAACTTACTTTTTTTTCTTAAACAGAAGGTGGTTCGCATATGGAATGAGCTACCGATGGAAGTGGTTGAGCGGGTATATTAACAATATTAAAAAGACATTTGGACAAATAAATGAATATGAAAGATTGAGCAGGATATGGGGCAAGTGCAGGGAAATGAGGTTAGTGTGGATGGACATTTTGGTCAGCATGGACCAGTTTGGGCCAAAGGGCCTATCTCCATACTGTAGGACTCTATGACTCTGTAATTAAAATTGGTGAGTGAGCATCACAGAAATGTGGTTGCAAGTTGATCAGGGCTGGGAACTGAATATTCAAGGATACAGATCCTACTAAAGGACAAATAGATGGATATACAGGGTGAGGTTGTCTTTTTAGTAAGAAATGGGACTAGATTAGGTTAGGATATCTGGTCAGCATGGATGAATTGGACGAATAGGACTGTTTCTGTGCTGTGTATCTCTATAACTCAAAATTATACAGAGTTGGAAGGTGTAGAATCTATGTAAGTAGCGTTAAGGAACCACAAATGGAACAAACATCATGATGGGAGTTATGTACAGGCCTCCTAGCAGTAGTCAGGATGTAGGGAAGAAAATAAATCAGGAGATAGAAAAAGCATGTAAGAAAGGCACTATTACAATAACTATGGGGGACTTTAATATGCAGGTAGACTGGGAAAATCAGGTTGGCTACGGATCCCAAAGAAAGGAATTTGTGGAATGTCTATGCGATGGTCTTTTTGGAGCTGTTTCTGGTAGATCCACTAGGGAACAGGAAATTATGAATTTAATGGTGTGTAATGAGGCAGAATTGATTAGGCAGCTTCAGGTGAAGGCATCCCTTGAAGCCAATGACTATCATCTGATTTAATTCACCCTGCAGTTTGAGGGGGAGAAATGGAATCAGATATAATGGTGTTACAAGTGAGTAAAGATAACTGAAAACACATGAAAGAGGAGCTGGCTAGAGTCGATTGGAAGGGGAGCCTAGCAGGGAAGATGGTGGTGTAGCAATGGCAGAAGTTTCTGGGAGTAATTTGAGAGGCACAGCAGAAATTCATCCCAAGGAAGAATAAAAAAGCTGAAGGGAGGATGAGACCACTACACTAGTAGGGGAAGTCAGGGACAGCATCAAAACAAAACAAAAAACACGCAATGTGGTGAAGATTAGTGGGAAGCCAGAGGATTGGAAAGCCTTTTAAAATCTGCAGAATATACTAAATATTATACAGAATATACTAAAAAAGCAATAAAGGGGGCAGAAGATGAAATATGAGGGTAAGCTAGCTAATACTATAAAAGAAGATTGCAAGAGATTTTTTAGATATGTAAAAGGTAAGACAGAGGTAAGAGTGGACATTGAACTACTGGAAAATGAGACTGGAGAAATAGTAATGGGGAACAAAGACATGGCAGAGGAATAGAATGAGTACTATGCATCAGTCTTCACAGTGGAAGGCAGCAGCAGCATACCAGAACTTCGAGAGAGTCAGGGGGCAGAGGTGAGTGTACTGGCCATCATTCAGGAGAAAGTGCTGGAGAACTGAAAAGTCTGAAAGGGGATACAGATGCACTACACCCCAGAGGAGGTGATAGAAGCAGATACAACAGCAGCAGTTTAGAGGCATCTTGAGAGGTGCACAAATAGGCAGGGAATAGATGGATATGAACCATGTAGAGGCAAGGGGTTTTTAGTTTAGAAAGGCATCATGCACAATCTTGGTGGACCAAAGTGCTTGTTCCTGTGCTGTATTGTTTTTGTTAGATTTCTGGTTACCGGTAGCACACAGGGTTACGGGGATGGAGTGAGTGAGTAAAAGTGTTCTATCAGTTATGGTTGTATTACATGGTGGGGTAGGCAAAACAGGCTGATGAACTACTTCTGTTTCTATTTTTCTATATTCCTTTGCTAATTACATTAGAACATAATAAATAGAAGCAGAGAAGGCCATTCTGTTGCTCAAACCTGCCCAGCCATTCAAGTTCTGTGCCAGGCCTGAACTCCTGTGTGGAATGCTCTGCCCCAGAGGACAGTGGAGGCCCAGTCTCTGGATTCATTTAAGAAAGGGTTGGATAGAGCTCTCAAAGATAGTGGAATCAAGGGTTATGGAGATAAGGCAGGAAGAGGACACTAATTAGGAATGATCAGCCATGATCATATTGAATGGTGGTGCAGGCTCAAAGGGCTGAATGGCCTACTCCTGCACCTGTTCTCTATTGTCATGCCAGTCCCTCATAACCCTCAACTCCTCGATATTTCTAAAATCTATCCATCATCTCTTTTAAATACTTCCAGCAAACTAACCTTCAAAACTCTGTAGGTAGAGCTGAGAGAGAAAAAAAATTGCTTCTCAGTTTTAAACAAATACTCCATTATTCTGTAACTAGGACCCCTAGTTCAGGACTCCTCACTGGTGGAAACATCTTTTCAACATCTACCCTGCCAAGTTTCCTCAGAATAGTGTATGTTTCATTCAAATAAATCCTCATTCTTCTGGATTTCAGTAAATAAAGATCTAATTTGTTCAGTCCTTCTTGATAAATTAAACCCTTCATCCCACGATTCAGCCTAATCAGTCTCTTTTCAATTGTTTCCATTGACAATCTAATATTTATTAAATACAGGGACCAAAACCATCAACACCCTGTTCAGTCGAAACAAGACTTCTAGATTTTTAAACTCTAACTCCCTAACAACAAAGGCAAAACTTATATTTTCTTTCTTAATTATCTGCTGTACCAATCTGGTAACATTTTGTGTTTCATGCACAAGAACACCCATCTTCTTTGGTGCAGCACATTTTGCAGTTTCTCTCCATTTAGTTAAGTGTCCACCTTTTGATTCTTCCAAACACAAAGTATATGACTTCACACTTTCCTACGCTCAACACCACTTGCCATGTTTTGCCCATTCACTCAACTATCTATATCTTCTTGCAGATTCATTACGTCCCATCACAACATGCCTCCCACCTATCATCAGCAAATCTGGATGCATTATCCTTTGACCCCCAAGTCATTAATGCAACCTGAAAAAGACTTTTTAGTTCTGACTCTCTGTCTTCTGTGTGTCAGCCAATCCTCAGTCTTTGTTAATACATTATCCCCAATACTATGAACTCTTATCTTATCCAATAGCCTTCTTTATGGCTCCTTATTCAATGCTTTCTGGAAATCCAAATACACATTTACCAATTCCCCTTTATTAACTCTGCTTGTTATATCTTAAAGAACTTTAGCAAATTTGTCAAACCTGATTTCCCTTTTAGAAAACCACATTGATTCTGATTGTGTTAAGCTTTTCTAAATGTCCTCTCAATACTCTCCTACC
The DNA here is from genome assembly GCF_020745735.1 of Hemiscyllium ocellatum. Classification (NCBI taxonomy): domain Eukaryota; kingdom Metazoa; phylum Chordata; class Chondrichthyes; order Orectolobiformes; family Hemiscylliidae; genus Hemiscyllium; species Hemiscyllium ocellatum. The sequence goes on from NC_083402.1 coordinate 4,230,512, forward strand.
TTGTCTAAACTTCCCTAAAGCCTCCTTGCATCCTCCTCACCAATCTCACATAATTTTGTGTCTTCAGCAAACTTAGAATACTGTGTTAAAAATCACACAACACGAGGTTATAGTCCAACAAGGTTATTTGGAGGCACTAGCATTCAGAGTGCTGCTCCTTCAACAGGTGGCTGTCAGTGCTCCAAAAGCCAATCCCTCCAAATAAACCTGTTGGACTCTAATCTGGTGTTGTGTGATTTTTAAACTTTGTCCACCTTAGTCCAACACCAGCACCTCCAAATCATTAGAAATACTACATGTGATTCCTTTATCCAAATTGTTAATGTATACTGTGAATAACTGGGTCCAAGCACAAATCTTTGTGGTATCCACTTGTCACTGTCTGTGGCTCCAAAAATGATTCAGTTGTTCCTGCTGTTTCCTGTTTGCTAACCAATTCCCACTTCATGCCAGTATATCCCACAAATCCCTTGTGCTTTGATTTTGCACAATAATCTCTTATGTGGGACTTCATCAAAATCTCCCTGAAAACCCAAATACACTTTTCCACTGACTTCCCTAATTTATTTCACTAGTTATAACCTCACAAAACTCTGAAGTGAGAAAAGCTGCTGCATCCATGAACTCCGAACTGCACTGTTGGCATATAACACATCGGAACTCGGTTGAGATGGCTCAAAGGGTAAAAAATGAGGTCTGCAGATGCTGGAGATCACAGTTGAAAATGTGTTGCTGGTTAAAGCACAGCAGGTCAGGCAGCATCCAAGGAATAGGAAATTCGACGTTTCGGGCATAAGCCCTTCATCAGGAATGAAGGGCTTATGCCCAAAATGTCGAATTTCCTATTCCTTGGATGCTGCCTGACCTGCTGTGCTTTAACCAGCAACACATTTTCAACTGAGATGGCTCAAACCCATTTCTGGCGATGCCACAGTTGGATATTACCAGGTTTTGGAAGAATGGGAAATTGTGAGCGAGTGAGGAAAAGAATATAATAAATTGGGGAATCATGGAATGAATCTCATTTTCAATCCAATGGGGTTCAGGAAGATCATCGTGGTTGATTTCTTGGAGCACATAGAAATTCCACACACAACTTGTGATATTGCCTCATATGTTACACACACCATGACATCCACAATCTAGACATGTGAACAAGGTGTGAAAACATAACATAATGAAAGATTACTGCCAAGCTGCTAAACACATGATCAGATATTTACTTTGGTTGGCTATACCGCAAGCTGAACACATGGACTACTACCAATGTAGGGCTTCAATAAGAAATATCAACAATGAAACATTTTATTTTTTTTTATTATTCATCGATGGGATGTAAGCATCTCTGGTTAAGCCAGCATTTATTGCTCATCCCTAATTGTCCAGTAGGCAGCTAACAGTCAACCACATTGCAGTGTGGCTGGAGCCATTTGTTGGTCAGACCAAGTAAGGATGGCAGATTTCCTTCCCTAAAGGACATCAGAGAACCAGATGGGTTTTTTTCCTGACAATTGATAATAGTTTCATGGTCATTATTAGACTCTTAATTCCAGTGTATCATTGAATTTACATTCCACCATCTACCATGGCAGCCTTTGAACCCAGGTCCCCAGAACATTACCTGGGTCTTTGGATTAATAGATTCATGATAATACCGCTAGGCCATCACCTACTCTTAAACCTGAAGACCCTCTCAGTTGCATCTGACTGTACAACCTTGGTTTTTGACATTAAGATAATGTATAATAATCTTGAGTATTAACTGATCCCTGTATCCTGGTTCAATGAAGAGTGCAGGAGAGCATCCCGGGAACAGCATCGGGAATACCTAATAATGAGGTGTAAACTTTTTGAAGCTACCAAAGAGGACTACTTGTATGCTAAATAGCAAAAACAGCAAGTTTTAGACAGAGCTAAGTGAACCCACAACGAACTGATCAAAAACAGCACATGATAGAGCTAAGTGAACCCACAATGAACAGATCAAAAAACAGCATGTGATAGACAGAGCTAAATGAACCCACAACAAACAGATCAGAACTAAGCTATGCAATGCTGCCACATCCAGTCATGAATGTTGGTGGGCGACACGTTGGAGGATCCAGCTCCACAAATATCCCCATCCTCAATGATGGAAGAGCTCAGCACATCAGTGCAAAAGAGAAGACTGTAGCCTTCACAACAGTCTTCAGCCAGAAGTGCCAAGTGGATGATACCTCAGCCTCCTAAAGTGGTCCCCAGCATCACAGATGCCAGTCTTCAGCAAAATCAATTCAATCCACATAATATGAAGAAATGGTTGGAGGCACTAGATACTGAAACTGCTACAGGCCCTGACAACATTCTGACATAGTACTGAAGACTTGTTCTTCAGAACTTGCCACACCCCTAGCCAAGCTGTTCCAGTACAGTTACAACACTGGCATCTACTCAACAATGTGGAAAATTACCCAAGTATGTCCTGTACACAAAGAGGAGGACAAATCCGACCCAGCCAATTCCCACCCATCAGTGTACTCTCGATATCACTAAAGTGATTGAAGGTGTCATCATTGGAGCCGTCAAGCAGCACCTGTTCAGCAATAACCTGCTCAGTAACATGATGTATAAATAGACAGATTTATTCCATTTTATGTTAACCACTTTTGATTAATAAACTTCTTTTTATTTGTTAAAACAAATCTGTAACATTGCCCGCTTCTACCCCAGTTAGAGACTGCCTCATTAAAATTAAAATAAAACAAAATCAAGCCACATCTCAGTCTGGGACATGACTTGTCCAGTAATAATAACAATCGGTGTCATAAAACTATTGAGAACATGATGTCTGTTTATTACTTGCCACAGAGTTGGAAATATATGTCTTTCAAAGCATGCAGAAGAATATTTTCGGTTTAGAGCATATTTGGAAGATAAAGGACGTGATTCAGCATTATCATTTGATCTGCTCAGGTCTTTATAACTTCCAGTCTCATCCCCAATCAACTACTTTTAGTTGCTGTTTATTAAGTTAAAAATCACACAAAACCAGGTTATAGTCCAACAAGTTTATTTGAAAGCACTAGCTTTCAAGGTGCTGCTTCTTCATCAGGTGGTTATGAAGCAGGATCATAAGACACAGAATTTATAGCAAAAATTACAGTATCATGCAGCTGAAATGATATATTGAACAAGACTAGATTAAGTCTTTCATCTTTTGGAATGGGTTTGTTAGTTTTGGTTCTTTATTACGTAAATTCCAGAACTTCATTTAAGTCATATTCTCAAGATAGCTTAAGGTTTTAAAACAGAAGGTGCCACCTCAGCTCAGATAATGTATTAAAGGTGTGAGATTAAAGTATCCCAATCTTGAGTCAGACTGGTTCTATTCCTAAAATGGAATTTACATGATATTATGTGGATTGACTGCCTGTAGGTTATGTATGGTAACACCATACAAACCTGTCACAGCAACCACAGCAAGGCATGACAGAGTGTCGTCATGGATACTGCCACTACATGTGGGGACACCACCCACCATATACGCGACAGGTACTCATGTGACTCGGCCAATGTTGTCTATTTCATATGCTGCAGGCAAGGATACCCCAAGGCATGGTACATTGGTGAGACAAAGCAGAAGCTAGGACAATGGATGAATGGACACCGCACAACACCACATAGAGGTGATTCCTCCCCGTTGGGGAACACTTCAGCAGTCCAGGACATTCAGCCTCAGACCTTCAGGTGACCATCCTCCAAGGTGGACTTTGGCACAGGCAGCAATGCAAAGTGGCCGAGCAGAGGCTGACAGCCAGGTTTGGTCCCCATGGGGATGGCCTCAACCAGGACCTTAGGTTCATGTCACACTGCAGGTGACCCCACTGCACTATAAACTTTCTCCCACACACAAACTCTTACATACTCACACACTCAAGCAGACCGTCTCTCATACGCACACATTTACACCCCTCACATTCACACCTTCTCACAGGCTTATATCCCATCACACCCATACACATACTTTAACAAGCTTGCTCACACGCAAGCACACCCTCTCTCATATACACTCACACTCACTCTGTCTCTCTCTCCTACACACAGAGACACACACAAGTCTATGGGGTGAATTTATATTTGCAGAATTATATATGCATATACATCCTATTTTGCTCAGAAAATAGATAACCTACAGTCAGTCAATCCATGTAATATCATGTAAATTCCACTTTAGAAATAGAACCAGTCTGACTCAAGATTGGGATACAGACAGACTTTAACTTTTAATTGTGAGCTAAGATGGCACCTTTTGTTATAAAACTTTCAGCTATCTTGAGAATGTGACTTAAAAGAAGTTGTGGGATTTACAAAAAGAACTAATGCGAGCAAATCCATTCTAAAAGACAAAAGACTTTATCTAGTTTTGTTCAATACATCATTTCAACTGCATGACACTGTAATCTTTTGCTATAAATTCTGGGTCTTATGATCCTGCTTCACAACCAACTGTTGAAGAAGCAGCACTTCGAAAGTTAGTGCCTCCAAATAAACTTGTTGGACTATAACCTGGTGTTACGTGATTTTTAATTTGTCCACCCCAGTGTAAAACCAGCTTCTCTAAATCATTGCTTTTTATTGGCACTATAACCACCTGGAAGACTATGACCTGTCACAGTCTTCATGACCTTACTGTAATACTGAACCAGATATAAAAGACGTGGGATGGGGATATCAGAAAGCTATTCACACCAATTGAGAGACTCCAAGACTTTGCAATACACAAACTGCCCTAGACCTGTGTTGCATACTCCACTAAAGTTTCTTACACCTTTTTTGATGGCAACTGAACACCATAACATTTTATCTTGAGAAAACTCAGGGGGCTAGTTGGAGAACAGCACCTGCAACTGATCTTAATGAGGTCTCTCCAATGAGTCCCATTGGCCTGCACTTTTCCTAAAGGCCTGAAAATTGTTCAATTACTTATTCTTTTATGACTGAACCATTGCCATCACTCTTTCTGGAGTTTATTCCAGATCAAAACAATGCACAGCATTAAAAAAGACATCTAATTACGTTCTAGCTCTTCCCCCCATTCTCTTTAATATGTTTCTTGTGGTTACCAAACTGGAAAGTTGCCTCCTTCTTAAAAACCATGACAGGTTTTAAATCTCTAGTGAATCTTCCCTCAAATGATTCTGTTCTCAGGAGAACAACCCTAATCTCCCTATGTTTCAGTTATTTCAACATCAAAGCAAAAAAAGGAAGAGCCATTGAGCAATGGACAAGGGAGGATTGAAGGAAACCAGAGAAGATACAAGATGAAGCCAATGGCCTCACAAAAGCTAAGATCACAACAAACACATGAATGTTATTTCCAACAGCTCCCTATTCAACAATTCCATTTTACTTGATTAAGAATAACATTTTATACCATTTTTTCATTCAAACCATACTAGCTCTTAATTGTATACCTGTGAAAAATGGCACATACTGAACTTACCATCTGAGGAGTAGGCAGTGTTACTGACAGCCACAGTCAGGAAGAACCAAGTGACCCAGATCGCAGCCATTACTCAATCCAGAATTACCTATAAGAAAAAATATTGAATTACTAAGGTGAAGGTCTCATCTTCTTTCTTTTGTCCAACCTGATTGTTCTTTATTCTGTTGTTCCAGAGAGCACCAGCATAATTCCAGCAACATTCCTACATTTCTAGGCAGCAAATAGGCTTTCACCAGAAACACAACCATTGCCAATATCCATAAACTCAAGCATGGAGACAAGAAGAGCATCTGCACCTCATCAAGCCGAGATCAACTAAAACAGCACAGAGTACCAATAAAGTTCGGCAAGGTTCCCCATGGGAGACTGATTAACAAGGTTAGATCTCATGGAATACAGGGAGAACTCGCCATTTGGATATAGAACTGGCTCAAAGGTAGAAGGTGGAGGGTTGTGGAGTGCTAGGTCCCCCAATTTTCATCATTTTTATAAATAATTTGGATGTGAGCATAAGAAGTACAGTTAGTAAGTTTGCTGATGACACCAAAATTGTACAGCGAAGAAGGTTACCTCAGATTACAACAGGATCTTGATCAGATGGGCCAATGGGCTGAGAAGGAGCAGATGGAATTTAATTTAGATAAATGAGAGATGTTGCTTTTTGGGAAAGCAAATCCTAGCAAGACATATCCACTTAATGGTAAGTCCTAGGGAGTGTTGCTGAACAAAGAGATCTTGGAGTGCAGGTTCATTGCTCCTTGAAAGTGGAGTCACAGTAGATAGGATATTAAAGTATTTGGTAGCTTTCCTTTATTGGTCAGAGTATTGAGTACAGGAGTTGGAAGGTCATGTTTCAGCTGTAGAGGACATTGGTTAGGCCACTGTTGGAATATTGCGTGCAATTCTAGTTTCCTTCCTATCGGAAAGATGTTGTAAAACCTGAAAGGGTTCAGAAAAGATTTACAAGGATGTTACCAGGGTTGGAGGATTGAGCTGTAGGGAAGCGTTGAATAGGCTCGGGCTATTTTCCCTGGAGCGTCGGAGGCTGAGGGGTGACCTTATAGGGACTTATAAAATCATGAGGGACATGGGTAGGATAAATAGACAAAGTCTTTTCCCTGGGGTGGGGGAGTCCAGAACTAGAGGGCATAGGTTTAGGGTGAGAATGGAAAGATATAAAAGAGACCTAAGAGGCAACCTTTTCACTCAGATGTTGGTACATGTATCGAATGAGCTGCCAGAGGAAGTGGTGGAGGCTGGTACAATTGCGACATTTAATAAGCATCTGGACGGGTATATGAATGAAAGGGTTTGGAGAGATATGGGTCAGGTGCTGGCAGGTGGGACTAGATTGGGTTGGGATATCTGGTGGGCATGGATGAGTTGGACCGAAAAGTCTGTTTCCATGCTGTACATCTCTAAGCCTCTATGACTCTAAATAAGGAACCCAAGTAACTTTCCCATTTATTCCCAGAGGATAGACGTAGAACAGTTAGATACAGAGTAAAGCTCCTTTGACACTGTCCACATCAAACACTCCCAGGACAGGGACATCACAGGGTTAGAACATAGAACATGACAGCACAGTACAGACCCTTCGGCTCTCATTGTTGCATCGACCTGTGGAACCAATCTGAAGCCCATCTAACCTACACTATTCCATTCTCGTCCATATGCTTATCCGATGTACATTTAAATGCCTTTAAATCTGGCAAGTCTACTGCTGTTGCCGGCAATGCATTCCACAGCCCTACTTGTGAAAAGAAACTACCTCTGATATCTGTCCTATATCTATCACCTCACAATTTAAAGCTATGTCCCCATATGCTAGCCATCGCCATCCAAGGAAAAAGGCTCTCACTGTCCAACCTATCTAACCCACTGATTATCTTATATGCCTCTCAACTTTCTTCTCTCTAACAGAACAGTCTTAAGTCCCTTAGCTTTTCCTCACAAGACCTACCCTCTATACCAGGCAACATTCTGGTAAATCTTCTCTGCACCCTTTCCAAAACTTCTACATCCTTCTTATAAGGTGATGACCACAACTGAATGCAATACTCTAAATATGGCCACACCAGAGTTTTGTACAGCTGTAGCATGATGTCATGGTTCCAAGACTCAATCCCTCTACCAATAAAAGCTAACACACCATGTGCCTTCTTAACAACCCTATCAACCTGGGTGGCAACTTTCAAGGACCTGTGTACATGGACACCGAGATCTCTCTGCTCATCTACACTACCAAGAATCTTACCATTAGCCCAGTACTCTACATTCCTGTTACTCCTTCCAAAGTGAATCACCTCACACTTTTCCACATTAAGCTCCATTTGCCACCTCTCAGCCCAGCTCTACAGATGATCTATATCTCTCTGTAACATACAACATCCTTCGCCACTATACACAACGCAACTGACCTTAGTGTCATCTGCAAATTTACTAACTTATCCTTCTATGCCTTCATCCAGGTCATTTATACAAATGACAAGCAATAATGGACCCAAAATAGATCCTTGTGGTACTCCACTAGTAAATGAACTCCAGAATGAAATTTTCCCACCAACCACCACCCTGTCTTGTTTCAGCTCACCAATTTCTGATCCAAACCGCTAAATCACCCTCAATCCTATGCCACTGTATTTTGTGCAATAGCCTACCATGGGGAATCTTATCAAACACCTTACTGAAATCCATATACACCACATCAACTGCTTTACCCTCATCCACCTGTTTGGTCACCTTCTCAAAGAATTCAATAAGCTTTGTGAGGCACAACCTACCCTTCACAAAACTGTTTTGACTATCCCAAAGCAACTTATTCCTCTCTAGATGATTATAAATCCTATCTCTTATAAACCTTTCCAACACTTTACCCACAACTGAAGTAAGGCTCACACGTCTATAATTTCCATGATTGTCTCCATTGCCCTTCTTGAACAAGGGAATAACATTTGCAATTCACCACTTGTCTGGCACTATTCCTGGAGACAATGACAACATAAGGATCAAAGCCAAAAGCTCTGCAATCTCCTCCCTGGCTTCCCAGAGAATCCGACGATAAATCCCATCCAGCCCAGGGGACTTACCTATTTTTACACTTTCCAGAATTGCTAACACCCCCTCCTTATGCACCTCAATCCCGTCTATTCGCCTGTATTTCAGTATTCTCCTCGACAACATTGTCTTTCTCTCGTGTGAATACTGACGAAAACTATTCGTTTAGCACTTTCCCATCTCCTCCGACTCCATGCACAACTTCCCACTACTATGCTTAATTGGGCTTGACCCCGCCCCACACCGAGCAACGTCACCACGTCTAACCCCGCCCCTACGTCGATCTCTGTCCCCGCCCCTAACCCCGCCCCCACCCCCAGCTCCGGTCCCACACCAGGTCCTAGCTCCCAGCCATGCCGGATCTTCACCATCCCTCCAGACCTCCCCCCCTCGAAGGATGAAAGATCAGTCCTCAGCAGGGGCCTCACCTTCATTCCCCTACGCCCTCAGATCAATGAGCTCAACATGCGGCGAGATATTGAACAATTCTTCCGCCGCCTTCGCCTCCGTGCCTACTTTCACAACCAAGACTCCCGCCCACCCTCTGACGACCCCTTCTCCCGCCTCCAATGCACCCCATCCACCTGGACACCCCGTGCTGGCCTCTTACCCGCCCTCGATCTATTTATAGCCAACTGCCGCCGCGTCATTAACCGACTCAACCTGTCCACCCCTCTCACCCACTCCAACCTCTCACCCTCAGAACGTGCAGCCCTCCACTCCCTCCGCTCCAATCCCAACCTCACCGTCAAACCGGCAGACAAGGGAGGCGCGGTGGTAGTTTGGCGCACTGACCTTTATACCACTGAGGCCAAACGCCAGCTCGCGGACGCCTCCTCTTATCGCCCCCTTGACCACGACCCCACCTCCCACCATCAAACCATCATCTCCCAGACCATCCATAACCTCATCACCTCAGGGGATCTCCCATCCACCGCCTGCAACCTCATAGTCCCACAACCCCGCACCGCCCGTTTCTACCTCCTGCCCAAAATCCACAAACCTGACTGCCCCGGCCGACCCATTGTCTCAGCCTGCTCCTGCCCCACCGAACTCATCTCCCAATACCGCGACACGGTCCTGTCCCCTTTAGTCCAAGAACTCCCCACCTACGTTCGGGACACCACCCACGCCCTCCACCTCCTCCAGGATTTTCGCTTCCCCGGTCCCCAACGCCTTATTTTCACGATGGACATCCAGTCCCTGTACACTTCCATCCCCCATCACGAAGGACTCAAAGCCCTCCGCTTCTTCCTTTCCTGCCGCACCAACCAGTACCCTTCCACTGACACCCACCTTCGACTGACTGAACTGGTCCTCACCCTGAATAACTTCTCTTTTCAATCCTCCCACTTTCTCCAAACTAAAGGAGTGGCCACGGGCACCCGCATGGGCCCCAGCTATGCCTGGCTCTTTGTAGGATATGTGGAACAGTCCATCTTCCGCAACTACACTGGCACCACCCCCCACCTTTTCCTCCGCTACATCGATGACTGTATCGGCGCTGCCTCGTGCTCCCACGAGGAGGTTGAACAGTTCATCAACTTTACTAACACCTTCCATCCCGACCTCAATTTCACCTGGACTGTCTCAGACTCCTCCCTCCCCTTCCTAGACCTTTCCATTTCTATCTCGGGCGACCGACTCAACACAGACATCTACTATAAACCGACTGACTCCCACAGCTACCTGGACTACACCTCCTCCTACCCTACCCCCTGTAAAAACTCCATCCCATATTCCCAATTCCTTCGTCTCCGCCGCATCTGCTCCCAGGAGGACCAGTTCCAACACTGCACAGCCCAGATGGCCTCCTTCTTCAAGGACCGCAGATTCCCCCCAGACGTGATCGACGAAGCCCTCCACCGCATCTCCTCCACTTCCCGCTCCTCTGCCCTTGAGCCCCGCACCTCCAACCGCCACCAAGACAGAACCCCACTGGTTCTCACCTACCACCCCACCAACCTCCGTATACAGCGTATCATCCGCCGTCATTTCCGCCACCTCCAAACGGACCCCACCACCAGGGATATATTTCCCTCCCCTCCCCTATCAGCGTTCCGCAAAGACCAGTCCCTTCGTGACTCCCTCGTCAGGTCCACACCCCCCACCAACCCAACCTTCACTCCCGGCACCTTCCCCTGCAACCGCAGGAAATGTAAAACTTGCGCCCACACCTCCACACTCACTTCCCTCCAAGGCCCCAAGGGATCCTTCCATATCCGCCACAAGTTCACCTGTACCTCCACACACATCATCTATTGCATCCGCTGCACCCGATGTGGCCTCCTCTATATTGGGGAGACGGGCCGCTTACTTGCAGAATGCTTCAGAGAACACCTCTGGGACGCCCGGACCAACCAACCCAACCACCCCGTGGCTCAACACTTCAACTCTCCCTCCCACTCCACCGAGGACATGCAGGTCCTTGGACTCCTCCACCGGCAGAACATAACAACACGACGGCTGGAGGAGGAGCGCCTCATCTTTCGCCTGGGAACCCTCCAACCACAAGGAATGAACTCAGATTTCTCCAGTTTCCTCATTTCCCCTCCCCCCACCTTGTCTCAGTCGGTTCCCTCAACTCAGCACCGCCCTCCTAACCTGCAATCTTCTTCCTGACCTCTCCGCCCCCACCCCACTCCGGCCTGTCACCCTCACCTTGACCTCCTTCCGCCTATCACATCTCCATCGCCCCTCCCCCAAGTCCCTCCTCCCTACCTTTTATCTTGGCCTGCTTGGCACACTCTCCTCATTCCTGATGAAGGGCTTATGCCCGAAACGTCAAATTTCCTATTCCTTGGATGCTGCCTAACCTGCTGTGCTTTAACCAGCAACACATTTTCAGCTCTGATCTCCAGCATCTGCAGACCTCATTTTTTACCCTAATCTTACTCTAGTCATTCTTTAATTCCAGATATAGCTATAGAAAACCTTAGGGTTTTCCTTGTCCGCCAATGACTTCTCATGTCTCCTCTGTATATGTCCTGCATATATATTGTTTTTTTTCCCACACTACTGCCAAACAGTGGTAGTGCTCATTTTCCTCCGGCACCCATGTCATGTGCAGATGTCGGACACAGGGAAAAGAACAAGTGCAGAAAACTTTATTCATATAGCACTACCAGGTTAGATACAGAGTAAAGGTCCATATACACTGTTCCCACCAAAAACTCCCAGAACAGAGACAACATGGGGTTAGATATAAAGTAAAGTTCCCTCTATTGTTTTAAACTGCAAGTAAAGGTCCCTCCACACTGTCCCCATCAATCACTCTCAGGACAGGGTCAGCACGGGGTTAGATACAGACCAAGACCACCTTAGTCAGATTAATCCCCGGGATAGTGTGATTGTCCTCTAATGATCAAAGAATGTGAGGTGATCTGATTAAAACATTAATAACTATTTCAATGTGTAACAGGGTGGATGTAAATAGAATATCTCCCTGGTGTTGACTCCAGAACTGCAGGGCATCAACTCAGAATAAGGGGCAGGTCATTTTGGACTGACCTGAGGAGGAATTTCTTCACTCAGACGGGGGTGGACTCTTGGAAATCTCTGTCCCCAGAAAACTAAGGAGCTGAATCATTGAGCAGATACAAGACAGGCTTCTCGGTATCAAAGGACATGGAGGGGGGTACAGTGAGAGAAAATGGTGTTGATATAGATGATCAGCCATGATCCATTTGTATAATGGAACAGGTTTGATGGTCTGCATGACCTCCTCCCCTTCCAATGATGTATCCCCTATCAGACTGCTCCCTCATGTACTGGATTCCACAGTCAGCCACCAACCCTGTCAAGATGCTTCAAAATCTTATACATTTAAAAGAAACTCTCTTCTTCTAAACTTCAACGTTTAGACTATTGATTCAATTTACTCAGAGGCTCATCAAAAAAAACAGGAGACACTTAGGTACTGCCCTTTGAGAAGGGCACTGCTTGTCACTGGCCACTCAGGTGTTTCCTTTCTTGCTGGTGGTGGAATATAAATAAAGTTTTCTGCACTCACTTATTTCACTGTGTCCTACACCTGCACACACAACGACATGGGTGCTGGAGGAAAATAAGCACTACTGCTGTTTGGCAGTAGTGTGGGAAAAAAAGAAAAATATATAAGCAGGACATATACACATGTGGGTGCTGTGGGAAAATGAGCACCACTGCTGTTTGATAGTCATGTGGGGATATGAAAAAAAATGAAAATATATATAATTGGGGATTTAGAATTTCCTCAAAAAAAATATAGCCAGGAATCACTTAGGCACTGCCCTTTGATGAGAACGGCACTTGTCACTGGCTGCTCGGGTGTTTCTTTTCTTCCTGGTGGTGGAAGATCAATCAAGTTTCCTGTAATCGTTCTTCACTGTGTCCCACACCTGCGCATGGGCGCTGGGGAAAAATAAGCACTACTGCTGTTTGGCGGTAGTGTGGGCATTTAAAAAACATGTATAACCAGGAGATGAGAATCTTTCAGTCCAGGCCACTGACTCTGAGCTGGCACAAGTAAATAAAGGGTGACTTGGTGATGGGATACCAGCCTCTGTGCAGTTATTTCACCAGCAATGCTCTCATGCCATGAGTGAATAATGAAAAAAATCGAGAGAACCTTCAAGTGAATGTTTGTCCTTTTTTAACTGTTGGACAAGCTGCATACAGTATTCCATATGTTGTCTCACTAAAGCCTGAACAAGCTACGACTCCAGTCTTTTTGTAATAAAGGCCAACGTGGCATTTGCCTTCTGAATTGTTTGCTGTACCTTCATGCTAACTTTCCATATTCCTTGTCAAGTACATGTACATGAAACAATGTACTCTCTGAATATCAACATATACAAGTTTCAGGTCTTTTGAAAATGTTTTGTATTCTATTCTTACAAAGAAAGCAAACATTATACTTCAATTTGTTGACCACTCACTAAATCTGTCTTTTTGCAGCATTTCTCCGTCCTTCTCACTGACAAAGGTGAGCAACATCAAATATTAACTGTTTTTGTCCAACAGATGTTGCTTGTCTTAAATGATAATTTACAGCATTTCTTTGTTTCATTTCATACAATATTAATTTGTCTTGAGTCATTTTTAGGTAAATTTTATTTTCTTTCCTTTCTCCTCCCTCATCTTCAAATAATCCAAAAGGCCATCCAATCTGAACCAAGAATCGGCCATGCTAAATTGCCCATAGTCTTACGTGCATTAGTAAGAGGAAAATGGGTCTGGGTTGGTTACTCTCTGGAGGGTCGGTGTGGACTGGTTGGGTCGAAGGGCTTGTTTCCACACTGTAGGGATTCTAAACTTAAAAAAAGATGGCCTTGTGATTCACTACCTCAACAATCCAGTTGCTGAGTTCAGTTCCCACTCTGGGACCTGCTATTGTAATCAGGAATTTAGAATATGTTTAGGTAACAAGAAACATTTTATTTTCCTTTCAAGCATCAAGGCATACAAGATGCAACAACTCAGATACCCATGGCCCTTTGGAACCTTCCTCCCCTCCCCTTCCCTCTGACCCAATCCCTTTCCCCAACCTCACCACCTGTTGGATATTCATCGTCCCTCCTCACCTTCCGCTCTCTGATACTGAACGTTCTGTACTCAGCAACGGTCTCACAGTTTTATCCCTTCGCATCCCCACCTGAATGAATTACGGGCCTAACACGGTATCAAGCTCTTCCATCATCTTCACCTCTATGTCCAGTTCTTTGAACAAGAGTCTTCTCCATATCCCACAGACCCCTTTGCCCAGCTCCAACAAGGTTCCCCCCCCCCCCACCTGGACCCATCCTCTGGCCATTTGCCCACTTGATCTGTTCATTAAGAACTGTTAACATGACATTGGTGCCTCAATTTCTCTGCCCCCCTCACCCAAAATCAATCTGTCTCCCTTCCAACTGGCTGCATTCTGTGCACTTAGATCCAACCCTGACTTTGTCATTAAGCCTACTGATAAGGATGGTACTGATATAGTCTGGCGTACTAATCTGTACATTGCACAGGCTGAGGTCCAGCTCTCAGATACCTCCTCCCCATCTCCCCCAAGACCATGACCTGTCCATGGAACATCAGGCCATTGTATCAACTACAGTCACTGACAATCCCCCACCCCATTGCCTCCAAGATGATTGTCCCCCAGCCCCGCACAGCTTACTTCTATCACCATCTCAAAATCCACAAACAAGACTGCCTGGGCAAAACCATTGTTTCAGCCTGCTCTTACCTCTCAGAACTCACCTCTCCCTACCTTCACTCAGTCTCTTCTCCCCTGCTGCAGTCCCTGCCCAATTACCTCCGTGATTCCTCGACACTTTACGCCAGTTTCAGAATTTCCAATTTGCAGGCTCCAGCCGCCTCCTCTTTACCACGGACATGCAATCCCCTTTACATGTTCATCCCCCACCAGAATGGTTTCAGGGCTCTCCGCTTCTTCCTGGAGCAAAGGCCTGAACTGTTCCTAGCCATGACAACCCTCCTCTGCTTGGCTGAGCTCATCCTCACCCTGAACAACTTCTCTTTTAACTCCTCTCATTTTCTTCAGGTCAGAGGGGTGTGCATGGATTTTCACATGGGTCCCAGTTATACCTACCTCTTCATGGAGTACATGGAACATTCCCATTCCAGCCCTATTTCTCTGCTATATTAATATTATCGGTGCTGCTTCCCTCTCTCATCCGGAATTGGAAAGATTAATTGATTTCATTTCCAATTTCCACCCCACCCTCACTTTCATCTGGTCCTTCTCTGAATCTTCCCTTCTCTTCCTTGACATCTCTGTTTCCATTTCTAGGGATGAACTGGCCACTAGTATCTACAATAAACGCATCAACTTCCACAGTTACCTGGACTATACATCCTCGCACCCGGTTTCCTGTAAAGATTCCATTCTATTCTCCCAATTCCTCTGTCATATATGCTGCAAAGAAGCCAACTTCGACAAGGGAGTTGTTCACTTCTTCCACAACCAAGGAATCCCAGCACAGTTGTCAATAGGATCCTCGACTGGGTCCAAACCATCTCCCATACTTCCACCCTCACCCCCTCTCTTCCCTCTCACAACAGCATTTGGGATCTTCTATCCCACTAGCATCTGCATCCGGAAGATCACAGCCGCCATTTCCGCCACCTCCATGAGGTGACACCACCACACGCATATTCCCTGCCCTCCCTTGTCCACTTTCTACAGGTACCATTCCCACCGGGACACTGGTCCATTTTTGCTTTGCTCCTAACAACCACCACGCCGCCCCCCCCCCCCCCCCCCCCCCCCCCGCACACACACACAGCCCCAAGGCATCTTCCCCCTACATTCACCGAAGGTGCAATACTGCCCATTTATCTCCTCCCTCCTCAGTATCCAAGGCCCCAAACATACTTTCCAGGTGAAAGTACTTACCTGGACTTCACACTATCTTATCTACTGCATTCACTGCTCACAATGTGGTTTCCCCTACATTAGGGAAATGAAGCGTAGACTGGGTGACCACTTTGCAGAATACCTACATTCTGCCCACAAAAACATGGCTTCAAGTAGCCTGCAGCTTTAACACACCACCCTGTTCCCTGGCAAACATCTCTGTCACAGGCTTGGTGCAGTGCTCCAGCAAAGGTTAGTGCAAGTTGGGAGAACAGCACCTCAGTTCCCACGTAGCAACCCTGCAGCTTCCGGACTCAATATCGAGTTAAAGAATTTGAAGGTCTGAACTCTCCCATGTCCTAGCCCTCAACCCCAAGTATTGTTATTACATTGTCTGCCATTACACCCTACTTATTGTAAGCAACTAACAGTCTCCATTTGCAATTATTCACTCTCCTAGCCAGGTCATTATCCATACCTTTGTCTGTCCAACTGTTCTCTCTCTTTGGGCTCTATCCCCACCTATCATTTACTCCTTACCCCCTCCATCTTCCAAGCTACCATCAGTTCTGGGGAAGGGTCACTGGACCCTAAACATTAACACTGATTTCTCTTCACAGATGCTGCCAGATCTGCTGAGCTTTTCCAGTAATTTCTGTTTTTGTTTCTGATTTACAGCATCCATAGTCCTTTCAGATTTTATTTAAATATCTAGTCCGTCCTGTGGTAGGATTCAACTCCACAAGCTAAACTACTGTTACCATGAGAATTGAGGCACTTAATGAGAATGCAGAGGTGTGGATCGCAGATGAGGACAATATTATCATAACAAATCTAAGTCAAACAAACAGTCTTTCGAGGAATCTCACATTGAGCAGTGAATGATCGAGTGTACACTGTCTGTGTTGATCTTTCGGCAGCCATCAGTTGAGCCCCAGGGATGTGGAGCTGTCTGAAATGTCCCGGCTATAAATGCTGCTTGCTTCCCCAAAACTGATTTACTACATGGCATGAACAGTGGCAATGTGCAGAATTCTTCAAGCATGGATAACTGCACTTAAACAGCCCCTCCCCAAAACCTGAAACCTAACATCCTTGGATGGAGATTCAGGCAGGGTGCAGCATGAGCTCCTGAAGGACACATCTCTGGTTCCTGATAACCTTTGGAGTTATGTTTAACTGGTCAGTGCAACTTGTACCAATTGCTAATATGCAATAAACTGCCTCTTGTGTTAGACAAGTTCCTCTTCTCATTTAAAATCTATTGTAGTTTATCCTCTCCCACTGCTAGTGAGATCAGTCCATAGACTCAACAGTGAAAGGAGGAGTGATGGCAGCACTCTAGCAATCACAAGCCACCAGTGGTTTACACTACATCATACAAATGTTCCCAACAAGCATTAAACATCAGAATGCCTCAGTCTCTCAAACACCTCATATTTGTTTCTTTACCAATTCTGTTCAAAGACAGGGCCTTGTATGTTAATATATCTAAGTTCCAGTACAGGTAAGTGTGCCACACCACATGCCCCATTGATAATGTCAAATTGGTTGTCAACATAATTCTTAGCACATTCAAGACTGTTTAGCAAATGTCCAACATGAAATCACGTTAATATCCGACACTGTATTTATAAACCTCTAGATGATTCACATTCCATTCCAATGCCCCAATCAAAGCCCACTTGTGAACCAAGCAACACTCTCTTCACTTACATTATGAAATACTGTTCCTCTTTATTCTTGCAAAGTATCCTCATGTGTACAAAATGCAAAGTTTCAGCAATGGCATTTTTTCAGTAACACAAATAGCATTATCAGAACTTCAAAATGGTAGATTCATTAACACCGTCAGCCTTGACATATTCTGTTCTAAAAGTACCATATTTGACAGTGTCAGTCGGTGCACAGGAATACAAGAAATAGAAACAGTACACCACTCAGCCTCTTGAATCTGCATAGCTCCTCCATTGATTATCATCATGGTCAACCTAGTTTTCCATCCCCCCATCCATGGATTCGCCTGGAGACCAAACATGTGTCTGTTCCAGCCATAAATACCTTCAATGATGGAGCCTCTATAAATCAGTGAGGAAGGAAATTCCAGAGAAATAACTCTCTCAGTGAAGGCATTTCTTCGCAATTCAGTCTCAAACAATTGGCCAAAATCATTGCCAGTAAGAGCTAATTAATCCCTCCTGTTGTAGTTACTGTGTTGCTCTTATCCTTCGCTTGCTTGTGCACCCTCCTTTTGCTCTTTACCCCCCTCCTCACACTGTTACTCCCTTCTCCTTCTGTTAGCTCCTCGTGTTATACTATAATTATGGTTCCTTCTGTGTCTTGCCTAGATTCAGGAGCAGTATGAATTTTGTGCACCTTCTGAATGCAGCCTGTGTTGTTTACACCAGGAGCTGCCAGATCAGCAATGATTTATTGCCATATTGATTTCCACTGAACAGCTGATCCCATGCCAGCTCAACTCTCAAAGTCAAACTCAGCATAAAGCCTTTTTGTACCAGGGACTAGTCTTAAACACAGCATATCTAAATCATACAGACGTCAAACACATATTAACCCCTTCCTCATACTCACTTTCCACTTGTGTTCTAAAGAAGGACTTGAAGTTACACATTCCAACCTCCGAGCACTGATCCCTCACAGAAAAGTGGAAAAGGTTCTGTTTAAACTTTACTTGAAAACTCTTGTAAGTAAGTAGGAGTAGGCCTCTCAGTCCATCGAGTGTACCCAGCCATTTAATACAATAATGACCTATCAAATATTTCAATGCTTTTTACCAACCATCTCCATAACCCTGTACTCCACTGGCAATCGGAAATCTATCAATCTCTACCTTAAACATACCCACAGAGTAAGCTTCCAAGGCAGTTTGCGATAAGGAATTCCAATGGATCACAATCCTCCGAGTGAAACATATTCTCATTTCCCTAAATGACCTCCCCTTAGATTTAAATTGTGCTCCCAGTTCCAGACTCTTCCGCCATGAGGAGCATCTTACCTGCATCCAACCCCGTCTCTCCCTTGAACTATTTTGTAAGTTTCAGTGAAATTACCTTTCATTCTTTGAACTTTAGAGAATACAGGCCCACTTTGCACAATCTTCCTTTACAGATCAGTGCTACCATCATAGGGACAAGTCTGGGGAACCTTCGTTGTACTCCATCTATGACAATAATATTCTTTGAGATAAGGAGACCAAAACTGCACAAAGTACTCTAGGTGCATTCTAACCAAGCTTTTATACAATTGAAACAGGATTTCACTAGTACTGGTCACTCATCTTGCCCTTCTTTTCACCTCCCCGCCAAAATCCAACCCCCAAATTCCACTAATCGCTTACGGCAGCCATTTGGATGTGATTGGACAATGGAATGAAAGAGAAAATAAGAGACACAAAGTATCGACTATGAGGTAGCCCAATCTTCTACTTCATGAATCTCATCAGTAACTTGGGAGCATAGAGGTTAAATATTGTTGAAAAAGGTGACATGCTGTGGAAGCTTTGCATCTTGTACTCATCAGAACAGATGCAAAAATATAAAATTTTAATGGGACCGTCAATTTCTAGTGCACTAGAACAAGGTGCTGACTGGTCAGCAAGTCAGCTGTGATCGGCTGAGACTTTGTCATGGTGAATGAACCAGAGAACTATTGTTTTCAAAAATGGGACATATTCCTTTTGCTTGAAGAGAATAGGGCCAATAAAATCATAAGACATAGGGGCATAAGTAGTCCATCAAGTTTGCTCCACCAACGAATGAGGTCATAGCTGATCTGATAATCATCAACTCCACTTTCCTTCTGTACCTGAGTATCAAAATGTAGCTTTTAGCAATGTGAGCCTGACTGAACATCTTATATAGGTTGTGACTGTGATCCTTTGAACACTTGGGACTATTCAGTAAGTTTTTTTCCCCAACTGCAGTGTCCAACATTAGATGTGATTCCATATACTGAGTCTTGTAAGCAACGGCTTGTTCAGTATACATACTCAACATACTACTGTACTCTACATACTGCGAACAGCCGCAAGGTATGTTCATCCTTTTCAACATAATCTGAGGAATAGCTATTATCCTTTGGGATGTACAGAGTATAAGGCATCACACCAACACTGAAATTAATATACCACATTACTCATTTGTGTGACAAGTACAATATAATTTTGGCTTGACAGTAACATCTTGTTCGTCATGAACACCACTGATGTTAATATTACATTGTAGCAGCAGCATGGAACAGTTAGCTTCATCCTTTCCAGAGTAATCTGAGGAATAGCAAGTCCCTTTCAGGGCTACACAACGTGGTCTTAGTTCATCGGAGTTTCTGTGATAGTGAGCACTAATCTATTCAGCCACTATTCTGCAGGATAGATGGTGTATTTGTCGAGTTTTTGACTTATATTCATAATAACATACACTTTTTTTATTGATGTTAAAAGGAAATAAAACTTATCTTCTTTGATTACTGATCCTTTATCCCTGCAACTTAAGCACTCATTTTGCATTATAACTTTTCATGTCACACCTTATTAAATACTTTTGGAAATCCAAGTCCACCACATCCATAGGTTCCTGCAAATAACTCTGATAAATCCACCAAGGATTCTCAAACTTCTCACAATATTCAGCGTACTTTTAGGGTACATGTTGATGAGATGTTTCCACTTATGGTAGAGTCTAAAACCAAGGAACAGAGTCAAGGAATAAGGGTATACACATTTAAAACTGACTTTTAAACGTGACTCCAGCAATGTGGTTGGCTCTCACCTTCTGTGCATATAGGGATGGGCAATAAATGCTGGTCTAGGCATTAACATCCACATTCCATGAAAGAATAAAGAGAAAGGTTTACAATGCTTGCTGAGGCCAGTAACTAGGTTAGACTTCCAATCTTGCTCATCATATCACTCATATCCACCAGTGGAGGAGACAAAATGAAGTAGACTCAGCTGGTCTTCCAGGCCTAACTGGGCCAAATACTGTCCCATTAGTTTCCTCCCATCATCAAAAGTCACAGAAATCTTTAAAATAAACAAATTCATAAATAACTAAGTCACTGTCGGAATCACATTGCACTAGGCCTTTCCACATTCCAAACTCAAACCTTGGCCTAAGATCTACCAGAGACCATAGTGTTCTCCTTGTCAGCAAGGCAACATCTGAGTGAACACAGGACCAAGGATTCCTAGTAGACGTTCAAGTGAGTGATAGGGAAAGTCCTCTAGTATCTACAATCAAACTTGACACAATGAAAGATGGTAACCAGCCGGACTGACTACAGTGAAATTGTAATGCCACTGGATTAGTAAACCAGAGGACCAGGTCAATGATCTGAGATGTGGGTTCAAATCCTATTAGGCCAGATGCTGGGACCTAAATTCAATGATCAATTGGAATTGAAAGCAAGCTTCAACGATGGTTACCATGGCAACAATCATTGACTGTCATCAAAACCCATCTGCTTCACTCACATCCAGTTAGTAAACAAAAGGGAAGGAATTTGTTGTGGTTCTGTTCGCCATGCTGGGAGTTTTTGTTGCAAACATTTCGTCCCCTTTCTAGGTGACATCCTCAGCGCTTGGGAGCCTCCTGTGAAGCGCTTCTGTGATGTTTCCTCCGGCATTTGTAGTGGTTTGTCTTTGCCGCTTCCAGTTGTCAGTTGCTGTCCGCTGCAGTGGCCGGTATATTGGGTCCAGTGGTCAATACCGGCCACTGCAGTGGACAGCAACTGACAACTGGAAGCGGCAGAGACAAGCCACTATAAATGCCGGAGGAAACATCACAGAAGCGCTTCATGGAGGCTCCCAAGCACTGAGGGTATCACCTAGAAAGGGGATGAAACGTTTGCAACAAAAACTCCCAGCTCGGCAAACAGGACCACAACAACGAGCACCCGAGCTACAAATCTTCTCCCAAACAGGGAAGGAATTTGTTCCCCTAGACAGTGGAGAATCTGGAATTCTTTGCCACAAAGAGCTGTCAAGGCTGGATCATCAAGCACATTAAAGGCTGAGAGACAGATTCTTAATCAGTAACAGAATCAAGGGTTGATAGGGAAAAGGCAGAAAAGTAGAGCTGAGGATTAGCACATTTGCAAATGACAATAAGATTGGTGGAGTAGCAGACAGTGAAGGTGACTATCAGAGAGTACAGCAGAATATAGACAGATTGGAGAGTTGGGCAGAGAAATGGCAGATGGGAGTTCAATCTGGATAAATTTGAGTGATGCATTTTGGAAGATGCAATTCCAGAGTGAACTACAAAGTAAATGGAAAAGTCCTGGGAAAATTTGATGTACAGAGAGATCAAGGTGTTCAGGTCCATTGTACCCTGAAGGAGGCAACGCAGGTCGATAGAGTGGTCAAGAAGACATGCTTTCCTTCATCAGATGGGATATTGAGTACAAGAGTTGGCAGGCCATGTTACAGTTGGATAGGATTTTGGTTTGGCCACATTAGGAATACGGCATACAGTACCAGAAGGATATGGATGCTTTGGAGAGGGTGCAGCGGAGGTTAACCAGGATGTTACCTGATATGGAGGGCACTAGCTATGACGAGAGGTTGAGTAGATTAGGATTATTTTCATTAGAAAGACGGAGGTCAAGGGGGGGACCTGACTGAGGTCTACAAAATCATGAGAGATATTGACAGGGTGGATAACAAGAAGCTTTTTCCCAGACTGGGGGATTCAATTACTAGGAGTCATGGGTCTCTCAAGGTGAGAGGGGAAAAGTTTAAAGAAGATATGCATGGAAAGTTCTTTACATAGAGGGTGGTGAGTGCCTGGAATGCGTTGCTAGTGGAGGTGGTAGAGATGGGCACAATAGCATCAGTTAAGATGTATCTGGACAGATTCATGAATGGGCAGTGAGTAGAGAAATACAGATCCCTAAAAAATAGGTGACAGGTTTAGATAGAGGATCTGGATCAGTGCAGGCCTGAAGGGCCTGTTCCTGTGCTGTAGTTTTCTTTGTTCTTTATTTTTGTTTAATACTGGATCAGTCATGATCTCATTGAACAGTGGAGCAGGTTTGATGGGCCAAATGGCCTACTTGCAGTCTTATGGTCCTCGAGGAAGCAAAATCTGCTTTCCTTGCCTATTCTGGCTAACATGTGACTCCAGACCATGGCAATGTGTGTGACTTTTAATGGCCTTCTGAAAAACGGCTGAACAAATTCACTTGGTTCAAGGGCAGTCCAGGTTGGCCAACAAATACTGGCCATGCTAACAAGACCAACTACCCAGGAAGGAACAAAAATGATGCCAAAACTGCAGAAACTTTTGAAGGAAATATCTGATCAGGAGATGCTCAACATTCCCCAGAATCTTCAAAAGCAGCAATACAATCATTCACCATTGACCAGACATTGAATTGAACTAACTATATCCAACCTCCAACACCTAAGCACGCCTCATCTTGCGCCTTGGAACACTTCAACCCCAGGGTATCAATGTGGACTTCACCAGTTTCCTCATTTCCCCTCCCCCCACCTTACCCCAGTTCTAACCTTCCAGCTCAGCATTGTCCTCATGATCTGTCCTACCTGCCAATCTCCCTTCCCACCTATCCGTTCCACCTTTCCCTCTGACCTACCATCTCCATGCCCCACCACCATTCACCTATTGTACTCTTTGCTACCTTCTCCCCAGCCCCCTCTCCCCCCCATTTATTTCTCCACTCTAGAGGTACCCTGTCTCTATTTCTGATGAAGGGCTTTTGCCCGAAACGTCCTGCTCTTCGGATGCTGCCTGACCTGCTGTGCTTTTCCAGCATCACTCTGATCTAAACTCTGGTTTCCAGCATCTGCAGTCCTCACTTTTGCCTAACTGTATCCATGCTCTGGCTGTATTGATTTGATTTACTGTCATGTGTACTTAAGTACATTGGAAAGCTTTTGTGAGTAGTACAGGTAGATCTTAGTAAGTATGGACATACAGATCATAGGGTGAAAAACAGGACATGTGCTAACAAGATCAGCATTATTTGAAGTTAAAGAGTCCATTCATCTGTCTAATAACAGCAAGGAAGAAGCTGTTCTTGAACCTGTTGGTGCATGTGTTCAAGTTTCTGTGTCTTCTGTGTGATGGAAGAGATTGTAGGAGAGCATGAAGAGACAGAGAGAAGACTGGCACTTTGCACAGATCTGCCTCACAATCTGCGTGTCCTGAATCAGGAGTGTGATATTCATTTTCACCAACGGGTGCATTTGAGCATATCTGAAACACCAAAAGAATATAACAGTTCAGCTGATTTGTGCTTCTGCCTCTAGGCTCGGTACCCAAGTCCTTGTCTCAGTTAACTGAGGTCACGAAGGGCAAATGTGATGGAAAGCAGAGCAAATGAGAAGGAGGAAGTGAGAAGTTTGGAGGAATCACAATTCAAATTTAAGTTGGGAGGTGGGTCAAGAGAACACCAAAGGAATTAAAGGCTTTGAAGCAGTGGCAAAGCCAGTGTGGATCAAACTAGAAATCAAGTTCAGGAGGGGAACAAGGGCTTTGAAGGTGCAGAATCAGTCCTCTCTCAGTCACCCATATTGAAACGGAATGATTTATCCAGCCACTTTGACAGATTTCCTGCTTTAGTCTTATTGGCTGTGTTTAACCTCCCACCTGCTCAACAGAACTGGACTTGGCACTGATGTGACAAGAGGTACCTGTAACTTTTGTGATGTCTGGAAAAGAGAGCCATAGAACAGAACGTCCAGCACTATTTAATCAGTTCCATGGATGGGGTGCGAATGAGAGGAAGCAAGAAGTAGAAAGAAATGGCAAAATAATTTAAACTGATTACTCCCTTGATAAATGAGAGTACAAATAGGCTAAATGGAAACAAAGATGGGGGATGGAGAATGACATCAGCATGTTTGAGGCAATATCAAGCAGGCAACAAGAGGCTATTTATGATTTATGGGGAAATGAGAAGCTGGTTTGTTTGCTGATTTCTGCTGGAGTTTAATGAGTGAATCATTGATACTTCAGAACATGTCAAAGACTTTGTACATATTTGCACTTTAAAAGAACAGTGTACATTTAAATGAACACTGTCATCCTCAAACTGGGTGTTGGAATCAATAAACTGAGCCACGCAGTGTGCGGTGCTATCAGTGCAGAGCAGCAGAAGGTTCACCACACAGAAAGAGGCCATTCAGCCAGTCACATCTGTCCTACTTTCCGAAGGAACAGTTCAACTAATGCCATTACCCAGCCTTCTCCCGATATGCTTGAAGAATTTTCCTTTTCAGATATCAGTCTAATTCCCCATTGTAAGCTTCAATTAAACCTGCCTCACCCACTGTCAGACAGTACATCCCAGACCCTAACCCCTCGAGTGACCCTCCTCCTCCCCTCACACTCTCAGACAGTACACCCCAAACCCTAACCCCTCGAGTGAACCTCCCCCTCCCCCCACACTCTCAGACAGTACATCCCAGACCCTAACCCCTCGAGTGGACCTCCCCCTCACCCACACTCTCACACAGTACATCCCAGACCCTAACCCCTCAAGTGAACCTCCCCCTCCCCCCACACTCTCACACAGTACATCCCAGACCCTAACCCCTCAAGTGAACCTCCCCCTCCCCCCACACTCTCAGACAGTACATTCCAGACTCTAACCCCTTGAGTGGACCTCCCCCTCTCCCACACTCTCAGACCCTAACAGTCCATCCTAGATCCTAACCACTTGCTGCATGAAAATCTTTCGCCTTGTGTCACGTTGTTTCTTTTGCTAAATTGCCTTCAATGTTTGCTCTTGATTCTTCATCAATGACAACATTTTGTCCTGATCACCTGTTTTAAATAACTAACCCACTGAGTTTATCCACTGCTGACAAACAATTGATCCTGACACCATGCTGTGGGTACAACTCAGTGGGATGTAAATGGTGCAGAGTAGAAAAAAAATCAAATTTTAAAATAATTTAAAGAAAAGTGGAAGAGAATAAATCTAAAAGTAGAGACAGTGAACTGAAGGTTGAATGCTGGAAGCACACAGCTGAGAGTCTGAAAGACTGGCGGTTACATTCAGGTCATTTTTAACTATTTGCATTTCCAGTTTGGAGTTTGCATGTTGAGACCTTGTATTAGCAATTTGAACATGAATTTAGCAGATCTTGAAGCATTGCTCATCCCTGTATATTAGCTGATTATTAATATCAATTCATAAAGTTTGTTTATGGCAAAAAAGCTAAGTAACATTAGAAAGCAACTATAAAGGAGATGGGCAGGTTAGTTTTATTAAAAATCCTTTAAAGTGAGGAGGAGGAGGATTAGAAGGGATGAGGACATTTTTTATTTCTTGCAACAGTCTTTTAAAAGTCAAAAACCAGTACACTCCACACCCTTACCCCTCGAGTGAACCTGCCTCCCCCCACACTCTCAGACAATACATTCCAGACCCTAACCCCTCGAGTGAACCTGCCTCCCCCCACACCCTCAGACAGTACACTCCAGACCCTAACCCCTCGAGTGAACCTGCCCCTCCCTCCACACCTTCAGATAGTATACTCCAATCACGGTGCTTTGCTCAT
This sequence comes from Hemiscyllium ocellatum, assembly GCF_020745735.1. Taxonomy (NCBI): domain Eukaryota; kingdom Metazoa; phylum Chordata; class Chondrichthyes; order Orectolobiformes; family Hemiscylliidae; genus Hemiscyllium; species Hemiscyllium ocellatum. The sequence goes on from NC_083402.1 coordinate 4,256,957, forward strand.
TTCAGTCACTGTGTCTTGTTGATGATATAAACTTTGCAGCAGGTGTGGTAAAAATAGCATGGTCTGTGTTTAATTTATCCACCGCAGTGTGAGACTTGACAAAACATACAAGTATCACACACATGGAGGGAGCAACCTTAGCAAATTCTTATCTGTGAAACCCAGTTTTGGATTGACCCACAAGTAGCAATAGGTCTGATAATGCTTCTGAGCCCCATTCTAGACTTGACAACCAAGAAGATGTCTTGATAACGTGCAGGGGAGGTGATGGCCTTGTGTTATTATCCAAAGACTATTAATTCAGGATCCAGGTTATATTCTTGGGACCCAGGTTTCAAATCTCACCACATTGACAGCAGAATTTTAATGCAATAAAAACCTGGAATTAAAATACCAATGATGACCATGAAACCATTGTCAATTGTAAGATCCCACGTGGGTCACTGACATCCTTTAAGAAAGAAAACTGTGACCTTACTTGGTCTGGCCTACATGTGACTTCAGACCTATAGCAATGTGGTGACTCTGGGCAATTAGGGATGAACAATAATGCCAGTCTGGCCAGTGATACCCACATCCTGTGAATGAGTTTTTTTTCAAACGTGGCCCAAGAGGTTGAGATCTTCGGGTCTCTCCTCATTCCTGATGAAGGGCTTATGCCCGAAACGTCGAATTTCCTATTCCTTGGATGCTGCCTAACCTGCTGTGCTTTAACCAGCAACACATTTTCAGCAAAGAGGTTGAGAATCAACTTGCAACTTCTTCCAAAACACACCAATGGCACATGGTAGGAACAGGAGTGATTCCTGGTCTGCTATGTGATAGGAAGAAATTGAAGTTTTTACCATCACTACCCATAGTTCTAGATTACAACATTCCACCAGCACAGCAACTCGAAAACTTTACAAATGAACAGTAACACATAAGTGATAGTCAGCACCGTTTAGAGTTCTTCACCCGAGTGAACAGATAGGCAGTGCCATCAGGTATTTGTCCATTTTACTAGTAAGATCGTGATAAGTAGGAGTAGAAACTGGCCATTCAGCCCTTTGACTCTGCTCCACCATTCAATGAGATCATGGCTGATCTGATAATCCTCAGCTCTACTTTTCTGCCTTTTATCAGTAACTCTTAATCCCCTCAATGATCAAAAATCTGTCTTTCCCAGCTTTGAATGTAATTAATGACCCAGCCTCGCTAGCCGTCTGTGATAAAGAATTCCACAGATTCACTCACCTATAAGAGAAGAATTTTCTCGTCACCTGTCTTAAATGTAGAATTCCTTACTCTGAAATTATGCCCTCTGGTTCGTGACTCTCCCACAAGTGGAAACCACCTTTCCACATCTACCCTGTCAAGTTCCCCCAAAGAATCTTGTACGTCTTAACGAGGTCACCTCTCATTCTTCTAAATTCCAACAAGGACAAATCTACTCATCCTCTCCTCCGAAGTCAGTCCCTCTGTACCTGGGATCAGCCAATTGAACCTTCTTTGGACTACCATTCTATAAGGGGGCCAAAACTGTTCATAGTTTGTCGCCTGTGGTCTGACAAGCACTTTCTATAGTTTCAGAAAAACCTCCCAATTTTTATTCTCCATTTCTTTACAAATAAAAACCAACAATCCATTTTTGTTTCCTCTTACCTGCTGAATTTATGCGCAAAGAGCTGTGCTGCAGGTTTCTGCAGTCCTTCTCCATTTAAATAGCATTCAGCTCCTCTATTTCTCTTGCCAAAGTGCAAAGTCTCACATTTCCCCACATTATAGTACATCTGCCAGGACTTTTCCCACTTGTTTATATCCCTCTGCAGTCACTGTGTCATCCTGATCACTTGCCCTCTGACCTACCTTTTTGTCATTCACAAATATCAACATCTTCCTCTATCTATGATGTTGCCAGGTTTTGGATCATTTACAATGTTAAAACTATCAACTCTGTATCTTGACTAGCTTATCTACAGGTAACTAGAAATCTACAAGGTAACGCTGGATTTGAGGGTCATATGTCCTTCCAGGGAGAAAAACATTCATTCATTCATCACCACATCAGGTTTAAATTTCAAACACAACGATGTATCCACGCCACCACCATCCCTGTAATACCATGTACTCATGTCATGAATAATATCTCTTACTTTGCTGGTATTTCTAACTGCAATCCTCTCAATCTCTCCTCAAGCAGATATTCCAGGTTGTAAGTGTGCAATACATGTGTGATATATGAATGTTCTGCAAACATTACATGGAACAGAGGGTAACCAACACAGTGGAATAATCTGTCAAATGTAGTGACCCAAGTCTGTGGTCTCAAAGCTTTGTACAGCACTGATCAGGGAGGACATTTCTTATGTGAGTCTGAAAGTCCAAGCACTGGACAGAAGTGTCTGTACTACTTTGACAATTCCAGGTTTGAATGCCCCTTGCATTCTGGTAAGACTCACAAGCTAAGTTTGGCTTTTTCACACACTGAACAGGAATAAGACCATAAGACATAGGAGTGGAAGTAAGGCCATTCGGCCCATCGAGTCCACTCCACCATTCAATCATGGCTGATGGGCATTTCAACTCCACTTACCCACATTCTCCCCATAGCCCTTAATTCCTCGTGACATCAAGAATCTATCAATCTCTGCCTTGAAGACATTTAGCGTCCCGGCCTCCGCTGCACTCTGCGGCAATGAATTCCACAGGCCCACCACTCTCTGGCTGAAGAAATATCTCCGCATTTCTGTTCTGAATTGATCCCCTCTAATTCTAAGGCTGTGTCCACGGGTCCTAGTCTCCTCGCCAAACGGAAACAATTTCCTAGCGTCCACCCTTTCCAAGCCATGTATTATCTTGTAAGTTTCTATTAGATCTCCCCTTAATCTTCTAAACTCCAATGAATACAATCCCAGGATCCTCAGCAGTTCCTCGTATGTTAGACCTACCATTCCACGCGCCAGTGCCAGTATGTCCTTCCTGAGGTGTGGGGACCAAAACTGGACACAGTACTCCAAATGGGGCCTAACCAGAGCTTTATAAAGTCTCAGTAGCACAACGGTGCTTTTATATTCCAACCCTTTTGAGATAAATGACAACATTGCATTCGCTTTCTTAATCATGGACTCAACCTGCATGTTTACCTTTAGAGAATCCTCGACTAGCACTCTCAGATCCCTTTGTACTTTGGCTTTACGAATTTTCTCACCATTTAGAAAATAGTCCATGTTTGTATTCTTTGTTCCAAAGTGCAAGACCTCGCACTTGCTCACATTGAATTCCATCAGCCATTTCCTGGACCACTCTCCCAAACTGTCTAGATCCTTCTGCAGCCTCCCCACTTCCTCAGTACTACCTGCCTGTCCACCTAACTTCGTATCATCAATAGCTATCATCAGTAGCTTTATGATTGGTTTGTATTTCTATATTGTGTGGGTTAAGAAGAGGAGACATAGTTTTAGTTTCATTTTGAGTTATCAGGAAATGTGTTTACACATATTTAATGTGTTGAATCTCTATTTTGATGTTTTTAATAAGATTGTTTCAATTACTGCTTATATAATATAAAATAATTTGTTTATTTTCCTTTCAATTCCATTAAATATTGCATACACTTTTGGAATATTGCGTGCAATTCTGATCTCCTTCCTATCGGAAAAATGGGTGACCTTATCGAGGTTTACAAAATTATGAGGGGCATGGATAGGATAAATAGGCAAAATCTTTTCCCTGGGGTTGGGAGTCCAGAACTAGAGGGCATAGGTTTAGGGTGAGATGGGAAAGAGACCTAAGGGGCAACTTTTTCACACAGAGGATGGTACGTGTATGGAATGAGCTGCCAGAGGATGTGGTGAAGCCTGGTACAATTACAACATTTAAGAGGCATTTGGATGGGTATATGAATAGGAAGGGTTTGGAGGGATATGGGCCGGGTGCTGGCAGGTGGGACTAGATTGGGTTGGGATATCTGGTCGGCATGGACAGGTTGGACCGAAGGGTCTGTTTCCATGCTGTACATCTCTGTGACTCTATGATGTGTATACAACTGTCAGGCAAGTGACAGGTTTCATGTGAAGGGGAAAATAGTTTATTACTGAACACTGCACAGAGATTTCAATCTTTTCAACATAGATTAAAGGACTCAGAACTTCATTTTTAATTAATGCTGAATACCCGTGAAATAAATAGGGAATCCACATCGAGATTTGGTCTCAACCAGTTCACAACTCTCCTTGAAGATTCCACCCACTTTAAACTTCTGAGCTGGGGGGGTGGAAGGGAAAGTGAAAGCGACAGGGAGTATGGACTTAAATGGAAAGATAAGCAACAGGATAGCATATGTGCAGGCGGATTTAAACTCGAGGCAGACTGGGAATGCAGCAAAAAGGAAGGATAACTTAGGACATCTTATGACTTCCAATATCTCTAATGATAAAGTTAGCATTAAGGCACTTAACCTGAATGCTCGTAGCATTCGTAACAAAGCAGATGAACTAATGGTACAGATCATCGTGAATGATTATGATGTGGTAGGCATCACAGTGACTTGGTTACAGGGTGGTCAGGACTGGCAGTTAAACATCCAAGGATTTTCAACTTATCGAAAAAACAAGGAGGTGGGCAAGAGGGGGTGGGGATGCCTTATTAGTTAAGAACAAAATTAAATCTATAGTACTGAATGACATAGCGTCGGATGATGTGGAGTCTGTGTGGGTGGAATTGAGGAACGACAAAGGCAAAAAAACCATAATGGGAGTTATGTACAGACCTCCGAACAGTGGTCAGGGCCAGGAGCGCAGCCTTCAGAAATGAGATAACAAGAATCCAGAGAAAGTAAATTCCTGTCAGGGTGAAAGGGAAGGCTGGTAGGTATAGGGAATCCTGGATGACTAAAGAAATTGTGGGTTTGGTTAAGAAAAAGAAGGAAGCATATGTCAGGTACAGACAGGATAGATTGAGTGAATCCTTCGAAGAGTATAAAGAAAGTAGGAGTATACTTAAGAGGGAAATCAGGAGGGCAAAACAGGGACATGAGATAGCGTTGGCAAATAGAATTAAGGAGAATCCAAAGGGTTTTTACAAATATATTAAGGACAAAAGGGTAACTAGGGAGAGAATAGGGCCCCTCAAAGATCAGCAAGGCAGCCTTTGTGTGGAGCCACAGAAAATGGGGGAAGATACTAAATGAATATTTTGCATCAGTATTTACTGTGGAAAAGAATATGGAAGATATAAACTGTAGGGAAATAGCTGGTGACATCTTGCAAAATGACCAGATTATAGAGGATGAAGTGCTGGATGTCTTGAAATGGTAAAGGTGGATAAATCCCTGATCAGGTGTACCCAAGAACTCTGTGGGAAGCTAAAGAAGTGATTACTGGGCCTCTTGCTGAGATATTTGTATCATCGATAGTCGCAGGTGAGGTGCCGGAAGACTGGAGGTTGGCTAACGTGTTTAAGAAGGGTGGTAAGGACAAGCCAGGGAACTATAGACTAGTGAGCCTGACCTCGGTGGTGGGCAAGTTGTTAGAGGGAATCCTGAGGGACAGGATGTACATGTATTTGGAAAGGCAAGGACTGATTAGGGATAGTCAACATGGCTTTGTGCATGGGAAATCATGTCTCACAAACTTGGTTGAGTTTTTTGAAGAAGGAACAAAGAGGATTGATGAGGGCAGAGCAGTAGATGTGATCTATAGGGACTTCAGTAAGGCATTCGACAATGTTCCCCATAGGAGACTGATTAGCAAGGTTAGATCTCATGGAATACAGGGAGAACTAGCCATTTGGATACAGAACTGGCTCAAAGGTAGAAGACAGAGGGTGGTGGTGGAGGGTTGTTTTTCAGACTGGAGGCCTGTGACCAGTGGAGTGCCACAAGGATCGGTGCTGGGCCCTCTACGTTTTGTCATTTACATAAATGATTTGGATGTGAGCATAAGAGGTACAGTTAGTAAGTTGGCAGATGACACCAAAATTGGAGGTGTAGTGGACAGTGAAGAGGGTTACCTCAGATTACAACAGGATCTTGACCAGATGGGCTAATAGGCTGAGAAGTGGCAGATGGAGTTTAATTCAGATAAATGCGAGGTGCTACATTTTGGGAAAGCAAATCTTAGCAGGACTTATACACTTAATGGTCAGGTCCTAGGGAGTGTTGCTCAACAAAGAGACCTTGGAGTGCAGGTTCATAGCTCCCTGAAAGTGGAGTTGCAGGTAGATAGGATAGTTTGGTATGCTTTCCTTTATTGGTCAGAGTATTGAGTCCAGGATTTGGGAGGTCATGTTGCGGCTGTACAGGACATTGGTTAGGCCACTGTTGGAATATTGCGTGCAATTCTGGTCTCCTTCCTATCGGAAAGATGTTGTGAAACTTGAAAGGGTTCAGAAAAGATTTACAAAGATGTTGCCAGGGTTGGAGGATCTGAGCTACAGGGTGAGGCTGAACAGGCTGGGGGAGGTTTCTCTGGAGCGTCGGAGGCTGACATCAGGTTGGCAAAAGTGAGGACTGTAGATGCTGGAGACTAGAGTCGAGAGTATGGTGCTGGAAAAGCACGGCAGGTCAGGCAGCAACCGAGGAACAGGAGAATCGATGTTTCGGGCAAAAGCTTTTGATCAGGAACGCATTCAACCTCATTTTTAAAAAAAAGTCATTCACTGGATGTGGGTGTCACTGGCCAGACCAGATTTATTGCCCATCCCTAATTGCCTAGGGGGCAGTTTAGAGTCAGCCAAATTCTTGTGGGTCTGGAGTCATGTGTAGGCCAGACTGGGTAAGGATGACAGATTTCCTTCTCTAAAGGACATTAGTGACCCAGATGAGGTCTTACAACAATTAGCAATGGTTACATGGTTATTTTGAGGCCAGATTATTATTCCAGACTCTTGACATTGAATTCAAATTTCATCATATCTCATGTCTCTGAACACTGACTAGATTGCTAGTCCAGAGACATTAGCACTACACCAGTCTCCTCAAACCCCAATAACCATCTAAGACTGCAGTCAAGTGGTTCTATCCCTGGAGGAGTCATCCTACAAGTGGAAGCTTATGCCCTATAGTTACAAGATGTGAAATTCAATTCACTAAATTTCCTCACTTATGACTAAACAGAAAAAGTGAAATTGTTAGATAACTCAATTGGTTCTGAAACCTGAACGTCCAATTTAACACTGACCGTGAGTCCTGCCTCAGTGAGAGAACTGCCATGCTTGGATCAATAAGTCACACTTCAAAGACATGTGGAGTACTATGTCCCTGCACCTGGAGTGTCTGATAATGTAGTATTCTGTCAGCATAGTGTCCCAGTGACTGTAGTGTCTGACAGTACAGTGTTCCCTTGCCTGGTGTGTCTGACAGTGCAGTATTCCTTCAGTATGGTGTACCCATGCCTGGTGTGTCTAACAGTGCAGTAATCCCATGCCTGGTAAGTCTGACAGTGCAGTATTCCATCAGTACAGTGTACCAGTGACTGGAGTGTCTGACAGTGCAGTATTCCCTCAGTATGGTGTACCCATGCCTGGAGACAATATTTCTTGCAGTCTCTAACTGAATGTGATCATATCAGGGTCAGTTGCTCTGTGAAAGTGCTATCCCACATTGAAGATCAACAAAATAAGCATAATTGGTATTTGTATTCCAAAAAATTGTGACAACAATAAAATTCTCTGATTACAAAGCATTTGGAAAACTCCCTCCAGTACAGCTCTGAGATTAAATTTGCTTCAAGTTCCAGCTCAGAATTTGAGATTCTCAGGTTCTCACCAGCAAGGCCAATGTTTATCACTCTCTATAGCTTTTGCAGCAATCTCCAGCCAGAAGTGCTGAGTACATGATCTATCTCAGCCTCCTCTAGTGGTCCCCAACATCACAGAGACCAGGCTCCAGTCAATTTGATTCACTCAGCATGATATCAAGAAACAGTTGGAAGCACTAGGATGCTGTAAAGGCTATGGACATGGACAACATTCCAGCAATAGTATTGAAGACTTGTGCACCAGAACTTGTAATTTTCCTAGCTAAACTGTTCCAATATAACTGCAACACTGGCATCTACCCGACAAAGTGGAAAATTGCCCAGGTTTGTCCAGTA